>NC_138046.1:102331093-102645298 GCF_964194185.1 Rhinolophus hipposideros
TCTTACTAGAGATAATTTCAGCAGTCTGCCAATCATTGTATTTGATAGTCGTCCTTGGTTTGTGATGACCTCTGTGAGTTTCTTCATCTACTTTGTAAGTATTTAATCAGGGAGATTGAATTGAGGGTTACCATAATGTATTTACCACAAGAATTTTTTCCATCCAGCCATGCAGCTTCTTTATTATGTTACTGTTGCGATTTTGAATTAATGCTTTCAAAATGCAAATGAATTTGTTTGCATTTTGAACTTTAATCTTGCTCTGGGTAGTTGAAGAATATCAATAATTGAACTGTTGTTGAGCTATATAGATGGAGGAATAAAATAGATCAGGATTTTGAAAACAATGGCATATATTTGTGTCACAGAATCCTTTTTAAGCACAGTAATATTTCTCACGTTCCATTGAGTGGGCAAATAAATATTAATACGCATTTAGTTTTGAGGGAGGGTTAAAAATTGTCTTCTATTTCTAGATGTTAGAAGCGGAACTTTGCAGGTGAGTTATTTCAAGAGGATTCATTGTGAGATTGTAGACTGAAAACTGTGGCTTCCAAGAACAGGTTGCAGGGTGTAATACAATGGTGACTATCAGAATTAGTGGGAACTTTTAAAAAATGTACATGGACCTGTCCTCCTTGGTTTCTCCCTGGCCCAAAATGTCAGCATACCAATTGGTAGGAATGGCGGTGCTTTAGAGAGGAGGATGCACACATTTACTTCAGGGGAAAAACTCTTTATAATGTTCCATTAGACCTTTGTCTTACTTTATTCTCCAGTAGAAACTACTGTACTAGTGTCTAAGAGTTACAGACAGAAGACCACTGTCATGCAGGGGTCTCTGGTCCCGCTTTCCACATAAGAACACAGGATATGGTGAGGCCAAAAAGGAACAACAATGGAGCCATAGATAGGCGAGTTCATACCACTATGTTCTCACTGGTGGCTGGTTGAGACACAAAGGCAAACATCTGCCAGTACCCCAATGAGGGGTCCTGCACCCCAGTCTTGCTGGCTGCTGGGCAAGACACAGGAACTAGAATCTACACGATCCGCAATCTGCCATCTGCTTCTCTGCCAACCAACCAACCCCAGTTGCTAGCTACAATCAGTGCTTCTCTTATCTCCAAACTAACCAACCAACCAACCCCCTTGCATAGCTACAGCAGTTACATCAGTGGCCAATGGCTAACTGGTTACAGCTGATGGTCATCCAATCACAGTGGATGGCCATCTACTACCCGAGTGAGCACCTTTCCACATGAGGGCGAGAGCCTGGAAACTGCCCTGCTGGCTATGCCCCCACAACCACTGTCCAGTGTCAGGATTTTCAGCTGGGTCTTTTAAGGTGTGGTTAGCACTTGGAGGAAAGAGGATGTACTTACTGAGGCAAGGAGGTGCAGGAGGGTAAGAGGGATTAACCACCTGCACAGATACTGACAGTAAACTTTCAGAAATTTCGTATGGGAACTGGCAATGGCGGTGAAAGTAGTGGTGGTCAGTGTGGTAGAGGCAACAGTGATGGTGAAAGTCTTAACCCATTTGGGGGTCATTGTTTTTACTGGGTGAGGTTTGATAAATGTTATGAATCTTAAGAGTTGAAAAATGCTAATGTGCTCCATATGACCCATTTGTTACTGTCATACAGCAAAATGCCTTAACATGTGTTTGTACATGCATTACTGAAACTTTTCTTTAAAAAAATCAATATTGCTTTTCTATTTTAGAGCAGTGTTTGCTTTTTATTTTTGGCCTAGAATTTGTCGTGTTTTCTGATTCGTACATTTAATGAAACACTATAAATATTTTCAATACCTGGTCATTCATTTTACCTTGTTACCATATGCTTGAGGGAAACTGGATCTCATTGTGTTTCTATCATTATTAAAACCATCTATGGTGCTTTCTATCATTAATGTAAACCTCATGCTAACGACTGCCTCAACAGGGACTGTACTTTTATTTTGGTGAGAAGAGAAAGTAAAATTATATATTAATGACAATCTGTAAAAATCCCACTAAATGACAGTCTTTATTCTTTTGTTTTTTTCTCCCATCCTGATAACTACTGCCACGAATGAAATGAAGAATAGATATAAAAGCCCTCTCTAAAAAATTAATATTAGTGTAGGCTTCAGGGACACACCAACTGATTCCCACTCTCCTGACTCCCTTTGCTTGCCTTTTGACCCAGGTAAACCTTTGTTTCCCCATCTGTAAATTGGGCTAATATCAATTCCTGCATCATTAGGATTAATTATAGTAATACCTCTCTTGTTGGACACATGATAAATATAATTGGTTATTCATACATAAAATTATATTTCAAAGTCACAGATTGTACAAAATGTTATTCAATAGATAACAAAACTTATATAGTATAATTAATTTACAAATAATGGGGTAAAAACATTTTGATGTGTCATAAATCTGCCTCCATGTTACCTCCATACCACTAGTAAATCTTAATCGTGATAAAGCATGCTGCCTGGGCACCGCTACCCAAACATTTACCACTTATGAGCACTAAAAGGCTAAAGTAAAATTAGCGTCAGTCTTGAAAACCACCACAATTGTTTTCAACCCTGAATGTTTATTGGAATCACCTGGCTGGAGAAAAATTCACCTTTCTGTGATATTTGAATAAAACAGGACTTAAATATCACCTTTATTAATCACTTTATTAATAGACTAAATGAAACAAAAACCCATACAAGGGAGTTTAAATAACTACATATTTAAGCATTTGTGAGCATTCTGGGAGAATCTAGTTCTATGTACATAATTCCTGAGCTAAAATCCAAGCTATATAATCTATTCATTAAAACCATTTTTCTAAAATTTTCAAGCCAACAGTTTGAATAAGTAAATTATGGTTTCCATCATTGTACAGTAATTTTAGTTACTAAGTGCCATATTTTTGAAAGTAAAAAATTCATTTAAAATTCAATTTCTCTAATTCATACTGGTAGCCCTCCCTTAAATCAAATATATAGGTTTTATTGACAACTTAAATCATGGAACTATATTTTGCATGTACATAACATGTTAATTGAATATCACTGGTGATTCTTTTCTAATCTAGAAATTCATAGTAATATTTTACCTCATTTCATTAGTTGCATTTCTTATTTGAGAATTGCATATAAGCAAATAATGACGAAGTCTAGGAAATTGGGCCTGAGAACCTATTTTCCTAAAGAGCTTACCCTTCTTGGTAATTTTGAATTTAATACCCTAGGATTTACAAAGTCAATACTTTTACATTTTTATTAGCATAGTACCTAGCATATAATTATGTTTTGTAACATATTTTATAGTTTTATAATGTATTACCATAAAGCCTGAGAAATTCTATGAAGACTTTCAAATGTAGGCTGGAATTAATGAAAACGTGCAATTTTTGCATTCATAAATTCATGTCTAGAAAAAAATATTAGAATGCTATTTATATTTATTTGTAGATTTGTTAACTCAGAGTATTACTGGCATTTGAGTTCTTGAGTTTCCCAAGGTAGAAACTGAGAGGAAATTCCAGAAAATTTCCAGACAAATTTTATTAAGCTTATACTCACGAGGGAGGAAGCACAGAAGATAGGAAGCTCCTCTGAAGTAATTCGGAGGTTGGCTCTGCTTGGCTGTTTTTGTCAGCAGGGGACAAAGTGGGCTTGTGCCAAAAGGCAGACATTTTGAAAGTGGATAGCTTTTTGAAAGAGGCAGGCTTTCTTTACCAGCTACATTGCCTGGTTACTATGCACCTGTGCTGTAGGGGCAAGGTGGCAGAATGCTCATTATCGTCACCCAGGAAGGTTGTATAGTGGTCACATCTGTGCATGTGGAACAGTAGTTTCCACATCTGTATGGAAGTAAATGGTTAGAAGGGAGATAATAATTAGCTACTTCTGTGTTTTTGTGAAGGGAGTGATGGGGTGGGGACATTCTTGTGGTCAGCTTATCTAGGCTTCCTCCTGGCCATCTGGCATTCTTTTGGCCCAAGTCCCTATGCTGTTTCCAGGTATCATTTCTTATAAATATTGAATGACATAATGAAATGGTATAGATAAGGACTTGCTATTGTCAATCCAATTTCTGTTGGTTTAGAGCTGTGCTGTCCATTATGGCAGCTGCAGGTATTTAATTGTAAATTTAAATTATTATAATGAAATATAGGTAAAAATTCAGTTTCCCAGTCATACTAGCCATATGCCGTGTGTGTGTGCACGTGCATGCATGCACGCACATGTGTAAACACACATATATAGTTGATCCTTGAACAACATGGGTTTGGACTGCGCAGGTCCACTTATATGCAGGTAGGTTTCAATAAATATGCACTAGGCCCTCCATGTCTCTGGGTTTTGCATCTGTGGATTCAACCAACTGCAGATCAAAAACAGTATTTTTCATCGTGGTTGGGAATCTGTGCATGCAGAGGGCTGACTGTGTGTAGTGTTCCATGCCATTTTATATAAGGGGCTTGAACTATCAGCAGATTTGGTATCCATGGGGGTCCTGGAAACAATCCCCTGTGGATACCAAGGAACAACCGTCGTTAACTTTTTGGGGAGTCAAAACTTATACACGGATTTTTGACTGTGCAGGGGATTGGCCTTTTAATCCCCACATAGTTCAAGGGTTAACTGCATATAGTGTGTATATGATTTTAATGCATATATGAAATCATATAGTTTAGGATGAGGCCAAGTAACAGAAACAATTATTTTCAGTAAAGGTATTAAGCATATAATGATAAAGAAGGGTACAGATATGGAAGATATTGTGAAGGTGGAGCATGATTGACTTGTATTTGAGAAACCCCAAATAATTGCATATGATCCTCATTATAACGTTATGAGGTAGATAATACCATTGTTATTTTATTTCTGAGGACACTGGAACTTGGCAAGGTTAAAAAATTGCCCAAGGTGTCTCAGTGTCATGTTAAGCCAGCATAGAAATGCTAAGCTATCTGTGACCCAATTCTGGGCTCTTAACCTTGAATTATGTTATTTATGGGTAAAATATTTTAGGTCACGTCATATGAAGTTGCTGATATTTGAGTTTTTTATTCCACGAAAATGTCAATTTCATATCATTCAAGTTAAAACACTATTAAAATGAGAAAGAAATTCCATACTTCCAAGTAACATTCTGAAGATGCAAATAAATTAGGGAAATTTTTCAAATTCATAAAATAAAAGTCTACCACCCATTGACAAGAAAAGAGTTTACATTTTTCTTAGTTTCATTTTATGATTTTTAAGTAGTCATTTAGAAAGGAACATAAAAGCAAAAGGCGGATGGAGCATAAATATGCGACTGGCAATAGAGAGAGGAGGTAGTGGAACTGGAATAAAATAGTGCAGGACTAGAGATGGTCCTGACAAAACCTCCAGGCAGAAGCATGTGTGGATATAATAGTAGGAACCTCTGCAGCCAACTTCCAGTTCTAAAATCATCTGAGGACAGAGGGAGGCTAGGAAAACTGATAAACTAAAAGAAGCTGGGACTTTGATGGTACAGTGGAGTCACAAACTTATTGGTCTCTAGAATCACCCCACCCATGGATTTATTGTAATGTAAGATAATGGGCATCCTTATGGTTTTCATCGGTGCTTTTCAAACTTTAATGAGCATGCAGGTCACCTGGGGAGTATGGACTAATGTGGATTGTAAGTCAGTAGGACTGGGAAGGGGCCTGAGAGTCTTCATTTTTAACAGATTCATGTATGGGGAGGGGAATGCTAGTGCTGCTGGTCCATGGATCACACTTGAAGAAGCAATGGGATGAACCCCTTTGAGTTGGGTTATTTGTCAGTTGCAGTGAAAGGCAACCTAAGGAATACCATGTTTCAAGTAATTTTATAGGACATGTGTCTCTCACTCCCGACACCGTGACGATAACATATCTCCATGAACATGAAGGAAATCAATGTGGACATAGGATTTGCTTTACAGAGACTGTCAGAATATGGGAGGGCATTTATTTTATAAATAAATGCTAAATCCTCTTAGATAGTCTCAAGAGTGGTCAAGTCTAAAGTTTGCAGGTGGTATCTCATGCTTTTTAAGTATTGGCAACAATTTCAATTTATTTTCAATTAGCATGAGACCGAATCAGACATATATTTAGCTTTAAGGAAGTTTACTATTTTCCGATATCTCGTCAAGACCTATGGTAAGGAAAAGAAATATTTTTACACAGTTAAAACATATCTTTTCAGAACCTTTCCACAAAGGGATGGATAATATATATTCCATGCTGATTGGTGTCGCCCTACCTACCACACTTGTATGTTTCTGTTTTCAAACTTATTTTGAGGTTCAGTTCAGGCTTCAAACATATGAAATCCCTGACTTTTGGAGCCTCAAATCTGAACCCATTCTTAGGGAGTTGATACTCACACTTCTCTCTGTAAGTGAAGTCGGGATGAGAATGTAATGGTACACATGTCAGAATAGTTCCTAATATCTCCTGGGCATTGGCACTTACACTTCTATTAATGTTAATAATACATTGGTCGCAAAATTTGGATGAGTTAAATTATCTAAGAGCAGTGACTCTCAAATCTGAGTGTGCATCAGAATCACCCAGAAGTCTTGTTAAAACAGATTCCTAGGCCCCACCCTCAGAGTTTTTGATTCAGTAAATTTGGGCCAGGGCCCGAGAATTTGCATTTCTAACATGTTTCCAGGAAATGATGCTATTGGTTTGGGGAACCCTTTGAGAACCACTGGTCTAGAGAGGAAAAGCAGGGATCTATTTGGCTCATAAACCTTGATGCGACTGTGCCATTCATTAAAATATTAAACCACACAGGTTACACACAGAGTGTGCCCGTATACTAACTGCCACCCAGCCATGCTGGCCCCTCCTCCATGGTCTTCCAACTGGACATTCCTACATTTCATCTATAAAAGATGCAGTACCTGACAAAGCACTATGGGTACATCCATTCTTATTGGTTAGTCCCTGAGTTCAGGTTTATAAGATGAAATCATTTATGTAATTATATATAATTACATAAATGATTACTTGAGGTTCAGACTTCAGATTTTTAGGCAGAGCTCAAGAAACCTTCCAGGACCCAGAGATTACTGTAGGGTATGACATTTCTCAACTCACCCACACCTTATGCTGTCATGTCTCAGGGCATTTGGGTTCCTTCTGTCTAGAAAGTGTTTACCCCTTTCTCTTCACTATTGCATCTTCCTTAAAGCTTTAGAGTTCTTCAAACGTAAGTACTTCAAAAAAGCCTTTCCTCACCTCACAGACTCAATTCAGTTACTCTCATTCAGCGTATGATCACAGTTATAATTAACTAGTGACCCAGTGACTGACCTATCTGTTATTTGGCTCCCATTCCCAGAATGTAAGCTCTGTGACAGTAAGGAGCTATATGGGGCTTTCTCACCTTTTCATCCATAATATCTAACTACTCAACAATTGTACATTTAACAAACATATTATTCAGTTTTCCAAGTGTCAATTGTAAGGCTGTGTGTTTGATAATGGCAGCATTCCTGATGACCCCACGTCAAGTTGGAGCCTCTTTCTGTGTACCCTCTGAAATGTAATTATAAATCTAATTGTAATGATTTTTTTTAGTAATAATTGTAATTGTCGATGTGTCCATTTCTCTAAAAGTCTCTAAGCTACTTGAAAATGAGGATAAGTTTTTTCTTTTGTCCGTGTCTAACAAATGGCTTCCAGTGTAGATATGGAACTGTGAGTATTTGTTGAATGAAATATCTATCCAAAGGTAAAAAAAAAAAAAAAGGAAATATTTTTAAATGAAATACATTATTTACTAACAAATGTTAGACTTCAAAGATTTATTCACGTGTAAGTAATAATGTGGGTTTTTTTCCTTCAATTTTTGAAATGTAAGATTTTTAGCTTAATGTAATGACAAACCAGGCAGGAAGAAAAAAAAAAAACACATACAAGGAATGATACTGCAGCCAGTTCTCATGCAATCTTAGGTCAGTTCTCAGGGGATAGACTGAACCAATAAAGTGAAAGATTTATATACCTTGCAATGCTGGGATGGTATTCATTGTTTAAAAGGCTTAAATTAGCAGCTTTCAGTTTTTGCTTCCACTTAAATAAACACTTCATCTATGTTGCTTGAAATAAAAAGAAGACGTCTACATTTTCCTTTTGATAAATGACAGCTCATTCTCATAGACTTCTGACTGCAGTGCACCTCAGGGGACATGTGGCTCTGAAATGTGAAAGGTCAATAATGGTGTAATCTAAATATTTTAAACACTCAGTTTTGTGTGTATTTTGTGTGTTTAAATGTGCTGACTAATGGAAATTTCTGGTAAAGATTTTGTAAATCAGAGTAGAAAATTCCTAATACAAATGATGTCCTCCTCATCAGTATTATAAGATCAGTGTACTGTGGTTTCCCAAAATGCTTTAAATATGCTTTCATAAAAAATATTTATCTCAAAATAGGTATTAACACTTCTCATTTGAGTCTCGAATTTTTGTTGAATGAATGGATGAAAAGCCTCAATTTTAATTTTCATTCTCACCATGAATTTGTATGATTAATAGGCAGGATATCATCCCATGTCCTTGATGCTCGAATTCTAATTGAGCAGGTTTAAGAACTTGGTTCTCAGGCATGTAGCCAGTCTGTGAACCCAAGTCTTTGGCTTTAAATCCATTACCCAGCCCAGTATTGTGTACATCTTTGAAAAAACATTCTTTCACTTATGTATTTCTACATAACAAATTATTCCAACACTTAGTTGCTGAACACATAATTTATAATTATGTCATGATTCCGTCGATCAGGAATATGGGCAGGGTTCACGTAGGTTGTTGTTCTGCAGTTGTCACATGGCTGGAGGCATTGGGTTGCACTCAGTCGGAAACTTCTAAGATAGTGTTTCATCCTCCAGAGTCACTCTCAGCATGGTCTCTAATCATTCAGTAGTCTAGCCTGGCCTTCCTTATAGCCTGGCAGCTGGGTTCCAAGAGAGTATAAATGCTGCCTGCTCTCTTACAGCCCACATATGCACTGGGTGCAGTACTGCTGCCGCCATGTTCTATTGGCCAAAGCAAATCGCGAGACCAGTTCATATTCTTGAGGATGGGAAATCACCTTCATCTCTTGATGGGAAGAGTGACAAAGAATTTGTGGCCATCTTTAATTACCACACATATTAAAACAATGGAAATATTAACAAATGATTGTCAAGATACACTACTAGCTCAATTACTAGAAATGGCTCGCACTTTACTTAACATGTTCATATTTAGTTATCTATGGGAAACTTTCGAAAAATTGGATGTGTGAACTCTAATAAGTCAGAGAAAGAATAACATCAGATGGTTGATCATGGGCTCTATTACCGTCCTTCTCAATGTCTAACAGATACCAAACAATATGAACATGCCATAAATTATAAATGTCAACACTTTTACCTAGTTATAGATTTAATAATCGTAAATAAAGTTGCTTTGATAGAGGTAATAATAGACATCTTTCAAATTTTCAGTTTGCATAAAGTTTTAATGGATCTCCAGAATCAGCAACTGAAAGAGTTAAATGATTGGCTAACAGAAACAGAAGAGAGAACAAGGAAAATGGAGAAAGAGCCTCTTGGACCTGATCTTGAGGACCTAAAACGCCAAGTACAACAACATAAGGTTAGTATATGTTATACTATTTGCTTTCTACTGGAAAATTCTCTGTGTATATGTGTGTCACATATGCACATACAAATACAGATCATGGTTTACTGGTAGGAGAGAATTAAAGCTTTCAGTTAAAAAGAGTTCCAAAATCGTTTTGCCTAGTGGTTTTTGAAATGTTTATTTTTGGATACACAACATAACTAGGCTTTTCATATTTGAGAAGAAAATTCAAATACATTCCTGGAAGAGAACAATGTGGATTTGTGATTTTGAAAGTTTTGATTTTCTGGAAGAGAGTCTCCGCAGGGATTGCCTGTGACACAAATTTAAGTAATACAACAAGATTAAAAAAATATATATGACAAGATTTTACCTTCAATTCATAACGTCTTAGAGTAGGCCAAGTTTGATGGAAAATGAACATCTGTAATACGACTTTGCTATAAAACATAGCATCTGTTAATTTTTTTATTAGTTTCAGGTATACCAAATGACATAGACATTTACGCACCTCACAAAGAGATAACCACAACAAATCTACTACCTGTCTGATACCATACATAGTCATTACAATACCATTGACTATATTCCCTTTATTGTACTTTACATTTTGTGGAGATATATATATATATCTTTTTTAAAAAAATATAGTTGACATTCAGTGTTATGTTCGTGTCAGGTGTATAGCATAGTGGTTAGGCAATTATATAATTTAAAAAGTGATCCCCTGATAAGTCTAGTACTGATCTGATACTATACATATAATATTTTATAATACTTTACAACATTATTGACTATATTTCCCATACTGTAGAATTTTAATATTTCCATCTTATCTTTCTTCGGTTTATTTGTATATTTACAATTATGCTCCCTGGTTGCCAGAAATAATTTGTTGTTTCTTTGTTTAGGATTTCTATAATAATATTTCTGATCTGGAATTTTCAGGGTACTTCATACCAATAACTATTATAAAACTAGCTCTGGGTCTTGTCTAGTCCATCAGAAGACACACACACACACACACACACACACACACACACACACACAGAAGAACCTTCCTGATTGGCCCACAATTAGGTTACCAGGTTTAGCAAATAAGAATATAAAAAGTGTAGTTAAATTTGAATTTCAGATAAACAAATATTTTTATAGTGTAAGTATGTCCCAAATTACTTATTATTTATCCGAAATTCAAAGTTTACTGGGCATCTTGCATTTTATGACAACTCTACTTAGGATCTGTGGTTCTTGGATTTACAGCTTTGAAAGGAAATATCTGCTCTCTGAACTCATAGTTCCTAAATGTGCATCCCACCCAACTTCATTCTCTTGTTTTATAACATTTTGTCAGAGCTTCAGAGTTCTGTGTGGATAAAATACCTTTCTAAGTCCTGAGTTCTTTTCATATTTGATGAGCTTTAGGTTTCATTGACAAATGACACTGGCCCTTGCTATTACTGCTTTCAAAGCTGTCCTTTGGCCACAGAAGTTTAAGATTAAGTCGTTTTAAGAAGAACTATTGCTATAGTAATCTCCCTCCACAACTCCACCAGGAAAAAAAAATAAAGCATCAACTGTATTTTAATTTTCATTAAAAATGTTGACCAGGAGAGGTTAACTTGTCACATAGATTTTAATTGAACATCTGATAAAGAGATTAGATCCAGTGCTAGATCATGATCTTGACCGTTTTTCCTGAGGATCATGCATTCCTCGGGTAGACTCTGTGCCTGCCCTCTTCCCTTTGGCCTACACTGGCAGTTGCATGCAGACGATTTCTGTATACAGCAGTGGCTTCTCTCTTATGAGGGCATTTGCTGGCTGTGAGAGAGTCTCAGGCAGTTTAAGGGTGGGCAGGAAGTGGAGCCAGTGTTGCCAGAGGTGCTATTAACAACAAGGAAGGGGAGATGATGAATCAGTCACCCCAGAATCCTTGCCAAAGTGTCTCTCAATTCCCACAGTCTCAGAGGTTTCCCAACAAGACTGGGCCCCAGATGTCCATGGAGTAGCCTGTCTCACGTTCCCACCATCTCATAATGCCTCCTGAGATCACTTTCAAATAAACTTTTTGTACCTAAATCTATGCCTCAGGGTCTGTTTGGGGAGGAACCCAACCTATGACAACCTTCTTGCCCTGGAAGCCAGAGTAGTATCCTAGCTTTACCACTAACTAAATGTGTGATTTTCAGAAATAACTTAATCTCTCAGCATCTCCATATCCTCACTTTGGAAATGAAAATGTGAGTCAATTAGTTTCTAATGTTCCTTCCTTCATGGTTTTAATGTTTCCATGAGTTTGGGGCTGTGAGGCATTTCTGGAAAGGGCAAGACTAAGGCCAGTGACATTGAACATCAGAGGGAAGGATGTTGGCACTACATGCTTGGAGACTAAGGGGGAAGTTAGGATGAAGGACTTCAAAAGAGACATGGCAGAAAAATGGTAGGGGAGCCATAAGGGTGAATGACTTAGGGCAACTACGAGGAAAGGGTTCAGCTTTATACTCTGAACAGACATTTTATTAAAGTCAGGCCACCCAGGTCTTCAAGTCTGACAATTACCTGACATGATTTCCATGTTCCTCTGGAAGACAAAGAGCGAATGGAATGGAAAATATTTGACTAAGATTGTCATAACATTTGAATAGATTCTGTGACTTGAAAAATAATGCCATTTCTGATGAGTATGAAATTACTTTGAAGAGAATCATTTGAAACAAAAAGAAAGAAACAGGATGACATGCAAGTCGATTGTGTAATCTTTTACCTCCAGGACTTATGAGTGCATAAAAGGAAACAGAAGGAATTGGTTTGCTGGCTCAGAGAGTGAGGCCAACTTCCACTGTTAACTGTTTGAACCCACTTCAGGAGAGATTATTTTTAAGAAAATTAAGACAAGGGAAAAAACACATAGCCAGGAGAAAGCCTGACAAGTGATGGTACTCTTTTTGTTACTAGAATTAATTATGGTGAGAAAAAAAAAAAGATTTAACAATATCAAGCAATTTATAAAAGAGTTGAATTTATTTAAATGTAAAACGTATATATTTTTTTGTTTTGTTTGATTGTTTATTTTATTCTTTAAATTTCACATATAAGTGAGATCATATGGTATTTGTCTTTCTCTGTCTGACTTATTTCACTTAGCATGATACCCTGTAGTCATCCACGTTGCCGCAGATGGTACGATTTCATTCTTTTTTATGGCCGAGTACTATTCCATGATATATATGTACCACTTCATTTTTACCCAATCATCTATTGATGGGCACTTAGGTTGCTGCCATAGTGTGGCTATTAAAATAATGATGTAATGAACATAGGGGTACATGGTATCTTTTCGAATTAGTGTTTTGGATTTCTTTGGATAAACACCCAGAAGTGGATTTGCTGGGTAAAACAGTAGTTCAATTTTTAATTTTTTGAGGAGCCTCCATACTGATTTCCATACCAGCTGCACCAATTTGCAATCCTGCCAACAGTGCATGAGGGTTCCCTTTTCTCCACATCCTCGCCAGCACTTGTTGTTTGTTAATCTATTGCTGGCCATTCTGACAGATGTGAGGTGATACTTCATTGTGGTTTCAATTTGCATTTCTATGATGATTGGTGATGTTGAGCATCTTGTCATATGTCTATTGGCCATCTGTATGTCCTCTTTGGAGAAATGTATATTCATTAATTGTTTTTTTTGTTTGTTTGTTTGTTTTTACCATAGACAGCTTAACATAGACTACATTTTATGTTACAGTGCCACTGTTTGATCATTTTTTTAGTGAACTCTAGATTGCTGAGAATGCCAAAGCTGTCACTCAGAGATTACAGCACAGTCTAGTGCTTACTTAGCATGTTCAGCATAAAAAGTGTCGGAGCAGCTGATATTACAGTGACTACTGAGGCCTTGGCCTGGTGGTGTTATATCTCCAAACCTGTGTATTTTCACCAATGAAATATGACTCTGGATTTAGTGTTTTCTTAAGAAAACAACACCAAAAAAACCCTTTAGGGTTGCTAAATGTGAGTACAATTAGAACACATTGCATGTTAATAGCACACATATCCACCTATTAAATATTGATGTAAATACCATTGTTTTATTTGTATTTTATTTTATTTTTTTATTAAATTTATTGGGATGACAATTGTTAGTAAATTTACATAGATTTCAGGTGTACAATTCTGTATTACATCATCTATAAATCCCATTGTGTGTTCACCACCCAGTCATTGTTTTATTTTTTGAAAGATTTTTATTAAAATATAGCTAACATACAGTATTATACAGAGAATGCCAGAAACTGTATACACATTTTAAGAAAGGAAAAAATTGTATTAAAATTGTAGTAATATATACTGATAACAAAAGATGATTACAAGTCATGTGTGTACATTTTTTTGGCACCCTCGGTATTAGTTTCTGGTGTGCACCATAGTTATTCAACATTTATATACCCAAACAAGTGATCACATGGTAAGTCCAGCGACCATCTGACACTGTAGTATGCTATCACAATATTATTGATAATATTCTCCATGCTGTACATTACATCCCCGTGACTTGTTTTATACTTGGGAATTTGTACTTCTTATTTCCCTATATCTTTTCCCCTTTAAAAATTTTCAATTACAGTTAACATTCAGTATTATTTTGTATTAATTTAAGGTGTACAGCATAGTGCTTAGACGTTTCTATAATTTACAGAGTGACCCCCTGGTTAGTCTAGTACTCACATAGCATTATATATAGTTATTACAGTATTATTGCATGTATTCCTTATGCTTTACATCCCCATAACTGTTTTGTAACTACCAATTTGTACTTCTAGTATATGTGCTGCCGAAGCGAGCACATAATTTGTACTTCTTAATCCCTTCACCTTTTTCACCCTGTCCCCCACACCCCTCCCTTCTATCACTCAGGTAAATCTAGTACCCGTCTGACACCATACATAATTATTCCAGTATTATTGACTGTATTACTCATGCTATACCCTACATCCCCATGACTACTTTGTAACAACCAATTTGTATTTCTTAATTCATTCCCCCTTTTTTACCTGCCCCCCCCCAGACCCTTTCCCATCTGGCAACCATCAAAATGTTCTTTGTATCTATGAGTGTGTTTCTGCTTCTGTGTGTTTGTTTGTTAATTTTGTTGTTTAGATTCCACATATAAGTGAAATCACATTGCATCTGTCTTTCTCTGTCTGACATTACACTCAGCACAACACCCTCCAGGTCCATCCATGCCCCCCCCACAGATGGCAAGAATCCATTTCCTTCCATGGCCGAGCAATCTTCAGCTACATACATGTACCGCTTCTTCTTTATCCATTCATCTATTGATGGACACCCAGGCTTCTTCCACATCTTAGTCATTATAAACAATGCTGCAATGAACATATGGATGCACACGTTCCTTCCAAGAAGTGTTTTGGGTTTCTTTGCATAATTACCCATAAGTGGGATTACTGGGTCCTTCTTTGCCTCTTGTTATAGTCTTTGTTTTAAAGTCATTTTGTCTGGTGTAAGTATTGCTATACCAGCTCTTTTTTTTTTTCTATTTCCATTTTCATAAAATAACTTTTTCGATTCCTTTACTTTCCATCTGTGTGTGTCTTTCTGTCTGAAGTGAGTCTCTTGTAGGCAGCATATGTAAGGGTTTTGTTTTCTTATCCATTCAGCGGATTTAATCAGAGGATTTAATCCATTTACATTGAAAGTAATTGTTGATAGACATGTAGTTATTGATAGACATAGTTATTTCCATTTTATTATTCATATATATATATATATATATTGGTTTTATTACTTGATATATATTGGTTGAATATATATATATATATATATATATAATTTTGAGTTCCTTCAAAATTACTAGTTGCCTTTCTCTTGCTGTTTTGGGGATTCTCTCTTTGCCTTTAACCTTTGCTATTCTAATTATAATATATCTTCATGTGGGCCTGTTTGGGTTCATCTTGTTTGGGATTCTCTGCACTTCCTTGGCTTAAATGTGCATTTCCTTCCCCAGGTTAGGGATGTTTTCAGTCATTATTTCTTTAGGTAGGTGCTCAATCCCTTTCTTTCTCTCTTTCTGGTACCCCTATGATACAGATGTTGTTACTCTGGATGTTGTCCCAGAAGTATTTTAAACTATCCTCATTTTTTAAAATTCTTTTTTCCTTTTGCTATTCCAGTTGGGTGTTTTCTGCTACCTTGTCTTCTAATTCATTGATTTTTTTTTTTTTGCACCACACAGTTTTGATTAGTTAAATGACATTCCATGCAGAATTGATTTGTTAAATATGGCTCCTCCCTTGCCCTCTGCCTCCAGCATACTCCCTGAAGTAGTACAGGCAGGGAATACCTAACTATTGGAAGAATCCCTAACACTTTTCCAGCATAGAATTCTGGCTAGCCCAAAAAGGATCCTTCTTTTAAGGGTGTTGGAAACTAGACACTGCAAATTTATTAGCATTGGTGACATTTGTTTGGAGAAAATTCAGCTCCAGGAGCTGCACGGTTGAATGCCGGAGAGGGTTCCACCAATTGCCCCAATTCCTTCCATTGCAGGAGCTTGGCCAAAGTGTTGAGTTGTAGGTGGGGTCAGTCCAAAGGTTCCATCTGGCATCATAGTGACAGGTCCTGGAGGAGCTGGGGTACCAGTTGGCGCAGGAGCAGGGAGCATGGCGCCTCTGTTGTTTATACCCATAGCACTTCTCTCAGCCAGGTGGCCCATCCGAATCTCTTGCTGTCTTGCATCAGGGAAAGCTCCCTTGAATCCTTACTGCTGTTGCCACGTCATTTCTTCCTCTTGTCACCGCATCTCTTCCTCACAGCGCCTGCACTCCTCCTAGTGCCTGAGCTCCAGCTGCTTTCATTTTTGCACTTCTTGGTTTTACGCCTCTTCCATCCTCCAAAGTTCCTTTTGACACTACATCAAATCCTGCCTCATTAACATGACCTGGTGCTCATGGCGGATGGCCTCCATCTCCATCTCCAGCTTCTCACCATCTTCCTTGGTGTTGTGGTACACTTGGTCCTGCTGCTGCTTCTCCATCTCAGTGAGTGCCTTCCAGGGCATGGTATACTCATACTCAAAGGGGCCAGGCTGTGCGAATCTAGCTGGCTGCCCTCACACCTTGTGAAATTGCTATTTTTTTTTATAACCAGCTTCTCTGGAAGTTCGTCTTTATCATCTAACTGGTTCGTGGGCTCCACAGTCACAGGGCGAGGCAATGTGGTCAGCAGTTAGGAGCCTTCACTGCATCTGTCCAGAGATTTCTGAACAGCGGGCTTCCCTAAGAATCCAACAGTGCCTTTTCCTGAGGTCTGTCCTCGGTGGTCCACGATGACCACAGCCCTCTCCACCTGGCTGAACACAGAAAGGGCTTCCTACAGCAGCTCGTTGGACACTCACCGAAGAAGATTTTGGACTGTAAGGGATGCACTATGGCAGGCAAAGTGCCCGTGGAGCTACTTTCCATGGAGTGGCACGTTGTCTAGCTCCACTTTGGCAACCTCTGCTAGGGTTCGTGTTTCCAGCCAGATAAAGCCAAAGCCTTTGTCCTTATGCATGGAGACTTCACCTACCTTCCCATATTTCTCAGACAGTTTCTTCATTTCCTCCTCAGTGATGTCACGGGGAACATTGCCCACAAGGAGCCAGCTACATTGGGTGACGGTCTTCTCTCCTGGTTTCCTAAAATTCCTCAGGTCAATAGTCAAGCCTTCCTTTTGGCTGCTGGCCTTCTGCCCATTTGCAGGCATTGGTGGTGGCAGTGGCTGCTGCTGTTGCTGCTGGTGGTGATGCTGATGGTGCTTCCTTGGAGCATGGATTTGCTTTTCCAAGTTCAAGGTTTTATTACTCTGCACTTCTGCACCCCTCTACCAACTGTTCTCTTCCCTTGGAGGAACAGCAACGCCACACAGCCTCTACCATCCCAAGAAAAGGTCTAATTCATTGATTTGATCCTCTGCTTCATCTGGTCTACAGGTGATTCCTAGTGCATTCTTCATTTCAGTTATTGTGTTCTTCACTTCTAACGGGTTCTTTTTTATGGTTTCTATGTCCGTTTTTATGCTTGCTATATCTCTTTGTTGAAGTTCTCACTAAGTTTCTTGAGCATCCTTGTAACCAGTGTTTTGAACTCTATATCTGGTAGGTTGCTTGCCTCCATTTTGCTTAGTTCTTTTTCTAGAGTTTCCTCCTTTTCTTTCATTTGGGATGTATTTCTTTGTTTCCTCATTTTGGCTGACTCTCTTTGTTTGTTTCTATATATTAGGTAGATCTGCTAAATTTCTTGCCGGGTGGTCTTATGTAGTAGCTACCCTATGGGGCCCTGGCACAGTCTCATGGTCACCTTCTCTGGGTGCTCCAGGAGTGTCCCTTGTGTGAGTTGTGTGTGCCCTCCTCTTATCGCTGAGCCTTGATTGTGGTTCGAATGTCAGTGGGTGGTACTGACCCCTCCAGGTGACTGGCTGTGGGGTTTGGTCATATCCACAGCTTATGAGCTGCTGTGCAGGGGGCTTTACCACATGGAACAGGATTCCCCCCAGCAGGTTCTGGTACCTGTTGCGACTGCTGTTTGCACTTGCCAATTGTGGGGCTAATTAGGTGGTTCTCTGCTGTGGTCTGAAGCCAACCTCGGAGTATATTGGTTCTGGGGACTCTGGGGAGGGGCTCCAGGGCAGGCCCAGGTCAGTCACTGCCTGTGAACAGCTGGGGAGTACCTGGTAGGAGCTACAAAGCAGTCCACGGTTGGTCACTGCCTGTGCTGGACCTGGAGATGTATGAGAAAGGCCACCATGTGAACCAAGGATGGCTGCCACCAGTACCAGGTCTGGGGTAGCTCTGCAAAAAGCCAGGACACTCTGAAGCCTGCTGCTGGTCGCCAGCTCCTGCAATATTCAGCTGTCAGTAAAGCATTACAGAGTTGAGTGTTGTGGGGTCCCAGAGAGTCAGCAGGGTGGGGTGGCGGCGTTCACCAGGTCAATCAGATTCAAATTTGGCCATAAGAATAGGGGGATGGCTCAACACTTGAAAGATAGTGCCCTTCTGCTGGCTGCACAGGAGCCACACAGGGAAAATGGCACTATCTTACAGCCCTCACCTGAAGCCACAGACATGAGTCTGCACCCCGTTTGTCTTTAAGCCCCCTGAGTCACTGTCCCTCCACTGGAGCCCTGGGTAAGTGCCTGTGAGTGAGTTTATGTGGGCCCTTTAAGAGGACATCTGGGTTTCTTGCAGCCTCTGTCCCACCGGATGCTCAGAATCCCCACATTTTCACAGCAAGATGTATGGGAGTTCCTCTACCCAGCACCAGTACTTCAGACTGGGGAGCCTAGTGTGGGGCTGGGGTTCCTTGTTCCTCCATGCGGAACCTCTGTGGCCCAATTATCCTTGCCAGTTTTCATCTGCCACATGGATGTTTGGGGCCAGCATGATTTACATCTCTGTCCCTCCTACCAGTCTCAATGTGGCTTCTTCTGTATATCCTTAGTTATAAAAATTCTGTTCAGCCAGACTTCAGATGGTTCTCCAGGTTGATCATTTTAAAATTGAGTTGTAATTTTGATGTGTTCATGGGATGAGGCAAGCATAGCGTTTATCTACTCTGCCATCTTGGATCGCTTGTATATTTTCTGTGAAGTATATACTATAAAGAGTGCATTTTTTTTGTTAGTCATGCCATGCTTCATAAAACAGAAGCTCAGTGTTCTGTCTTTAGGTAACTGAGTTCAATCCAATGCCTGACTTAAACAGTGATTGATTCACTTTGCAGCTTTTATTCCCAAGAATTATAAGTGAATGTAAATAAGAAAGGGGCCCTTCCAAGAGGCCCCTTCTGACAACCAAATATATCAATAACCTTGGAGTAGTCAGAAAAGCAACCCTACCCTGCTGCATGACCACACTTCTCACCTAATGTAATATTTAGGGTTTTTAGCTTTGTATAGGTAGATATTAACCCCTTGAGTCATCCTCATTTTTTTCCTGAGAGATGATTACAGATGATACAATTAAAGAAAAGGTGTAGGTTTTGTTGCTGAAAATAAATTCAAATTCTGCTCAGGTCAGAGGGCTTGCATGCGTGCGTGCTCTCTCTCTTTCTCTCAGTAGTAGGGCAAACTATCTCCCCAGTACACCGTGTATATTACAGATCTGTTTTTCAGTGTTCTGTGACAAGATCCTTTGCTATCTTCATTTTAACAGCATTTTAGTATGAAGCAGGCTAGAAATTGAACCACTGTGCAATGCCATGGAGATAAATCACTTGTACTGAATTTGCCAATTAGGCAAGGTAAAGCAATCGATTCTGTATTGGTAGTTACTATTAAATCTAGCCAAACTGATAACTCTAGGTAATTGGGAAAAGTTCAGTTTGCTGACAAATTTGGAAAAGACCATTCATTCTTCATAGCTGTTGCTTTCGGGAGAGAATTTAAAGCTTTACTTTAGATACGAGTCACTCAAAAGTAATGCTCTGAGGAGTGAACAAAGTGAATGTCTTGTTCCCCTTGTGAAATAATATGTCAGAAATAATTGGTTGGTTATTTCTGTCTTAAGAGACAGACTTTATTAGTGAGGTTGATGAGGAATGAAACGATTTCCTGTGAAGGAGTGGCAATATTATTGAGCAAAAGTCTATTGTGGGCTTGGACATTCAGTAATGGGAAAGCAGTTTGCTATTTTGGAGGGTGTTTTAATCAACAAAGAAAATATTTGACTGAGGAATCTTTTGTCTCTTATCACAGTCCGACTGAGATGAAGTTTAAAGCTTAGTTTACTAGCTAAGTTTGTCATTCTTTTGAGAGATTTAGACTTTTGTCAGGCCCATTGGCTTTAGTAACCTCAACAAAGCCATTTGCAGGTATAGATGTGACATGTGAACTTTTTTCTGACTTCAATGGATGTTCTATGTTAAGTATTGATTAATGCAAATTAAATGGCCTCTTAGAAGCTTAGTCACCTATCCTTTTCTTGAAGCTCAGTTAATCTCAAACATTTGGGTTGCCATGATTGTGAAATAGCCTCTTCTGCTGACCTTTAAAATAATCTCTGCGTCTATATTAATGTAACAGGGAAAGTTTAGGTGTAATCCTGCTAAAGGATTGACATTTTATTTATTTTATGCATTCTATTCTATATCACCGAACAAACACCTATTGAAGCACAATGGGTGCTGTGAAGAATACAGAGGCCTACCATTATATGGACTCTTCTTCAAGAAGCTCACAGGGTAGCACCTCAGAGAAAGATACCGAAAGCAAGTGATCATTATACAAGGTGGATAAAACCTGAAACTCAACTGAGTACCCGCATATACACTTGCAACTTTAAGTTTTTGTTTATATGCCTTCTGATGTGGAGTTATACAAAAACAGATATCCATGTGTCCTATGCTTATTTGAGCTATATTCATATCTCTTATATGAGAAGCAGTGTATCACAGACTCTGGAGTCAGAATGTCTAGGTTCAAAACACAACTCTATCATCCGCGAGATGAATGACTTTGCCAAAGTTGCTTAACTATGTAGTGCCTCAGTTTCTCCAAGTGTGAAAACAGGGTGATGATACCTATCTTATAGGATTGATAAAAATACTCAATGTATAATTACATAAAAAGCACTCAGAAATACAACCGATACTCAGAATCATATAAATGATGTTAGCTGTTATTATTGTATAAGACATGATTCTTACCCGAATGAAATTGATTTCTGTGATAATAATATTCTTTTGATGTAAATAACTGGTAAGTTAATGTTGAAAGGAACATCACACATATATAGTCTACATAGTAGTATATGCATGAGACTCAGTTTTTTTTTTTTTTTAAATGAATTTTTTAAAGATTTTATTGGGGAATAGTGTGTATTTCCAGGAGTTTTTATTGGGGAACAGTGGTGTACTTTTCCCAGGAGTCATCAGCTCCACCCAAGTCAATTTGTTTTCCTTTCAGTCTTAGTTGTGGAGGGTGCAACTCAGCTCCAGATCCAGTCGCCATTGTTAGTTGCAGGGGGTGCAGCCCACCATCCCTTAAGGGAGTCGAACCGGTAACCTTGTGGTTGAGAGCCCTGGCTCCAACCAACTGAGCCATCTGGCCACTCAGGAGCTCAGCAGCAGCTGATTGACTTAATTTTATTTGCGGAGGGTGCAGGTTGCTGGCCCATGTGGGAATGAACCGGCAGCCCCGTTGCCCAGAGCTCGTGCTTGAACCAACTGAACCACCTGTCCACCCCGAGACTCAGTTTTAGTTTTTTAAAAATATAGTTGAGGAGACACTTCACTTCCTATTAGCATACTATAAACAAGCAACAGATTCCAAATATAACTTCATACTAGGTAATGTCATTGATTTAATAATAACGATGATGATGACGAAATTCATACCCATGTTCTTATTTTAACAAAATCAAGTTATTCCAGATAACAGATTACTAATTAGTTAATTAGAAAATATTGAGTACTGTTTTAGTAACATACTAGCTTGAAATGTCACAGCCTTGTTTTCAAATATCAGTGAATCTACTAAATAAAATACAACCACCCAAGACCCTCTCATATTAGACACACCGACTTTACTTTTTATACTTAGTTGTTCCTGTGATCCTTCTTCAATAGAATTTTCTGGCTTCTGGGGAGGGGAAAAAAGGAAAACAAAGAACCCTATCTCTCACTTACTGAATTACTTGCATGTAAAGTATCTCTGTTTTCCTGAACCAATTCCAGTTAATTTCAGTTCCCTTGAATAGGTAATGTAACATTAATAACATAAATGAATTATTTAAGTATAGAAAAATATTAAAATGTATTTTAAGGGAAAATTGTTCACAAGAAAGCTATACCAGACATGATAATATCCGTTTAAGAAAATATCTATTTAAGAAGTTTAAGGAAATAATTGTTTTTGAAAATTATATTCATGTATCTTATAACAAAATATGTGACCATGAATTCATTCTCATGTTAAAAATAAGGTTGAATATGTACTGTGTCTCTTTCTAAAGAATGTAAAGTTGTTTACTAAAGTATGGTATAATTTTATGTTCTATATTTCTGTATTAATATTCACGAATGGATTGATTTCTAGTGGTACAACTGGTAGTATTCTGTTATTCAGTGGAAGTGCCTTTTTCAGAGATAATTTACACTGGATAACCTTTTTTGTTCTATTAACAATTAACGATCTAGGTCATAGCTATTGAGAGTGAGAAAATTACTAAATCAGGTATTTTTTACATGATGTTCTATAATTTCAGCACACTGAGAATATTTAGTAATCAAAAGACATATGATATGATTATCAAAGGTGTTGGGAATAAATACTGATACCTATAGGGGCTATTTTCACAAATCTTAGTGTAGGAATGGAATAATAAGGTGATGATGGTAGAAATAGAAGAAAATAAGCATTTCCTCACCATGTATCCACTCTACTTAAACACTGTGCTAGATGATTCCAAGGTATTATCTCACTTAAGTCCAGTACCTAATCTGTCCTGGAGCGATCTTAATCCCTGATTTTACAGATAAAGAAATATGTTCAGAGAGGTTAAGGAGTTGCCCAAGGTAACTTGAATAGTAATTGGTAGATTTGGCCTTTTATCTTCACCTGTCTTCCTTTGAGCCCAGACTCTTTCCCTCCATTTATAGATTGCAGTGAAACTTGACTCCAGCGGACATGGTAGAGGCTAGAGCAAATGTAGTGAGTAGCAAAGAGACTGGGGAAACGTTGCACTTGGTTTCCCAGGCTTGGGAATATCTAGGTGGAAGAGACAGGGAGATGGAGTGCCTAAGTCTTCAAACTCAGAGGAAGCAATGAGGACAGAGAGCACACAGGTCATGGCTATGTATGCTCAGAGTCAAAATGCTTAAGGAAATGATTTTTCAATATTAATCTTGTAGCTCTTTCTGTAAATTAGGGCAAAAGGGAATCAAAAGGGAACATGGAAAAAAATGGGCTTATGATGAGAATGTGTGAGCAGGAAGATGATCAGTAGACTTGAGTATCATATCTATATATTATTAGCCAATCACTGCATGTGACTTCCTCTGTGCTGCACCTGAAACCTTCCACCCCAACCCTCTCCCAATAATGTTGTTCTCTTCTTTTTCAATAATTATTGTCAGGCTAAAGGCATTTTGTAATTATTTATTAGATGTTCTTGGTGTTCACTTTAACCTGATTTCTGATTTGAATGGTCTAACTGTATTCAGGATGTGTGGTTGTATGCATGCATACATGGAGTGTAGAGGAAATAGGAAAGGCAGGAGAAATGAGGTCTGTTATGTAGTGTTATGCTCTGTCTTCCTCGCTCCATGCAATAGCTCCTCTGAAAAATGCTAACATTTCAGCAACGTGTGAGACCAGTGTATGAAATCAATTAGTTTAAAACTACTGTTGTTGATCTCATGTACATAATTTGGAGATTAAAGTCTTACTTAAGGATTCAAAATTTATTATATATTTCTCGAGATCCTAAACCTTTGCTGTAACTTCAGCCCTTCTTTTCTTGGATTTCCAAAAATACATTCCCTTTCTATGGGGAATGCACTTATTATGCCTATTAGAGGATGGTAGGTAGAGTGATTTAGATGAGGGTGAATAGGCAATTACAGTACACCGTGGTGAGCAGCACCAGTTACACAGAGGGGGTCCCCATAGTCCTGTCTTGGGGGATCAGGGGAGACTTCCTGAGGAGGTCTTTAAAAAGTAATGAGATAGAGCCAAGTATGCTGATACGGATCCAATTCTAACAAATTGTTAAGTAAATAGGGGGGGGAGGCAAAGTGTAGAGAAATGTTTTAATAAATTATCAATAGAGTGAAAAGGATATGTGTGTGTGTGTGTGTGTGTGTATAGTGTAAGGATTTATATAATGCATTATATACTATACAAAACATGTATACATGTGTGTGTATGTGTGTGTGTGTATATATATATATATATATATATCTGGAGAGAGAGAAAGAGACAGAAAGAATGGGATAGCTGGAGTTAAGGAGGACATAAAGACTTGAAAGGCTTTATAGAGGAAGCGAAGTTTGAGTGAATTTTTGAAAGATGAGGGTGCTAGGTTGACAAAAGGAGGAACAAGTAGCCGGGACAGAGGAAGCCACTGGAACACCAACACAGATACAAGCAAAAGCCAAATTTTGTGAGAATGACCTCTTAGTAGATAGATATGCAAGCACCTCAGTGTGGCACAAATGTAAAGTACAAACCAGGGCGTGGATAGAAATGAGCCTGGACAGGTGGGTGCCAAATCACAGAGAGGCTTGCTATCATTCTGAGAGATGGGGTAATTGGGTCTCGCTAGCCAGCTTCAGGAAAGGAAGTCACACTATCAGGACTGTGGTCTTGAAAGATCACTTTGATGACAGTGATGAAACGAGAGGCCATTACTGTGGTCTAGACCAGAAATGGGGAAAACCCCCTAAGCAAAGGCAGTTACAGTGGGGGTGGAGAGGAGGATGCGTGTAGAAGGATTTGGTTATTACTGGAACTTTAGGGAAACGGAGAAGCCAAGGCTGACTTCCCAGTCATTTATCTGTTAGAAAATATAAAAAAGGGCAAAGGAGACAATCTTGGTGGCAGGCGCAGAGATGGTGAATACACTTTGGAACTTACTATATTTGAGGTGCCTAAGGCACATTCAGATGGTCACTGGCCATGTGTGCCTGTGGGTCTAGTTGTCAAGGGAGACGGAGGGGTATGAGTGACTGCTGCCTCTGAGCCTTAAGATCACCTCACATCAGTATGTTCCAGTAAAAGCCTGTCTGATAAAGTGTCAGTAATAATAAATTAGTGCAAAGATGAAAATGAAGAAAAAATCTGGTAAGTGTAACAGATCCCTGCTTTAATCAAAATAATGACAAGATATACATAATAAAATACCTAGTATGTGTATGTGCATGTGTGTAAATAATATATATGCTTTTAATAAAGGAAAACATACTTTAACAATCATATATTACAGCATTTTAATTTGAATACATTATCTTCGGATAGGCAAACACTTTAGCATTCTTCTCTGAGGGAACATCTATATTTAGAATAATTTGTCTCATATTTCAGGCTTAATTAGCAAATCAACTGTAAATCTCCATTGTGTAAATCCAGCTATGAGAACTTTAAATCCATAAGCAGTAAATATTTAATTAAGAATTAGTTTTAAAATAGCTCTATAAAACTTTAATGCATTTTAAAAATTAGTAGTCTGGAAAATCCATGTTTTCTCAAAAAATAAAGCAGGAGGGTATACTTTATACCAATGATCATGGTGTTTATTCATGGATACATAGGTTGGCAGAAAATTTTAACGTTTTAGACCCACCGCTTTGAGTGTGGCATTTTTGCTACTTCTGAGAATCCACTTGAAAAGAAAAAAAGAACTCTGGACATTGGATATTTTATAGTGTTCTGCCTTTTGCTGATATGGGGGGGATTAGCTAATACTGTGATATTCATTAATATTTATTTTCAGAGGTAAGGTCTGGGAAAATAGGAAATGTGATTACAGTGTTGCAGTAGCTTCTGTTTTGGAGCTATGGAGTCTGCTCCGAAAGGTCACTTCAACCTTTTTTTATTTTAATCCCTGATTAGGAGCAAAAGAAGAGATGTAATTTGCAAAAGTCATAGAAGTGAAAAAGAGATACTGGAAATAACTTAAATACAGTTTATGCTAATCTACACCAGTGCTGTGCACTCTTCAAGATTTTCAGCCACTGTGGAGAGCCTTTCCCACGTTTCTTTATTTCCCTCTACTCAGTATAAGTCCAGGTAGTTCTTGTATTTGATTTTAAAGGTAATTAATTCAACCAGCTTTGGTGGTACTTTGTGTTAGCACTTCTGCAAAAGCATAAAATGTAAACCTTGATCAACCGCTGATTATGAAACAAATAGAAAGCAAAACAAAATCAGAAGTCTAAGTACTGGGGAAAGTAAATAGTACATTTGATCACATATGCTTTAGAAAGACTCAATCTGATTTTGGAAAATAAGCACTTCACGGATCAAACAATGCTCAAGTTCCTTTACTAACAAATGTTAAAACTGTAAAAATAACAATTTACATGTAAATATTGAACAGTATCACATTATTTTTCTAGTCGTTTTTATTATATATAATTATATATACTCTCAGAGTTGAGTGATAGGAAAGAACTGGCCAAATTAAGGAAACCAACTTGTTATATACTGGCTACCAAAATATTATTGTAATTATTATTTTTAAAATTCCAAGCTGACACATTTCAAATGTTCCCATTCCTGGCTTATATAACTCAGGAAACACAGACTCAACATGACTTTCAAGGACAACTCTGAATGTTAATGTTTCCATTTTTGGCCTCATAGCAGAAAGAGTTTTATTAACCAGTGTAAGCTCTGGAATGTCAAGGGCATGACAGACAGTATAGACTCCACACACAAAGTAACTGCATCGTCATTTTATTCTAAATTGGTTCACTTAAAAATGTAGCATTCAAATCTAGAGAGAAGAAGTAAAAGTGATTTTATGGTTCCTTAAGAGGTTTAGACTTGAAAAATGAAAGTCCTGGGATAAAAATGTTCATGCATTTGAGTTTGTGATGCAACCAATCCTAACAAGTTCCCTTACACCTGCCATAAAGTTTGAAAGACTAAGAGGTAGTCTGATAGGTGCCAAGCATCGTTGTTTCACGGGTAGGGACAGCATGTTTTCCAGAAAGTTAGCAGACCTTTTCCCAGACCTGCTTCTCCATTCTTCTGTTATATAATAACATTTTCTAATAAGCTAACTAGATGACTAGACGTTTTGCATACTTATTCAGGGATTTCCCAGTAATAACTAGTATATCATGATAAAGTCTTGGGAGAATTGAAGCTTCCGGGCAGGATATCTAGGTTCTAGAGCAGCCGCCTCTGTTTACTCCTCTGTTTAACCTTCTGTTTATTACTCTTGTTTACCTGTTTCTCTTTACCAAATAATTGTATACTATGATTTTTAAAAGACTGGAGTGAATACTGTTTTGTGGTTATATGTGCTTTAATTGTAATTACACTTAAAAAAAGATAATCCCTACTATTAAGTTGTAATCTTTTTTTTTAGGTTGTAATCTTTATGTAATCAGGAAGGGACAAACTCATCTGTGTATACTGCCATCACCTCTCCACATGGCACCATTCATTCAGCAAAAGTTTATTGATCTTTCGTTGCTTGGAATATGTAGTGAGAAGGACAGAGGACATCTCTGTTCTAGTGGATCTTACATTCCAATAATTAGAGACAAACTACAAATGACTAAACATAAGGAACTAGTGAATAGTAAAAAAAATTATCTAAACCAGGCCAGCCCGGTGGCTCAGGCAGTTGGAGCTCCTTGCTCCTAACTCCGAAGGCTGCCGGTTCGATTCCCACGTGGGCCAGTGGGCCCTAAACGACAAGGTTGCAGGTTCGATTCCTCACATCCCGCAAGGAATGGGGGCTCCGCCCCCTACAACTAAGATTGAACATGGCACCTTGAACTGAGCTGCTTCTGAGCTCCCGAATGGCTCAGTTGGTTGGAGTGAGTCCTCTCAACCACGAGGTTGCCGGTTCGACTCATGCAAGGGATGGTGGGCTGCGCCCCCTGCAACTAACAACAGCAACTGGACCTGGAGCTGAGCTGGGCCCTCCACAACCACGATTGAAAGGACAACAACTTGACTTGGAAAAGTTCTGGAAGTACACATTATTTCCCAACAAAGTCCTGTTCCCCTTCCCCAATAAAATCTTAAAAAAAAAAAAATCTCTGAAAAAAAATTATGTAAACCCTCATACACTGTTGGTGTGGGAATGCAGATTGGTGCAGCCACTATGGAAGGCAGTGTGGAGGTTCCTCAAAAATGTCAGAATAGAATTACTATATAACACAGCAACCCCCCTCCTGGGTATCTACCCCCCAAAAATCTGAAAACATTTATCTGTAAAGATATATGTGCCTGCAGTGTTCATTGAAACTTTATTTACGGTAGCCAAGGTGTGGAAACAACCAAAGTGTCCTTCCATAGATGATTGGATAAAGAAGATGTGTTATATATACACAATGGAATACTCTTCTGTCATAAGATGAAATTGTGCTATTTGCGGCAACATGGATAGATCTTAACATTATTATGCTCAGTGGATCTTGACTTTATTATGCTAAGCGAAATAAGTCAGACAGAAAAAGTTGAGAACCGTATGATTTCATTCTTATGGGGGATATAAAACTGAAAGCAACAAACGAATAAGACAAAAAAACCTCATAGAAGTGGACAACAGTTTAGTGGTTACCAGAGGGAAAGGGTGGAGGGGGGAGGTAGAAGAAGAGATTAAAGGGGGTCAAATATATGATGATGGAAGGAGAACTGACTCTGGGTGGGGAACAGATAATGTAATATAGAATTGTACACTTGCAACCTATGTAATTTTATTAACAAATGTCACCCCAGTCTAATTTTAAAAAGAAAGAAAACAAAATATTTTTTAGTGAAGAGGAACACATATTAGGGCAGTAGCAGGAGGAATTTGTTTGGTCAAGAGAGTGTTTTCTTTTGGTTAATAATGGAGAACTTCAGTAGAGATGGTGGGTGGCATTGAAGATGCCAGAGGCAGCAGGTAATTTTAGGAGAAAAGTCCTTGTAAAGTGAGAGGAAGTGGCATAAGGGGCAGAACATCGTACTGTACCTTTCTCAACAGATGCTCTCTCTCTATACTTTCGAGTTCCATTAATGGTAGAATTGTGCACATTTTGCTGAGCATCATAGCAGAAAATTTACTTGGAATGGTTCTAGTTTAGTAGAAAAATCACATTACTCAAAGCATGGCAGAAATAATAAATCACATGCATTTGGGAAGAAATTTTAATTTCCTTTAAAAAATTTCTCTTTCAGGTGCTTCAAGAAGACCTAGAACAGGAACAAGTCAGGGTTAATTCTCTCACTCACATGGTGGTGGTAGTAGATGAATCCAGTGGAGAGCATGCAACTGCGGCTTTGGAAGAACAACTTAAGGTCAGATTATTTTCTCCAGCACACGAAATCTGCCATTTAAAAGAATAAATTGCTATTCAGAAAATGCTTAGAAAATTTATAATGTAATTTATATATTTTAAATATCTAGAATGCAATATGTTTATTTAGACTAATTCACATTATGTCCCATTTGTGCCTAATTACCTTTCATTAAGTATATATACACTGTCTGTTCATACTAGCTTCCTGGCCGTTGGGGAAATATAAAAATGCATATATATATATATATATATATATATATATATGTCATAGTTGAATAACATGTGTTAGAGAATTGATCAGGGGAATATTATTTATGCCCACTTCAAACCTACAGTCTAAGAAAAGACATAGGTAAAAAAAACAACACAAAAAGGGTCACATTCAATCAAGTAAGGATAAATTGAACACCTTCAGTACATGTTTTCTTGGAAACCTTCAGTTGTTTTCTTGATGAGGGCATAGCAGCATGTTTAAGTCATCTAAGTTGTGTTGGAGCAGATGCTTAGCCATGCAAGACCTCATTCAACCTGAGTCATGGTAATTGTGTCCTTGTAAACATGACCAGTACTTGTAAAGAAAGGGTAATATGGATATTATCATATTTTTATCTTTGGTTCCTAATTGGGAATAATAAAGTTTTACTGTAGAAAATGAAAACAATTTCAACAAAGCATATATATATATATATATATATATATATATATATATACACACATATGTATGTATGGTGCAAAAAGTAATTGTGGTTTAAAGGGTTAAAAATAATTGCAAAAACCTCAATTACTTTTGCACCTGCTATATATTTATGAACATCAACAATAGGGAAAATGCAGTTTATTGTTCTAAATGTGACATGTTCTCATATATACACAACTATAGATTACACTGGAGGCATTCACTGTATTCACCAAATGCCTTTCTTTCCTTTGTGATAGTCAGGGGCCAATAGTCTGACATGTCTAAGAATCTAATCAATGTGGGTTTAAAATGGTTTTATCAGCTCAAGGTTGTTCTAAACATAGTTTCTCTTACCTAACCTATAACAAGGTTTCTTCAAGCTTTATCTCTGTTTTGTTCTCTTTTTGTGTTATGTTTTTTTTGTGTGTGTGTGTGTGTGTGTGTTTGTTTTTAATCCCAGTGAAATGTCATTTTCTTAGTTACTACTTTAGACTGTGAATCTGCAACGTTGTCTCACTTTCTATCATTAAATAACAAAGAGAAAACTCTTAAACTGCTACAACTGAGCATTTAATACTTAATAGTGACACATGTTAATTGCTTCTGTTTCAATGAAATTGTAGGGATGACAGATCTAAAAAGGCTTGTGACACCTGATATATCATTGCATATATGATGAAATATATTGTGCATGTGCGTGCACACACACACTCATGACCAGCTTATTACAGACCACTCCTGTACCCATTTTAAGGAATTCTATAGTTCTGATTCAGTAGTGTAACTAATTATAGAATGGTAAAAATCTAATGCTCAGCGTCTCTCAGAAATTTTCAGAAAAGACAAGAGAAGGCTGGGGGTGGGCAGGGGTTGGGAGGGTAGACTGGTTAAAAAAATAATGGCGGAAATTTTTCTAAGTCATAGAGTGTTACCGGTTAAAATAACAACATCTGTTTTGGCATCACCAGACCTAGTACTTCTAGCTCTGGAATACAGTTATTCCAAGGTGATGCCTATGGGAGTAGGTTACCCGGGAAAGTAGTCCATAGAACTCACAGATGATGACTGGGTTAGATCTCAGGTAGGATAAATTAAGAGTGGTGGCCCTAAGCTTTTCTATATCAATTATCCTACTTGCTTTCATTTTTCACCTTATCTGCCTTAATTTCTTTGGCCCAGAGACATCTACTAAAATAGCTGTTCATGTATTGGCTATCCCTAATTCACACAAACTCAATCTCCCTTTGTCCATGAGTGCCTCCTGCTTAATTCGTGTTGACCACTGCCTCCCATCCTACCCTTTTGCTCTTAACCTCCTTTCCCCATTTGATACCCTCACTTCCCTCCATATAGCTCCTTACTGTCACGTGACTTTAGATAATCTAGACTAATATCTAAAAGGGCAGAGTTAGGAGGAATTCAGTGGTGAGAAAGTTCCTGCTTTCACTTTTCTCTTCATCCCATCAGTTTCCTCAGTCCCAGAGAAATCCCTTCTTGGATTCTCTGCCTTATTTGTCCATTGGTGTGCATTGCCCTGAAATGTTGGGCTCTCATTTACTAATTTGAAATTTGGATGATTCTTTCTTCAGTTCTTTGCCAATGATATAATCTTGTCTTACCTAGTTTAATTTCTAAAAGGAAAGGGAAGAGGAAGAGTAGTTGGTAGAGAAGGAGGAGGAGAGAAAAAAATAATAAAGGATAAAAAGATAGACAAATACATTAGAGGAGCCACTTAAACAGCATCATACACATCCTCTGTACGTGATAAGAATCCCATGTGTGCGTCAGAGACCATGGACCATCATATGTTTCATACTGGGTCCAGAGGAATCCTGTCAGAAGTAATAAGAAGAGTTTTAGGAAAGAGAAAGACGTATATGGACTCATACAAGAAAAAAAGAAGAAAAAAAAAACAAAAACTGGCCGGGACCTGAAAAGAATCCTTGAGGGCTTTTATTGGAGTGAGGTCTTGTCATCCATAGCTATTACCCAAGGTCTGATAGTATCGAATGCTCACCCCACACCTTTTTCCACCAGTGTCTCCCACGTCACCACAGTGCCTTAATCCATTTCACTGGCGTTTCATGAAAAAACCATCCAGAGCCTCAAAATGAATACCCAGGAGTCTTTAGTTAAGAGATGGAAAATTGGGAAAACTAGGAAAGGAAGTCCTTGATTTAGTACAATAAGAGAAAGATGTGGGCTTATCATCTTGAGTTTGAATTCTAAAAATAACTCCTCATAGAATATCTTTACATGTGTTGACTTAGTTCTGTGAACTCCATTATAAGTTAGATTTCCTCTAACTTTCAAACACTTTTAGAAGTCTTCTTTTTTCAAAAGTTCTAAGAAAAACAAAGTTAGGTCAGAATATATGCTGAGGGATTCTGAAAGAGGGCATGGCTCTTGAAGGATGATATTCTGAAAAGTGCAGTAAAAGTGCAGTAAATTAATTTGATTCGCTCTCTCAGAGGTTCAGCTTGTCCCTCAGCAATGTCATCCCGGTCAGAAATGTGTCCTTACCTTTAGAGGCTTCTAGGATATCAGTAGAATGACAGTCTGATTTGTAAGCAGTGATGCCAATTAAGTCATTTCATTGAGAAAGCACTTGGCTAAATAACTGGCATGGCTATTTCTGTAGTCTTCAGTCCTGGAAGAGATTACCATGTCTCTTGCTAAGTATTCTGCATTTCATTTTTTTATTGTTTCAGTGAGTACTTGTAGTGTTCTTACTAATGTCCCAAGGATTGTGGTGTGCAACAGTGGTAAAAGAGTGAACAAAACAGAATTTGTCACTTTCTTCCCAGGTTAGGAGTGAGTAATTTATGAGCCGATTGCCTTCTTTGGAAACTTGAAACAATGGTAGCCATTTCTCAGGCTACCTCTTTGAAATCTAACGCTGATTCCTTGAAATCCATGTTCACCATAGTAGACATGGTGGGCTTGGAGACTGCTCTTTTGGTACTCGTAAACCAGCAGAAGAAATAGATATTAATTAAATCTTTACAAAAAGGAGCCAAAATTTTAGGATGGACATAACTTCCTTCTATGAAGGAAAGGAACAAGGTTTTGTAATAACAAATTAATCTGACTTAAATTGAAGTTTGAAGGCATGAAATGATTCCCCAGGAAAGTGATGATTAAGCTGGGATTTAAAGGTTACATTGGAGGGAACTGTCTAAAGTGTGTGTAAAGGGGATTGGTGGAGGTGGGTACAGTTTCCAGGAAGGAGAAACAGAATATCAAGTAAGCATGTTACCCACAACAAACTGAAAAAGGGCCCATTTAGCTACAACATTGTCAGAAGAGTGATGCTAATGGAGCCTAGGTAGGTAGACAGAGACTTACCTTAAGAATTCGAATTAGTGTGTGATACTAAATTCCACAATAATTCTTTCAGTCAAAAACCACACTTTGAGCAGCAGCTCTCTGCCAGCATGCCAGATGGGACTACAGTGGTGAAGGGAGCGGAGGGGGCAACAGTCCTGGACCTGTACTAATCAAATGAAACTAAATGTAAAATGATGGTCATGATAAGTTTAATACTTACTAGGTGCTAGCCAAAAGTCTAAGCTTTGAGATTGTATGGACAGAACATAAATCATTCCTCAATGAAGCTTATATTCTAAGTATACATCGTAATAAATAAGCAAGTTTTATGCTATAAAAAAGGTGTTAAGAACCACAAGGAAAAATAGACCAAGGAAGGGAGCAGTTTGACATGAAGTAGTCAGGGGAAATTTTATTGAGAAAGTAGTATTTATGAAACAAAAATTCACAGACACAGACAATAGTTCAGTTTTTCAGAGGGTATGGGGGGCAGAGTGGATGGTAGAAGAGGGTAAAGGGGGTCAAATATATGGTGATGAAAGAACTGACTCTGGTGAATACAAAATGCCATAGATAGTAGTAGATGTAACCTATGTAACCTTGTAACCTATGTAATTTTACTAACCCTTGTTACCCCAATTTTAATTTAAAAAAAAAGAGAGAAAGTAGCATTTGAGCAAGAACTAAAAGTAAGGGAGGTGTTTTGGAGGTGCATAGGTCCCATGGGGCCATTTACATTTGAAAAATTGAAAAAAGACTATAAATGTAGTATTACGAAAGCCTACTGTTCTAGGGAAGTAATAAGCCTACTGTTCAGTAGTAACGAAAGCCTACTGTTCTAGGGAGATAGCTGTTTTCCAGTAGAAAAAGAAAGGCCCCCAAACATGGTTAGGCCCATAGCTTATGGGGGATGCTGTAATAAAAACACCTTCCGGAGCAAAGGCAGAACTATTGAAATCCCTTTTTTGGAACATTGCGTTCTTCGGTACAAGTTAATACTTGAGAGTCCAGCTAGATGTATTAAAGGTGTCTATGGCCACAGCCCCAGGAGAGTTTCTGGCATATAAAAGGCATTTGGATTATTTTGTTACATGACTTTTATGTTAAAGTTACTGTCCACCATTTTGGAGAATTAAAGTTATATCCGAAGAGTGGATGCCGCCAAGCATGCTCTTTTGGAAAAGAATAGCCTGGAAAATAAATTTTAGAACAGATTATTAAACATAAGGCTGTACACACATACTCAGTTTCTTGCTCATCTGATGAAGTCAGTAAACTTGGAATGTTTTGGAGGAATAATTCTAAAGATGAGAAAGGCCTCTAAGAGCTAAGATGCATTCACTAAAATCGAGACATGAAAACCAACTGTACATCAGATGACATTAAACTATTTGCACAAATATTATGTGGTATTAAGACAAATTCTTTGGTGAATTTATGAAATTGGTCGATCCAGTGGAATGGAATGAATATAAAGTATTATATTTGATTTCCCTAAAGTATTTTGCAAAGCCTCCTGTGATATGTGTGTGGATAAGGTGAGCGTTCTTGTCCATACATGGGTTGGTGGAGAACGTCTGTGTTTTAATATATTTTTCCTGATTACTGATTGATGTGCCAGCAAATTGGACTGAAAATAATTGGACTGCTATATTCAGCCTGCAGTGTCAGAAAATTTGGGGGAAAGAAGCCATTTGAGGATTTAGCAGGGCACTGTGTAAATTTCACCCAGACAGAAGTGGTTAATGGACGATTTCCTCTCCCACATGACTTTGGAAAATTCAATATCCTGTGAAGTTAGAATGTCACATACAAATGTCATATACTCGTATTTCACTTTTTAAATCACAAAAAGTATGTTTATCGTTGGAAATTTTGCTGCTTATAAAACGCAGTATCTGTAAATCAATTGACTAAGCTTTTAATATGAAAGGTCTGATTTCCCACCCATGCAAGTCAATGTAAATATATATGTATATAACTGTATACAAATGTGCATATATATATATACATATATATATATATACACACACACACATAAATCTGTACATTTACATTTATGTTTTTCTCTATATGTGGATGTACCGTGTTTCCCCAAAAATAAGACCTAGACGGACAATCAGCTGTAATGTGTCTTTCGGAGCAAAAATTAATATAAGACCCAGTATTATATTATATTATAAGACCCAGTCTTACAGTAAAATTATGGTAAAAATATTATATATAACACCCGGTCTTATATTATAGTAAAATAAGACCGGGTCTTATATTAATTTTTACTTTAAAAGATGCATTAGAGCTGGTTGTCTAGCGAGGTCTTATTTTTGGGGAAACACAGTACATATGTATACATGTATATGTGCATATGTTTGTATCTGTCTATATCCAGCATTTCTTATGTTTTTCGCATGCTCGTTATTTTTCCTTTGCTCCTGTCACAGTTTCCCAAGGTGAAGCCCGTATCATCAACCCCTGGAAGTCCTTTCCTGCATTCTTACCTGTCTTCAATCTCCATAATATCTCAAAAGCCTACTTAGTAAAGCTTCTCCTCTGCTTAAATTCCTTAGTCATTTCTGCCCTCTGCAGAGTCTGATCACTTAGGCCTACAATGATTTTTATTACCTGACCCTATCTGTCTCTCAATGCTTATCTTCTATTAGCCCCCTCATGTCTCTCAACCTATATTCTATTTCTGTAAGCCATTTCTGATACTCTGTATGTCTTTGTACGTGCTATTCATGTTACTCAGAATATTCATGTTCATCGTGCCTACTTGGAAAACTCAGTTCACATTTTTCTCCATGAGGCTGTTTTTTTTCCATAGTGATGACCATTCCCTTTTTTGTGCCATCTCTGTACCATAATTATGCCCCTATTGTTTGGAAGGAAAAGAGTCTGCTAAAAAGTAGTTGCCCAGAAAGACTATAATTATGATGTCTGCTTTTCTATCATGGTTTGAAAATGGAGTATTTAATTTAAAGTGTTGATAGTACATACTTGGGGGGTAATTTTGGGGAAAAGTCTATGTTATGTTAAAGCTTATAGAATTAAGAAATAGAGATTATTTATGAAGAAGAATATGGATGAAAACATTTTTGATGATTCTAGCTTCTAACTTTATGATTGCTGGATCAATAGCATGTTTAAAAATAATCATAACTTCAAATGTAATAGAAATCATTTCACTAAGCCTGCTGTCAACAATTGTTGCTCATGAAGCAATGATTACAATTATTAGCACTTTGTGTGCTCCTTATAGTTCCAAAAACGATACATAATTTGTATGTAATGTTATCCCTATTTCACAAATGAAAAAGCCAATGCATAATGACGTTAAATCCAAGTTCATGTAGCATGCAAGTGGCAGAGCTGGGACTGGTACCCAGATCTGTGTGATGCCTCAGTCAGGGCTTTCTCTTAATCTCTCAGTTTCTTAGGAGAAAATTATTATATGACCTTGAGAAAATTGTTGCAAGGGAAATATATGCAAGTATGTTTATAATTAGAAATTTTATGCATTCTTTATGCAATCTTTATGATGAGAAATGTTAATTCTAATACCTGTGATCTAGAGTGAACTCTGACCTTTTTTTGATCTCTGAAAAAAATTTAAACTTTACACTATAGCACAAAGTTTTTTAAAAAAAAAAATACTTTTTTTTAATTTGAGTACCCAGAAAAGGACACAAATCATAATTATAGCTTGAGCACTTCACAAAGGTAACATCCATAATTCCACACCCAGATGTATAGATAGTATGTTACCAGTAATCACCAAGCCCCCAGCAAACCCTATCATAGTCACAAAATTTTCCCACCTCCTCAAAGATAACCTGTATCCTGATTTATAATACCTCAGGTTAGTTTTATTTTTAACTTCATGTACATGGAGTGGCATATTATATATAGTTTCACAACTGACTTTTTAAAGTCAATATTATGTTTGTGAGATTCCACCATGTTGCATTTATCATTAGTTCATTAATTTTCATGGCTGGATAGTATTCCATTTTGTGTGAAGATAGCCCAATTTAATTATACATTCTACTAGTCAGGAAATTTGGGGTGTTTGCAGTTTGGGACCATTATGAACAATGCTGCTGTGAAAATAATTGTACATGTCCTTTGGTGAATATGTGTATGCCTTTGTATTGGGTACACAACTGGGATTGAAATTGTTAGGTTGTTGGGTATATGTATATTTAACTTTGTGAGTATTACTATGAAGTTTTCCAAAGTTGATGTGTAAATTTATATTCTCATCAGTAGTGAATAAAGGTACAAATTGCTTCATATCCTCTTTAATACTTGATATTTCAGATTTTTATTTGGAGCCTTTATGGCGGCCTTGTAATGGCATCTCTTGTTTTCATTTGCACATATTGATGACTAAGGAGGTTAAGCACTATTACAATTGTTTACTTACTGCCTATTTGAAAAACCTAATTTTTGGAACATCTAGTTTTTGATTCGATTGTCAGTATTTATCTTAGTGATTTGTTGCAGTTATTTTAAGTATATATATTCTGAATTTCAATCCTTTGTTGATTATCTGTATTACTATTTCTTTTTTTTTAAACTAGATGCCTTGCCTTTTGACTCATTAATGATAACTTTTGTAATAAACAAAAGTTTTAAAATCAGTGTATTTCACTTCAGTATTTTCTGTTATGGTTAGTGTATTTTTGTTAAAAGTTTTAAAAATAAAATTTCCTACTCTAAGACCCAGAAGATATTCTCCTGGATTGTCATATGGGGACATTTTTTTCCCCATTTAGATCTAATTGAAATAGCATGATTTATAGCAAAGACCATTCTGCAGTGTCCCCTTTAATAAAATGCCTATATTTGCATGGGTCACTTTATGGATGCTAGTAAGTTTTGTATGTGCATCTGCCTATACTTATACCAATACCACATTGTTTTAATTATGATACATTTTGATATCTGGTAGTATGGTAAAAGAAAAATTGAACCAGATGGTAAAACAGGCAAGGTAGAGTTTATTCAAGACTATTGCAATTAGAAATCAAGACCATTGCTATAGGGAAGAGACAACTCAGTTCCACTGAACTCAAGGTGGGAAAGTTTGTTAAGAGCTGGGATGAGGTAGCATAAAAGCAATGGAAGACGTTATGGTTATGGGATCGGATAGTTAATGTGATTATGCCATCTGTGTTTGCTAATTGTCCCTTATCAGAGTTAGCCTCCTACCCTCCCATGGAGTTTGGGACACAGAGGCACTTTTTTACTTCATAATTACATTTCAAGGGGATGGCTCCCAGGTTCTTGAGAAAGACATTCTTGGGTTGTGGAATATTTACATCTCAAAGGGGCAGAGAAAAATTTTATAAATAAAAGTTTTCTAGTGTATGTACTCTAAGAAAAGGGCAGTTGGGCTTATACCGTGTTTTCCTGAAAATGAGACCTAGCTGGACCATCAACTCTAATGCGTCTTTTGGAGCAAAAATTATAAGTAAAATAAGACCAGGTCATATAATATCATATAATATTATAATATAACATAATATAATAGTATAATATAATACCAGGTCTTACATTAATTTTGGCTCCAAAAGACGCATTAGAGCTGATTGTCTGGGTAGGTTTTATTTTGGGGGAAACTGGGTAGTCTAGAGTTTAGTCAAGCTGAAAGGAACACTAAATCCGTTTTGGTCAGTGTAAGCTCTTCATATTTGTTTTCTCCTTTTTGAAGATTATTTTGGCTACCCTTGTTCATTTGCATTTCCATATAAATTTTAGATTCAGCTTGTCCCCCTCCCCAAATGTTATGGTCTTAATTGGATTTCATTGAATATGTAGATGAATTTGTGGTGAATTGATATCTTTATTACATACAGTGTTTCAATTCATGAATATGGAATAGCTTTCCACTTATTTAAGTCTTTTTGTTTTCTCTCAGTAATGTCTTGTGTTTTTCAAGATAGTGGGTCTTAGACTTTTTATGAGATCTATTCCTAGGTTTTTGAAATTTTTGCTGTTGTTGTAAATGCTATCTTTTAAAATTTCATTTTCTATTTGTTGCTGATATGGAGAAATACAACTTGATTTTTGTTTCTCGGCCTTGTATCCAGAGACCATGCTAAATTTACTTACGAATTTAAATAGTTTATCTATAGCATCACTCAGGTGTACGTGTACAGGTTGTTTGTGAGTCATGACAGTTTTACTTTTCCCTTTCCAATTATTCATTTGGTTAATTTGTCTTGCCTTATTGTGCTGTGTACTTTAGTACAATGAGATTATTCTTACTACCTGCTTCTCATTTTAGGTCTCTGAGGTGAGGCTTTTAGTAAATTACCATAAAGTATGATGTTTCCTGCAGGCTTGTTGTAGATGCCTTTTATTCCTAGTGTTCTAAGAGGTTTCATTATTACTGGGTGCTGAATTTTATCAAACCTTTTAGTCAGGATCACTTGAGATGATATTCGTTTTCTCCTTTATACTGTTAATATGTAAAACCACATTTCTTTTACATATTAACAGCATAAAGCTAATTAATATTTTCTAGTATTAAAATAGTCTTGCAATGCTGAGATAAACAAACATGGATGATATAGATGCAATCCTTTCTATTTGTTGCTAGATTTCTTTGCAACATTTGCTAACATTCGATTTGGAGTTTTCCCGTTGTGTCCACGAAAGAGATTGTCCTATTGTTTTCCTTTCTTATAACATATCTGATTACGCAGCCTTGGGAACTTGCCATTTATGCCTGGAATTTTCTTCCTGGGGAAGTTTTAAATGAAAAATTCAATATATTTAATAGACTTAAGACTTTCTCTTTTTGATTTTCATTATTTGATTTATCTCCATTTTCCAGATTTTCCATTTTTTGGGTCAGTTTGAGTAGATTGTGTCTTTCTAGGAATTTTTCTATTACATCTAAAATGACAAATATATCCATATAAAGTTCTGTTCAGCCCAGAGAGTATTTAAGAATCTTTTTATTAGTTATCAGTGTTTGAAACTTAAGCAGTGTGATATAAAACTATGACTTTCTAGCTTCCTCGGAAAAAGCAAGTGATCAGATGATCCTTGGCGTGTTTTCCTGCATATTAACTTCAGTAGGAATCGAATAGCTCTGCCCGCTTTAACATGAGCCCTCCATTTGGCTACAGTCACCCCATCCCTCCCCGTCCTCTTACACCTAAATTATTTTGTGCGTTTTGTTATTTATGTACAGTAGAACTGGTGATTTCTTATAAATGGAATATTCCAAAGCCAACAGTTACAATGAAGCATATTTGTTTTTCTTTCCCTTGATCACAAATAAGACAAATATTGGAGCATTCTCCTGGTTTAAAAATATAAAAGTCAAAGATTTTCAACTCCTGTACAAAACATAAGTCATAATAGACCATAGATAACATATGAACACTTAGTAATTTTAGTGTCATGCTGACATGTTTCACTGTATTCTGTATTAAAATCCTGTTGTGCTCTAGATTTATCACATCTGGAAACAAAAGCTCATTTTCCATCAACTAGTCTCTCAGTCCTTATAATCAACAGTCATCTTTATAATTCATCACAGTTTTCAGAGCATTTTCACATTAGTGATCTCTGTCTGACCCTAACAGTAAACCTAACTTGGAGGGTATCAGGGCGGGTACTGTTGTCTCCATTCCACTGGTGGGGAAACTAAACCATGGCAAGATTTAATAATTTCCTGAGAGATATTACCAAATTGGGCAACAGTAGATGTGGAAAAAGAATTCAGGCCACCCAAATTCTTTAAGCCTATTGATGTTTAGCAGGTGAACAGATGCGTAGCTTTATTGCCCATTGTAAGTCATAAGGATTTAGAATTTGATGTAGAGAGGACAGGATTTCCCAGGTGCCTCTCACCTCCTGTGGGTCTTCAGATTCACCATAAATAGTTCTATTGTTACCATAAACACTGGTAGGCAGGTATTTAATGAAGAAGGAAAAGAAAAAGGCTTGAAGACAGTACTTGGGAGAAAAGCCCCATATTGATAACCACAGTGGTGGTATTTTTGACAATTAAGTTCGCGAGCTCATCCTCGTGCTACGTGCTTCATTTCTGAATATCACTAGGGTCACTGTCGAAGTACTCCCCTTGGGAAACTATGCACCGACGCCAGTGCGTAGTCCACCCTTCAAAGCCATTTTGGAACTCTTTTTCTGGAATGGCTATCAGAGCTGTCGTCGTATTGTATTACCTTTGATGTCATCCAGATGTCTTCCTTTCAATATTTCGTTTATCTTGAGATAAAGAAAGAAGTCATTGGGGGCCAGATGAGGTGAGTAGGGAGGGTGTTCCAATACAGTTATTTGTTTACTGGCTAAAAACTCCCTCACAGACAGTGCCGTGTGAGCTGGTGCATTGTCGTGATGCAAGAGCCATGAATTGTTGGTGAAAAGTTCAGGTCGTCTAACTTTTTCACGCAGGCTTTTCAGCGCTTCCAAATAGTAAACTTGATTAACTGTTTGTTCGGATGATAAAATCCATAATGAATAATCCCTCTGATATCAGAAAAAGTTAGCAACATCATAGCAACAAGTTTGCGAACTTGTCAGACCGTGTGTGTGTGTGTGTGTGTGTGTGTGTGTGTGTGTGTGTGTGTGTGTGTATTTTATCTTGCATGCTCTCCTGAGTCAATGGCATCATTGAAAAGAATGGTCTTGTAGCTGGACGGATCTGAGAATAAATCCCAGGTCCTCAATCATGTGAACTGTGTGGTCTTGGACAAGTTGCTCAGCGCATCTGAGTGTCGGTTTCCTCATCTGCAAACTGAGTCTCTAAAAGTGACAGTCATGAGTTCCTTGAGTTAAGTCAGGAGTTATTACGGGGTCATTTAAATATTAGTGAGAATGATTTTTCAGACAAACCTCTAATAAGTGTTTCCTAATACATCAAAACATGTTTTGTTTTGGTTTTCTGCCCTGGACCATATGGTAGACAGTGAAGATATAAGGCATGCCATTTTATACTATGCCTCTCCAGTTAACAGTCTGTAAAAACACACAAAATTGAGAAGAGCATCATAGACTTGGCTAAACACTAGTCACTAATATTTTGCCTCATTTCTAGCCTCATAATGGGTTTTATTTTATCTCTTTCAATGAGTTTTTTGATGTTATTTCCATTTTACCTGTGGTAAGATGAAGTTGCTTATCCTTTCTAACTGTATAGTTGTTTATAAAGTAAGAAAGAAAAATCAAGAAATAAGTTATTTTTCAGAAGCTTCATTTCACATAAAATTCATTTAACTGGGAAGCATATTCCAGGGTCTTAACCTGCAATAAAATGAGATGGGTTGCTTGCTGCCTCCCTCGCTTATACATTCCACTTGCTGCGGCATTGTGTGGTCCACGGCACATAATTGCTTCTTCCTTAGTGACATACTCCTGGGAACACTTTCTCTCTTAATGCCATTTGTGATGGGCACAGGTTAGCTATCACATTCTATCCCTGGCTTCAATAAATTCAAGGGTCAATGTACTTAAGTTTTATCTCCCAGGCTTGTCAAATTTTCCTCAATTGCCTTTCTCCAAATGTTCTTTCGATAGCCATTTTTTACTTTTGCTTTGAAAAACCAACTCAGCCAAACAAAGGAACTCAGATGAGAAATGTCCTTGGCATGTATAACAATAGGCAGTGCAAATTCAATGGGAGAGAAAAATCCTCTCCATTTTGAATCTGAGCATAAATGATAATGGAGTTGTGATTAAGCCCATGAAAATGTGTTAGAGTAAGTGAACTGACCTTTAGCTTCTTTTACTGCTGCAACAAAATAAAGACATAAATAAAAATTAATTTCTTATCACTTCATGAGATGTTATAATTCATTTTTTATTTGTACAATGTGGTTTACCTAGCTTTTAAAACTATGCATTACTTTTAAATGCTCAAGGGATTCATGTAGTTAAATGGGAACTCAGACAAACACTGATTTTTTTTTTTCTTCCTCTAGGGAAGAGGTTTCTAATTCTAATGTAGTGATTCTTTGAAGAAGCTATCAGCTAGTTTCCTGTCAATCCCACTCAATCCAACCCTTTACACTTGTGTAACAATTTGGTTGCAACCCTTCAGGCAATGATAGGAACCTGCATCTTTGAGGAATCATAGAGCTGACTGATAATCTTCCAGTTGCTTAACTCCACACTTTGTAATTCAAATTATGGCCAATATTCCTAAGCAATAAACAAATAAATCCATAAATTCAAGCACTATGTACATCTTTTTATATTTGTGCACATGGCGTTGCAAAAATCTGCCAGTGGGTAGACACATACAAGCCATTTCTGATTTACTTATCTAATTTTACTAAGATTAGTAAAAAGCACCATGCCCACATTGTAACAGAAGTGACTTAGATTCAGTTCATTGGGAGCTTTCTCAGAGTAAGATAGCTTTAAGCAGTGGAATGTGTTACTAAAAGGCGTGTGTGCTCTCTTGTGTTGGAAATCTTTGAAGAAGAGTATACTTGAAGTTTAAACATCTGTTTGTAAAGATTTCATAGTGAGTAGAGTAAAATAGATGATCCTTGGTAGTTCTTAGAAGATTTGATGTAAATACTATGATGAATCAAAGGGTAAATAACCACCAATATTTATGTAACTCAGTTCAAATGAAAACTGCTTTCCAATATGTAATCTTGTTCAATATTTGTAGCAATTCTTTAAGGGATTGGTATGGTTATTTTCTTTGAGAAAGATGAAATAATTTAGCCACAAATTTCCTGGAAAAGTCACTTGATTTCATTGGGGGTGTGTGTGAATAATAATACCAATCTGTCAAAGAATTGCCAGAGTTATTCTAAGGAAGTTATGTATTTAACATATTTTTATAATTTGAGAAGACATATTCATGTTGGTAATCTAAGCAACTGCCTGACCTAAGACGTAAATCCAAGTTGTTTGGCTCTGGACACTTTTATCTTCCCCACATAAAAGCGTTTGTTAAGTGATAACATTTATATTTGGGAAGTTGAGTCACCATTAATTATTTTTAAAAAATTACTCTATTTGAATAATTTTAATTAATTTACTCTGGCAATTGAAATGTATTCTCTAAAATTTCCCCACTGTGACAAGTACATCTTTACTTTGACAGCTTTACTTATGTGAGGTATTTTGTGATGCCATAGAATCAGCCTCTCTTAAATATGCCTTTTGTATCAGTCTGCTCAGGCTGCCATAAGAAAATAGCAGACAGGTTGGCTTAAACAACAGACATTTACTCTGTCATAGTTCTGAAGACTAGAAGTCCAAGATCAAGGTATCATCACATTTGGTTTCTTCTGAGGCCTCTTTTCTTGGCTTGCAGATGACTGCCTTCTCACTGTGTCCTCACATAGTCTCTCCTCTGTGCCCACAATTCCCTGGGTCTTTCTGTGTGTCCAAATTTCTTCTTATAAGGACATCGGTCAGATTGGATTAGAGCCCACTCTAACAGCCTCATTTTAATTTAAAGGAAGGCCCTATCTCCTAATACAGTCACATTCTGTATAGAGGGGGACAGGGCTTCCACGTATGAATTTTAGGGCATAACCGTTCAGTCTGTTAACATCTCTATTCTGTTATTTTTGGCACATAGTATGTGTTCAGTTAATATTTGTTAAATTCATGAATGATGAATGAATTGGAGATTACCATTAACTCTAAGTTAAATTAAATATTGGCTGAATCATAAACCTGCTTAATTAATTATCAAAATCATCCATTGTAATTATTCAAATACAAAGGACACTTTTCATGACATTCTTGAAATAATTGTCTTAACTGGGTTGGCTATATACCTAAAATAATATTTATTATTAGTCTTGCTTGACTAATTCTTTTTCATGTAATGAAAAAAAAAAACTACGGTGTAAAGTGTATCACATTAATGTATTTTGCAATCTATAAATTTAATAATCTTAAGCAACTTAGTATATGGAGGTCTTTATTAGGATTTCTTTTATAAGATGTTCTCTGCAGATAAATTGTAAACATCCATCTATAAGATTGTAAACCTAAGATGCTACTTCGGCGGACACTTCATTTGTGTGTATTGTAGCACTAGAGAGCAGGTGCTATTTGGAAGTCTCAGTTCATTTTCTTTCATTTATGAAGATGATGCTTTGGTTTGAGTTTATCTCTTCCCCCTTTGACTCCCATCCCCACTGGGGTTGAATGGCTGCAATAAATATCCCACAATTTGCCCTTCTAGATTACATCATGAATTAGGTATATGGTGTAGTTTATATCTGAGGGGTAAGGTTTTCTCTGTTTGAAGCTAAATATTTTTCACTACAAATCCATTAATAGATATGTTACATGCCTTTTTACCTGGTGCATATTGACACTGTCACTAGGAATTTCAGTAAAAGAACTTCTAATATGTTTTGGGGAAAAATTCCCAAATACTAGCTTGTAATAATTAAATGGCTAATATTGTTGAATTCATTGATTTATGTTAGCACATTTTCTGTGGACATCTGGCATTGCGATTTCAGTGCTTTGGCTTCTGTCATAAACTAATGTAATTTAAAAGGAGTAGAGAGTGAAATCATAAAAAAAATACAAAAATCAGTTACATTATGCTAAAAGCAATAACATTTTCATTGACATTTTGAAGAAAAACTGAGAACTCACTGTGACTGAGTTGCATATGAGTACATGATCATTTTAATACTGTAGTGAAATGTTCATTGCCTACTCCTTATTCATGCATGGGACTCCCTTTTTGAAAAGATGGCAAGTTAAACAAATTTTAGAAAAAATAGGTGGGTCTCCAAGCAACCTAGGCCTAGGTGGATTTTGTCATGCTGCTAATTACATTTGTATTATTTGAATCATATGTTAATATATTCTAGGTGGTTCAATCCAAACATGTAACACCAAGTAAGGTAGAAATTATGATGAGGATTATCTTAAATGCCAGACATAATTGTAAAACGTATGAGTTACAAACAAGTTTTCTAGCTCTAATTCTGTACCAAATAAAACATGCTCATATTTTGAGATAGTTCTAATTGTTTCTTGACTTGCACAAAATCATTGTATTTTAGTAGTATTTTTTTATTAAGGTAAATTGATATATAACATTATAATTAGTTTCAGGTGTAGAACATAATTCTATTTTTGTGTACAGTACAAAATAATCACCACATTACATCTAGTTACCATCCATCTAGTTTTAAAGATCCAATGGCTATGGGAAAATAAATCTCTTATTTATGAGAAAGTAAACAAAAAGTTGAAACTTTTTATGTTTATGTTACATATTAAAGTAGTGTGCGCACAAAGACAGCGGCATGATAAGGATCTGGCAGTTGGTACTCAGAGAATAGTATGATTTTCTCACTAGAATAGCTTAGAGAGATAGTCACTTTAAATGCTTTGTAATAATAATTTAAATAATTTTTTTTAAATCCGCATGTGGATATAATTTATCAATAATAATTTTCTTCTATAATCAGGATATGAACAATTCCAGTTATACCAGATGGCTTCAAATAAGGGTATTTTTAGGCATTCTGTTTGGGAGGCAGACTTTTTTTCTTTGGCCTGGGGAAGATACACATTTTATATATTATCATTGCAAAATCCTCTTTATGTCTTTGCTATCTTACATTTACTGTGGAGACATTTCAATCAGTGGTATGATAACCGCTTCAGACTTCTTGTAAGTGTTTTTGCTCTCCTTTTTTTTTACGTTTTGTTTTTATTGAGTTTCAGGTGTACATAACAACATAATGATTAGACATTTACACCCCTCCAGAATGATAACCACCCTCCCCCAATCTACTACCCCTCTGACATCGTATGTAGCTGTTACTATGCATTTGACTATATTCCCTATGCTGTACTTTACATTTTACATCCTGTGACTATATACAGGGTACCCCCCTCATAAGTCCAGTACCCATCTGGCACCCTAAATAATCTTTACAGCATTATTGACTATATTTCCCATACTGCATTTCATATCCCTGTGACTATTTTTGGATGACAAATTTGTACTTTCTAATCCTCTCACCTTCTCTCCCATTCTCATCCCCTCCCATCTAGCAACCATCAGTTTTTCCTCTATATTTATGAGTCCATTTCTGTTTTGTGTGCTCCTTTATTTTGTTCTTTAGATTCTACATATAAGTGAGATCATATGGTATTTGTCATCTAAAGTCAAGAGAAAGCAGCAACACTTATCTAATGATAAGCAGAAGCAGGAAGGGCGTCCTTTACAACTAGTATACACAGGAGACTCAAAGTTAGATACTTCCTCAAATCACCCCTGCCATTTTTAATGGAATTCAGTTAACAATAAATTGTTTGCTGATGTTACGGTGGGTTGTCTCTTCCTCAGGTACTGGGTGATCGATGGGCAAACATCTGTAAGTGGACAGAAGATCGCTGGGTTCTTTTACAAGATATCCTTCTAAAATGGCAACGTTTTACTGAAGAACAGGTGAGTCATGTCCGGGAAATTGTAGCAGTGAAAGCCATGGCAACATGTTAAATGAATAAATGAAAAAAATATGATCTACTTTAATCATTTTTATTTTGGGATTTGTTTGATTTCTTGCAGTGCCTTTTTAGTACATGGCTTTCAGAAAAAGAAGATGCAGTGAGCAAGATTCACACTAGTGGCTTTAAGGATCAAAGTGAAATGTTATCAAGTCTTCAAAAACTGGCTGTATGTATTATTTTAGCTTTCTGTAGTTTGTTTGTTTGTTTGCTTGTTTTTAATCCACTAGTCTATATTAACACCATAATTTCATCCTTCTTTCAAATCTTAAAGCAAACGTTCATTGTTTTTGCTTAGATCAGTCTATTTAATTACATCTAATCATTACTTTTTTAAATTAAAATAGGGAAAACTGGAGTGTCTTAGCTCGAGCTACTATAACAAAATACCACGGACTGGGGGGCTTAAATAATAGACATTTATTTCTCACAGTTCTGGAAGCTGGGAAGTCTAAGATCAAGGTGCTGACAGATTTGATTCTTGGTGAGGCCCTTTTCCTGGCTTCCAGACAGCACCTTCGTGCTGTATCTTCACCTGGTGGAAATGGGGGTGTCTCTTCCTCTTCTTAAAAGGGCACTAATCCCATAATGTGAGCTCTACACTCATGAGTTCAACGAAGCCTAATTACGTCCCCAAAACCCCACCTCCTGCTGTTATCACATTGTGGGGTTAGGCCTTCAACATATGAATTTTGGAGGGATACAAACATCAATTCCACAGGACATAGGTAGCTTTTCAACCTTGTTTTTTCAAACCAAATTGTACTCTTGAATATGTATAGAATACCTGGAATAAGCCTTCAGTTAAAATAAAAAATGTAACACGAAGAAGAACATGTGAAAGTTCCATAAAGTTCTCAGTAATGTAGTTCTAAAGTAATAGACTTAAGTAGATTCTCTGAGAAATATGAGAAGTACAAGAGATGATTATTCTCACATATGAGGGGCTTATACCCTAGTTTGGGAAGCAAAAAAAAGCGCTAAGCAAACCAAATGGCACTGATTATAAGTGCTTGTGTTTTGAGGAGTCGGCTTTGGCAGTGCACTAAGACATTCCAGTTTGAGTTGAACCTTACAGGATTGAAAAAGATCTCTTAAGTTTCTTCTTCACTGTGAATCTTAGTACTTTTTCAGCAAAAGAGAGGCCAATCTAATATTAAGCTTTATTTTCCAAGTAAAATATTGCCTAATTAGGATTTCTTTCTGATATTTGATAGATCCGTTTTATTAAGGGCTAACTTAATTTCAACTCTAATATAAAAAAAGGCCTATTGTAAATAATGTTTCATAATTTTACCTAAGTGAATCAATTGATATCTGTATTGATATTATGTATTACACTTCATAATAATTAAATGATTTACTTAAAGCTAATCTTAAGTATTTTTTCTCTGTTAAATTTGTACCATTTTACAAATATTTATGTGTATCATATGTTTTTGTTCCATAGTTGCTAATCTTTAGGCTTTTAATTTAAAATAGATTCACTTATGTATTCCTGATTATTATACACTAGCTTGTTAGTAATAAGAAATCATTCCTCAAAGAATATGTGCTTTCTTGAGGGATGATATGACTAATGACAGGCTTCTGAAAAGTAATCTATGTTATGCATCAACAGAATGCAAAAATACCAGTAAAAATATCAGTGATGTATTTGTAGTTTTGTTCTGCAGCTGATGGGGATCCATTGAGAGTTTGATAACAATCACATTTCCGTTTTTGGAAAACTATTTGGTAGTGAGACTTTTGATAATAAGGGGACAAATTAGAACAACTGAACTAAGGAGCATTGGGCATGAAAAAGAGGAGAGAGACAAGGTTATTTCAGAAGAGGAAATTGAGGCTCAGGAAAAAACATGACATGTAGATAAGCTGTCATAGAACATTAGTAGCAGAGTTAAAATGAGCACCAAGACATCCAGACTCGGGTCCAGGCCTTCTAGGCTATTTCAGAACTCCTCATATTACTCGATTCCTTGTCAAAAAAGAACTGTAATCGAGAATTGTCATTTCGAACAATCATATGTCACTATGTTGACATTTTTGTGTGCAAAAGACTTTAGTAGCCTCAGGGCCATGAAAATGCTCTCTTAGCAAAGTCTCAATAATTTTCCAATATGATTAAAATTCAAATTATGTCACCTTACTTGTGAACAAAGTGAAAACATGTTATGGATAAGTCTTACCATTTGATAGTTTAAGCCAATTAACAAAACCTGACAGCTGGTCTAGAATTTGAGGTAAAATTCCCCTGCTGACTCAGGCAGTGAGTAAGAATTTAATGTTCATTAAAATATGTCACAATTTGAGACCCAGAACAGGTACCATCTGTCACCCGTTCCTACTACATACCTAGGTATAGATACAGTGTACTAAAACTCTCTTTTATTTACAATCAGTGTAATTTGTTTTCAAATATCATCACTAATAACCCATGGGATTTTCTCCTACTTTTTCTTTGAGGTGGGCGATGAGGAATCAAGTATTTCATTTCCTCCGGATCTGTAGTTTTATCCAAATCATGTAGGTCTATTATTTTTTTATGATCAAAATTGAATTTTCATTTGTTGTAAAGGATAAAAAGAAAAGGAGAGAAGAAGAAACTGGCTCATATGAGGGGATCGCTGAGACTTACTGATTCACGTAGGCTATCGTGAAAAGGCCCAAATCTGCAAGAGAGATATTTCTGGGGAAGTGTGCAAGATGCTGAGAAGGTGGTGTTTGCCAGGGAAAGATAACTCTGGAGAGCTTGGCGATCCAAGAGAGTGTGATGTACAGAGGTTAGAGGAAGGAGTCCGTGGATTGAGGACACTCTCAGGGGGCTGTGGGCTCCAGTGGCAGAGATGGAATGCTTATGGGAGCTCAGCAAGTCCCCACTGATGGTGCCATTTTACCTTGACCTCACCTCCTGTGCTCCTCAAAGAATCCATCCAGATGGAATCAATGGTTCACCACAGTGTGGTCCCCAGACCAGCAGCAGTCAGCATCACCTGGGAACTTATTAGAAATGCAAATTCCTGGGCCCCATCCCAGACCTATGGACTCAGAGACCCTGGAAGTGGGGCTCAGCAGTCTGCATTTCAACAAGCCCTCCAGGAGATTCTGAGGTCCCCTCAAGCTGAGAACCCCCACAGTGGATCAGTCTACCTAAGGACAGCAACAGCTGATTAGAATAAATTGGAGTACTTCTCACTTATAGATAAGTAACTAACTACACACAAAGTAGGTATGAAATTCAATGTTGCCAGTGTAAGGGAAATTGCCTTGGCGTGACGCTGAAGAATACTTCAGATGAGAATAGGGTGAAGATTTCTTGGGCCTTTTCTAAAGGGACATTCTTTTGCTCACTTCCTATCATCTAACCTTGACCAGATAGAACATGTGTATTCTGACTTCTTGAGAAGCTTATATATCTCTTGTCCGTCTCTGGTCCGTCTCTGTTACTGTTATTGACTGTACTTTCCTGCCTACCTTGGAGGTAGGCACAGGTGCCTAGCTTCTATGAAAATAAAATATAGGTACTTCTTCTTTTTAAGATCCTAGCTGACCTCTGCCTCGTACAAGTTTTCTTGAGCTTCCTTTTGCCTCCTGAGTTTTACTGAGCTCTGTGGTTCTGTGACATCCAAAAACCTATGATCAGGTTTTGGTAGGCAGAAAGACATCTTTTTTATATTCTAGTAATTAGTAACAATTAAATCGGAGTTATTTAATATGCATACATAAAATCCACGCTGAGAAGAACTGCTATCCAAGGATAGATGGAACAAGGTAATTCATTACTATGATTTGATGCATCTGAGAAGACTATGGATTTCCTGTCTTCTCCGCCTGTTGGTTATGGTACGGGAGTCATTCAGGAACTGGGAGATTGTGGGGAGGGAGAGAAAGAGAGAGAAAGAGAGAGAGAGAGAGAGAGAGAGAGAGAGAGAGAGAGATCCAGAGTGAATAAAAGGAAACTAATTGAGGCACAACAACTAATTTGCCATCACCATTTTAAAAAACACAAATCTAGACTTTACTCAATAGAAGCATTTGTTAATACAGTGTTTCTGTCATAGATTTAGGTAAAAATAAATTGATTCAATAATTCCTCAATTTCATAATAACGCTGTTTTTAATTTAGTATGAGTACATTTTTCCTAAAAGTATTTAATGGAGACTTTCCTCTTTATTTTTGTATTGCTCACCAAACACTTCTTCATTTGGCTGAATGGTAACACAAGAGGCTTAGTTCATTTACCACTGAATCTTTTTGGATATCCAATTAGTTTTAGAGATCATCTAAGAAAAGCTGTTCAGGTAACATCAGGTTACCCATACATTGCGGGTGCAAATTGTTTCCTCTTAGAGAGTTTAAACATAACTCTCAACCCTTGTTCCGAAATATTTCCAAATCATCACACATTTAGTTTAAATAATGGGTATACCTATTAGTCTTACTCATATAGTAGCTATTTAAAATAGTTCCTAAACTCTGAGAAAGTAAGCCAAAGAGGATTATATTTACGTCTTTCTGTTTTTAAATGTATGTCTTTATATATCTGTCATGCCTTTTCCCAAAAAGAACTTGAGATGGCTTACAACAAAATAAATGCGTGCCAAACGTTAATAAAGAAATAAAATAAAACACCGTAAAGTGTGTTTAAATACACTCACCGTAAAGTGTATTTATATGGAAAATAAAACACCATAAAGAATTTGAGGAGTCTATGCTGAAATTCAAATGTGGGTCCCAGCTCTAGGCAGGTACCATAAACTGTTGTTTTACTACTAGTCCAAGTATGAACTTAAATTTAATGGGAAGCTAACATGTGAATTAAACAAAATCAATGTACAAAACCTGTCTATCACTAAATTCCCAGACTGGGACTTTTATTTTGATATGATCTCAACTTGTATATATTAACTCATATTTTGGTCTCTTGCATTCTTTCAAACTGAGAAAAATAGTGAAGAAACCTAATTACTAAGGAAAAATGAGAAATGAACTGCAAAACGGGCTTTTATTCCTTAAAAATGGCATGCAGTAAGACTGCAATATAAGGTATACCAGGTGAAGCAGATTCTGAATAGAGAAGGAACTAATTGAAGGAGACACCAGAACATCCTGCCGTTCAGAGCTATCAGTGCAGGTGGCATGCCCAAATGAGACGCATAAAGGGTGCTCTGCAAGGGGTTGTATTGATTTCTGCGCCTGTGACACCTCGGTTCATGAGCGACTGGTGCAGCTCTTTCATGACAAGTTCTTTGCCAAATGTGGTGTTAATTGTTCTTAAATAAATTTGCATTCGTTTTGGAAAGACAGGTCTCACAGCTTAGTTTATGTTTATGGTACTTGTTACTGCCAAAAAGAGGGGACTGTAATGGGGCTGCAAAATAATTTTCTCCATTCTTTCTTCTTGTTCTGTGTTTATACGTTAAGTCAGGGACTAGTATTTGGGAGCTGGAAATTGTATTGCCCAAAGCACCGGGTGACCTTAATGGATAAAGTGAAGGTATAAGCCCCCTTGATCTACTGATTTCACACAAGTCACTTTGTTTATTCATTCCATATTACCCGGAGGGCGTGTGTAACCCTCCATAACTTACAGAAACTTTGTAAATATGAATGGTATAAAAATTACTTCATAAAACACACACGTATTTACAAAACATGCAAAGTGATTCCAAAGGATTTGTCTTATACTCAGTTACTTAGTTCGATTACTTAACAGACTCTCAAATTAGTTTTAGAAGATAATTACTCAATTAGCTAAATATAATTGAGTAACACATGCTAGCAAATTTAAAAGTCAGTAAACTTCATCACAAGGTTTTTATATCCAAATAATGAGAATAATGCAAAAATTGTGAAAATAGGTAACATTGCAAATTTAGCCACATATAGCATTTCAGAATGGAAAGCTCCTTAACCATGCTCATCTTCTCAACCATTTTGTCTTTGTGGTACTCCTGGCCCGTGGTATTTCCCTTGAATTCTATCAGGAATTAAGAGGAAATTCACTAATATTCAAGAGCCCTGCTGCCTTCCACTGTTCTGTTAAATGTTAAAAAGTAATTTCCATATGTTGATCTCTGTTTTGCCTTTTGAAGCAAAGCTCCTTTTTTACTTGGCAGTTGTTCAAATATTTTAAGGTAGCTTTTAAGTTCCTCTACTAGCTGTTTATTCCATATCTGACTTTTATTTTTCCTCTTCAAGCTTCTTGGGAAGATTATTGGGATTTTAATTTTCTATTTATATTTTTATGGGCTCTTGGTCCATTACATCCACTACTGCTATATTTTCTTATCTATTCCAATGAGAAAATACATGCAGAAGCAAATTGAACTGTAATGTTTTATATAATGTAACATAGGCTTATTCTGTGTTCTTTCTTGTTTTCACAGGTTCTAAAAACAGAGCTAGAAAAGAAAAAGCAAACCATGGACAAACTCTGCTCACTTAACCAGGATCTTCTTTCAACACTGAAAAATATGTCGGTCACCCAAAAGATGGAAGCATGGCTGGACAACTTTGCCCAGCGCTGGGATAATTTAGTGCAAAAACTTGAAAAGAGTTCATCACAGGTTAGTGATACTAATTATCCTACAATGAATGTTCCTTGAGAGTTTTGAAATCTTCATTGAGAGAGCAATACCATATTCCTACAAAGAATGCCACTGGGTTAGTCCTTGCCAAGTACTCAGTGGAATAAAAACATGGCTCTCTCAGTGGTTTTGTTATTGGAGAATGTGGGAGAAATGGAGGAGTGCTAATTGACTAAGTAGTTACTGTCTTAGAGTATAAACCCATCCACTTCAATGGGAATGGGGATCTGAGTGACTTAGAACAGTCAGAAGGAATGCTAGGGAGCTGTGTCATCACAATCTACCCCCCCAAGTCATAGATTCCTAGAACCATGAGGGCCATTAGTTGACCTCTCCATTTCACATATGAGAAAAAGGAAACATAGGGAGGAAAAGTGAATTGGCAAGTAAGTGAAAAGGAAAGTAAGTGAAAAGGAAATTAACTGATAGGAGCAGGCTAGGGCCCAAGTCCTTTGATTTCACAGAAGACCCCTTTCTGTTAGTGCAAGTGAGAATCTAATCATTGGACCTCCTTTCTACCACAGATCGTTGATTCATAAAATCATGAATGTGGGTGGCTTAGTGACACTAACACATATTGGCTGTAGATTAGGAAAAAATCTAAGTAATACTTTAGTGTCGTAATGTGCTTTTATGTTAAGAATTTTAAAAGTTTTGGTAAAGAAAATCGAATATTTTTCAAGTAGCAGCTTTTATTATCTGATGTTGTTAGATGGTGGAATCATAGATAGTCATTCAAAATATGAACATTGTTTATAATAGTATTTAACATATTCTGCCGTATTGTTTTGCATTATAGAGGCTAACTTTTTCTAATTGGTCACAATTTATAGCTCAACACATGTATCTCTGTTATACTGTGTTTCCCTGAAAATAAGACCTAGCCGGACAATCAGCTCTAATTCATCTTTTGGAGCAAAAATTAATATAAGACCGGGTCTTATTTTGCTTAAGACCCGGTCTTTATGATATGATATGATATGATATGATATGATAATATAATACCGGGTCTAATATTAATTTTTGCTCCAAAAGATGCATTAGAGCTGATTGTCTGGCTAGGCCTTGTTTTCGGGAAAATACGGTAGCAATGAGCACATTCAAAAGCTTTAGGCCTGTACCTCCTCTATTGTGAGACAGCGCAGGGAATTTGTTTTCTTGAGGCTTCACATCTGATAAGTAGCACTTAGGAAATGTTCATCGAAAGATGAAGAAATGAAAGTTGAAGTATTGCTTCCAGAAACACAATTTAAGAAAATACTATCAGCCAACATACTCGTATATGATGTTCAATCACAGTTCAAGCTTCCTTTTAAAATCAAATTCATATTTAAAATTTGAAGGAGTATAAAGTGCTCCTTCCAATGCATTTTCAATGCAATCATTGGGCAATAATAAAAATTCCATTTGTCTTCCATTGAATATATATTTTAATAGTTACTTGATCTAATAGTGATTTTAATACCAGATCATGATTCCTCTTATTATATGTTAGCTGGCCATGGCTACTTTGCAATACTGTTGACATCTGTGTAATAAATACATGAGGCATTAGAAAATTTGATACTTTTTAAGCCAATAATGATACTATTCCAACATGTACCCTTGTTTCCATAGATTGTTGTTGCTGGATAGTGATTAATTACCATGTTAAGAATAATTGGCAATATTTGATAAAATTGTTTTGAAATGCAGCCCTTTAAAAGAATAGGTTTATGGATATATAATTTAGCAATAGGTCATGTTCTCCTTCACTTTCATTATATGCAGTGGTTTTCAAGCTTGAGTCTGTATAATAATCGCCTGGGAAACTGATTAAAATGCATAGTCCTAGACTGCTCAGAAAATCTCATTCAGTACGCCAGTAATTTGCATGTGGTCTTTGATATAGTCTGCTGACCATATTAAAACCAAAAAGCAAAAAAAACCATTGAATTAGCAAGATAATGGCATATGTGGCAATTCCCCCATTCTAGTTTTCTACAATGCTGCCTGCACTGGGGACAATGGAGACCTTCCTAGCAATAGTGTTTAAATATACATATTCCCTGGGAATGAGACTATTTTCTGAAGAAGGTTGTATGTATGTCTCATCAAAATATTACTGATTTGGTTATGCTAGTCAGAAGGAAAAACAAAAACAAAAACAAGCCTTATTGTTAATTGCCTAGGAGTTCTGAGACCACCACCGAGGTCAACTTACTTAACCTCTTATTTTTGAATGCTTTAAAATCTGTGATAAAACAGTATTAGCTCTGGTTTATATAGTTTTTAATAAAATGATGTCCAACGTACATTCCAACAGGTATATGTTATGCCTGCTGAGTAGAATGTGATGATGATAAAACAAAGCCATAGATGTGAAAGCATTCTGTGGAAAAAAAATGGCACCCTTAATACACAGGGCATCAGGTTTAGTGAGTCTGGAGGGATTGTTGTGGTTCACTATAATTTGTTTGTATTTTCAAACAGTTGTATACTCCTATATCAGACCAAAAGCAGATAGATACACTTACACTAGGCAAGTTAAACTTCCTAGAACACTAAGCTTGAGTTTCTCTCTGAAGCTCAAATTTCAGTTTTTGCTCATTGGCTTTTCCCAAAAATGAGCTATCATACGCCCAATCCAAAACATTGCTGGGGGCGTTGGGGATCTTAGGAAGATAAAAATGAAGCTCTCCAGGGAAATAGGGATTCAAAAGAGGTAGAGTGAGCAATGAAACAGTGTCTTTCAACTAAAAAAGCTATTGCTTTTCTTTCTTGAATGTCACATTGAACTTGATGAAAATTACATAAGAAGAATTCCAAGTGTGTTGAGGGTGAAGTTGTCACTTGGAAGGGCAAAGCTCACTTATGTGCGTATCTTCCAGTGTGTTTCTGGGGGAAAAACAATCAGCCCCATTAATGACTGCATCTACGCAATCTTTCAAAAATCCTTTCAGCTGATTGGTACTACAAAGAATGAACAATATTCCAGTAATGGTTAAAATCCAGTAGGATATAGGAATTTTGACCGAGATGACAAGGCATCTGATTGTGCTCATGTAAAGAACATTGTGTGCCCGAAATTTTGACTGCTATTTAGGTCAAAGCTTTGAGGGATTTTGACGTTATGAAAGTAGCATGGCAAGAGATCAAAATGTGAAGAAAAAAATAAACTGTGAGGGATGTTATCTTGCCTTTCAAAGTCAGGTTTGACTTAAACAATACCAGGACACAAGCTAAAGATGCTTAAGTCCATGAGAAAGCAGCCGAAGAAAATAGACACACTATCTGTTTCTAAAAGTTAGAAAGAATAGTAATACTTGCTATGTGGATATTTAAAATGACAACAGAGAGCAAACGAAATATACCCTGGATTTGACTTAATTAAATATTCAAATGATGCTGTTGCCTCCAAATATATTTTTATAAATATGCTTGTTGAAACTTAGTTTTTATTCTAAATGCTGTGACCCTGAGAAACACATTTTCATCTTGATTATTATTAGGAAATACGCTAGTCAATAATTCATTATAGTTATTACTTTAAAGTTAAATATATGTTAAGTGATTTGAAACATTATTTTCCCCCATTTAGCTGAAATCATATATAAGGTGGAAAGGCTTTATTATTCGTATGGTTTATAAATTATTATGCTAATTTATATTAAACTAAGCAACAGATGTTTAGATGTAAGAACATATCTGTCTAGATAAGTCTAGAAGTTCTGTAGTTTTGTGATTTTTTTTTTAACAGAGCAAATGATCTTCTTTGCCAGGAATAAGGAACATTCTATGACTCACAGAAGTCCATAGATCTTATTCCCATTTCATGAATATTTTGCTATATTCCTAATGGCCACTTTTGCAATATTCTGAACTATGAGCACAGATATCTCAAAGATAAAATTAATATACTCAGAAATCCTCTCTCCTTGAATGTGAGAGTACCTGTTTATGCTACCTATGTCTGTGTCTATATTTATGGATGCCCAAATGGAGGAAGGGATCATTATGTATGTATATATCTATTCTGTATCATTTAAGTCCTGCTGAGAGTTTTAAAACTCTTGCCAGATACGTGAGTAATGTAAAACACTGTTGCAGATAATAAGGCACTGTTTTTCATACCAGAAATGAAAATATAGAGATGTGAAAGTATTAAGATGAAAATTTCTTTCTTTGCCTTTTCTTTTCTGAGTCAATTCTCAATGTTTAGAGGTTCTGTTTTTACTCTCCATAAAATATTTTATGTGCGCATTCTGGCTGTACCCATTCTCAAAGCATTATTTTGTATACACGTTGATACATGAAATGCAGTTAAAATTGGTTTGCCTCTCTTCTTTTTATCCATGACTTTAATTAAAAATACTCTAACGCCTTTCAGTTGACAACCATTTTCATAGCTTCCTAAAAGCTCTCCAAGCCTAATCAGTCCACTGCCAATTAAAAAAAAAAAGAAAAAACAAAAGATTAAATGGTTTTATAATACCTAGAATTAAAATAAAATTCCCTAACTTATCTTAGGTTTCTATCTTATTTAAATTCATAGACTAAGCAGTTTATCTTGAATTTTAGAACATCTTTTGATTAGTTGCTTAGGTTAAAGTTTTTATTAGAAAAGTTTGAAGTTATAGCTCAAATAACTTTGGAAATGAACTGTATCCTTTTGCAACCTCCAGCTAAAGTAGGTGTTTGAGATCAGGGTTTGTGTATCAGTGCAATTGGCTTTATGTTGTAAATTCATTATCTGCAACAACATAAAATGTTTTAGGCACTGACAGTTTAAGAGACTAGAGATGAGCTAACCATTGAAATTTCTCATTCTTTATTTATAAAATGAAAAGTTTGGGCTGGGAATATCTCTACATTGTCCTTATGATTCCAAATGTTTATGATATGTTTCTCTTTGCTTGAAATCTTATTATCAAACTCTGGAGTAATTAGTGAAGGGATTCCAACTGTCCCTGCTATATCAATCTCAGAGTTAGCGGGAAGATAATAATGAAAATAAAATTATCTTTCTATTCAAAACGGACGGACTTCTGAAATGATTACATCTCACTCATCATGAGTATGTAATTAAAATAAGATGAAGATAAAATACTCAGCATCTATGTGATACATCTGTTATCTACTGACAATAAATGAAATGACACATAAAGAAAAATACAAGTTCTTTTCCTAAATTTGTACTTGTTAATCTGCATCCCTAGTTAAAGAATGTATTTCATTACTTCATGTCAGATGGCGTGGAGATGAAGGTCAGGCATATCTGAAAAAATAAATTGCATTGCTTCTTGAATTTTTTCAGATGCAATTAATTCACACAGTTTCTCCAACTCTGTTTAATAGGAATCCTGAAGCCAACATGTATCTCTTTGTATGAAAGCTAATTTGAAGTGAGGGACAAAATACATAAAATTGAGCAGACAGTTTTACAGAATAAACCTTTGTAATTATCATATAATGTTTTATTTGAAATAGGAGAAATACTTCTGTTATGATGTCTTGAATATTGACTCTAATTGTGCTCATGATTCCAATGTATCTGTTCAAGAAATTTTATTGCCTTATGACAAGTCTCAAAACAGGGCAGCAGTTAATATTAAAATATTGTCACCAAAATAGGACAGCAGTTAAATTTTGTCACCAAGCCACTGTCGTGGACTTTGGCACTTCTTGTATGCTACACTTAGCTATGACATTTCCTCTGTGTTCATTCATGAGCTAGAGTATTTTATAGCATTTTGATTAATTACTCGGCTTCCTCTGTGAGCACCTGGTCTTTTACCCCAGGTTTATCAAAAAGTTCAACATATAAGTTATTTCTGCAGCTTAGAATTGTCAACCCTTACACCATCAGATGGTTGGGACTTGTGCTACCTTGCCTGTGGAGATAGTTTTAAGCCTGGCTACCCATTCTCAGCTAAAGTCATTGCTGTGATTATGCAGTCTTTGTTAAGCTGTAGAAGTGCAATGCCTCCATACCTATTAAAAAATCAGTGATCACTCTAAGGGCATGCATATACAAGCAACACAGTGAAAACTTTGATCTGCAGTTGTCAACCTGATTTTTTTTATGTGTATATATGCATGTGTATGTATAATATATTTTTAAAGAAATCAGGTGTATCTCATTTCATTGATTTTGCACAGATTTAATTTATCAAGTGCTAAAAGGCATTAAAAGATTATGTCACGTGCTAGTGTGCATTTTCAATCTTCTGGATTTACGTATGTATGTATGTATGTGTGTACAAATGCACACTCACCCAGTTACACCACTTAAAGGAAAATCACTGTTCAGAAATCCGAACAGGCATAGCTGCAAGTGAGCATAGTGACTAAGAATTGGATGAAGGAGCACTCAGACTTGGATTTATAGCTCTGCTCTGCCACTCACAGGGTGTATTTGCCTGAAATTTTACCTCTCACCTGTAAAATTGGAATAATATTTATACTTACTCCTAGGGCCACTGTGAGGTAATGACAGCTACCAGTTACTTTACTGCAGCTACCATTCTCAGTATTTTATTTTATGTTTGAAAATATTCTTTTTTTTTTTTTAATTAGGGAAAGGGAAGAACAGGACTTTATTGGGGAATAGTGTGTATTTCCAGGACTTTTTCCAAGTCAAGTTGTTGTCCTTTCAATTTTAGTTGTGGAGGGCACAGCTCAGCTCCAAGTCCAATTGCCATTGTTAGTTGCAAGGGGGCACAGCCCACCATCCCTTGCGGGTGTCGAGGAGTCGAACCAGCAACCTTGTGGTTGAGAGCCCACTGGCCCATGTGGGAATTGAACCGGCAGCCTTTAGCATTAGGAGTATGGAACTTCAACCACCTGAGCCACCGAGCCGGCCCTCTAAATATTTTAAATAAGGCAATGCACGCAAGGCCTTAGTATAATGCCCGGGACATCCAAAGAGTTCCATAACCAGTTGCTGTATGGCAAGCATTGGTATTTTAATAATACTAAATAGCCGAATATCTCACAAGGCAAGAAGTAGAAATCTCTAACCCCAAGGAACTTATACCAGCAATAATATTTAAATAATTCAACAGAAAATTAAAAGATCCAATTAAGAATATGGTCAACACAGGGCAGCCAGATGGCTAAGTTGGTTAGACCACGAACTCTGAACAACAGGGTTGCTGATTTGATTCCCACATGGGCCAGTGAGCTGCGCCCTCCACAACTAGATTGAAGACAATGAGCTGCCACTGAGCTTCTGCTGAGCTCCTGGAAGGGCGGCTGGATGGCTCAGTTGGTTAGAGCCTGAGCTCTTAACAACAAGGTTGCCAGTTCAATTCCCACATGGGATGGTGGGTTGCACACCCTGCAACTAAATATTGAATATAGCAACTGGACTTGAGGCTGAGGTGTGCCCTCCACAACTGGATTGGAGGACAACGACTTGGAGCTGATGGGCCCTAGAGAAACACACCGTTCCCCAATATTCCCCAATAAAATTTATGTAAAAAAAGAATATGGTAAACAACGCCATTTATAGATGATGTATTATAGAATTGTACACTTGAAACCTATGTCGTTTTATTGACCACTATCACCCCAATAAATTTTAATAAAAAAAGAATATAGGCCAAAAATAAAAGGAAAATAGCAGCACCACGAAAGTTAATTTACAATATAAGGACGGGTGGTAAACACAACTAGTTGCCCCTGAGAAACTGGAGGCAGTGGTCTGAAAGAAATTTTTCCTCTCATTGTATTCTCTTTTATATTCTTTAAATAAGCTTAAATGTAGATACATTTCCTCTTCACAATGTGCATTTTAAACAAATGGAAGAGGAGATGGTAAGAAAGAATTTTATTATTTGAGAGTAGGTTCGTTTTTCCAGACCAACCAAAATTATATGATCTTACTGCAAGAAGATGTATACCCTAGAACTATCAAGAGACTGCACAAATGCTTTTCCAATTTTCCTCACAATGGGAAAATGTAACATTTGGAAATCAACATACATAACCTCATGAGATAGAAAGTTGAGTATAGAAAAAAGTTCCTGAATTTTCTCTCAACGTTTAGAAAATATAGTGGTTATTGCTAATACCTTGTCTCCCCAAAAATAAGACCCAGCCAGACAATCAATTGTAATGTGTCTTTTGGAGCAAAAATTAATATGAGACCTGGTATTATGTTATGTTATGTTATATCCAGTCTTATAGTAAAATGAGACTGAGTCTTATGTTAATTTTTGCTCCAAAAGATGCATTAGAGCTGATTGTCCGGCTAAGTCTTATTTTCAGGCAAACTTGGTATATTTCAAGAGAACATTTAGTGTGGTCATAGATTACATAATTTAATTCTTGCAACCAGGACTGGTTACATAATTTAGGGGGCCCGGTGCAAAATTAAAATGCAGGGCTTCTTCTTAATGAAATTATTCAGAAATTGAAGAGGCTGACAGCAGAGTATGAAACCAAGCATGGAGTCCTTCTGAGTGAGGAGACCTGGGTACCTACATAAGTTGCTCACCCATGAGGACGTCCTTGTTTGCAACACCCCTTGAGGGACGTGTTAGCATTCCCATTTTACATATAAATAAAATAAATCAAAACTCTGAGATAGTGATGAACCTCTATCAAATATTACAGTATACAAACTATGGACCTGGTGTTTGAGAATCATGGAGCGTGGCTCAGAGGCTTCTACTCTTAATCACCGTAAGAGCAACTAGCTTTTAAACCTCAGGTCAAATAATTCTAAACTATTTTCTGTTTTTACTGGGCTAATTAACTGACACACCAAGTGACTCATATTTAAAAACCAATATATTTTATTTTCATGAGGACATTTAAAAGGAATCTCCAATATGCTCACAATCAAAATGGAGAAAGGTGAATGACTGGGTAAGAATTTAGTTAGGTAGACTCAAAGTTTGTTGACTATAACTCAAACTGTATTATTTTCTAATTTTGATCTTGCCCTATTCAATATTTGGGGAAGGCAGTAGTAAGTCATTCTTATCAGATATTTAATTGTCCTAATTTTAATGTATTTGGATGATAGGCTCATAATTCCAAAGGTACATAGGAGTGATAGACTTAAAACAACAATTTAGAAAAAAAAGACATTTGAAAATTTTTCTCTGCTTAGAAAAGCAACATTTTGCAGGAAATGCTTTATTGTAGAAAGTTGGAAAATAAAAAGAATACAAAAACATATAATACACAATAGAAGTTATCTATGCTTTCTCTGCCAAAATGTAGCCACCAATGTTTATGCTGTGTATTGTTTATTCAATACTGTAATGTAAACACTTTCCATTGACATTTAAAAATATTTGAAATATATACATTACTTTATCTCATACATGTACTATAATTTATTTCAACCATCATCTACTGACATTAGGCTATTTCTGGTATTTTACTGTTATAAATGATCCTATGAATAGGGATAAACATTACATGCAGCCTTTAGCACCAAAATAAATTTAAATGTTAAGGTACGAACTGAGGGAAATTTGGTTTTTGTAACATTTAAAAGTAAACCTCCTTTATTAATATACATTGTGTGCATGTAGTTATTTTGCATACTTACATATTTTCATGAGGCAGTTCAATTATCTCAAAATTATGTGGTTTTCACCTTCACTATTATACTGTAAGATCCCCCAAAATAAACGTTCCATTTATTCATTTCCAAGTGTCCTGTAGTGATCATATTCAATACATGTTGGAATTTAATTGAAACATTGTCATTTAGCCGCCGAGTAACTTAGAAAATTTTAGATTACTTTAATTGAATATGGTGTCCAAAACAGAAAACCGAGGTTTTGCAACACCAATCAGATTACATTTGATTCTAGCAAATATAATAGAGCTTGGAAATAAGGATTTTTCAGAATCATGATAATCAAGTATCAGATCGTTAAGACTGTTAGGCAGAAACAATAATCAACTTATTCTGTATTGGCCCGGCGTTCAAAACAAATTTTAAATGAATGAAGTCATAATAAGGCAGGCTTCAACTAGGTGTAAAGATCTTTGCCAATGGGAAAATTTGGTGCTATCGTGAGGAAGTTGTCTGCTTCTGGGAATAGTGGATTCTATAGTAACTAGGACGTTATACTAAATGAGCTCTATAATCCCTTCCTGTCTGTATTTTTAATGATTCTAACATATAATAGTTTATGGTCAATAAAATTCATGGGGAAATTCAGTACATGACCAATTGTTTTTTATTCTTATTATTGGGAATAGGTATTGAAAGTAATTATTAATATATATAATGAATTATACCCTATCTTTATAGGATCAAGGCATAGTTGTTTTCTTATTTTTGCATCACAACGGAAATGAGCTAGTGTTTTCAATTGCAGTACAGTAATGAATATAATATAGAAAAATTATGGATCCATGTCTTACTATTCTATTAAAAGGATTATTTTTTAAAATTTTTATAAGGTTTGCTATATTCTTAAATGCAATTTCATAGAATACCCCATTTCTCAGAAAATAAGACCTAGCTGGACAATCAGCTCTAATGCGTCTTTTGGAGCAAAAATTAATGAGACCGGGTCTTATTTTGCTATAATATAAGACTGGGTCTGATATGATATGATATGATATGGGGTCTTATATTAATTTTTGCTTCAAAGACACATTAGAGCTGATTGTCCGGCTAGGTCTTATTTTTGGGGTAACATGATATCATGTTGCCATTTCTCTTTACCCTCCATGGGCATATCTATCCAATTGCATAATAGGTGTCAATGAGAAAATATAAAATTACAGAAATTCATTTCACAGCCAAATATTCAATAGCACAAATATTCCATAACATTAGTTATAACTGCAAAAAAATAGCTTTGTATTTTCAGAGTCTCTGCATTCTGGTGCCTGCACATATAAAATTATAAATTTTCCATCTGAACAATATTCTCTTCAATCCATCATGGTATGCAAAAATGTTTGCCATGGTTAAAAAATAGTACTCCGAGAAAATGAAATGCTCTTGAACTCCTACTGAAAAACTGCATTTTCTTTTTGATTAAAGGTGAACTTAATTTGATCATGTGATGGTCATTTTGTGTTGTGTGCAATTAAATTTGAGGTAATATGTTCAGCATTTAACAATGTTACTTTCTGCTTTCATTTGGCATAACTCGTCAATGGACTATATATAAGTATTATTGGAAGCAAAGTGATTGATTCTGAATAATGAATCTATGGACATTTTGAAAAAGATAAAATCTATCCTCTGCACATGTAGAAACTCTGTATCTCATAATATCCTTTTTAAAAAAATTGTTTAGGCTACCAAAATGGAAGTCGCTAAGGCTTTGACTTATGTAAGGCCGTGACTTGCACAAAGGGTAGCACTTTTAAAATGCATTTGTCAAAAGCAATTTTTACACAAGACATCATGACAATGGATTTCATCACTGTCAATTGCCTATTTGGAAGCTGAAATACTAAGATCATAAGGCTATCCTGATTTCCTTCCATTGAGGAAATCAGTCATCAGGTGTGAGGCAGGGAAGTTACCCCAAAACCTTTCCACATTTCTTGGCAAGTTCAGGGAAATCAATCAAACTGATTTGGCCCCCAAACAGATCGCTGGCTCTGTGCATATTAAGTACCTGTAAGTGGGTCCAATGCAAGTCTGTTTTGATCTCCTTGAAAACAGATCTTGCAAATAATTCGAATTACCAGATTCGATTAACATCTCAGGAGGTGTTTCAAATCATAATAACAGGAAGATTGTGAGACAGAGAATTGGTGGTTAAAGAAAAAAGGTATCTCACCATTATAAGACGCGTCTGTCTAGCAGTGCCCTTGACCTGAGATAATGAATGACCTGTCATGACTTGGGTCACAAACCATATTATTCCAAAAAGTGATGATATGTGCCTAAAAAAAACAGTTTTTTAATAAGTCTGAACAGAAAGTCAGTGTGTTTTTAAACCAACAAGACTCTTTAATGCTAACTTTGGGAACTCAAATATTTTAATGTATTCACTAATCTGAAACAAGAGTAGTGTGCTTTTTAGCATTTGAATATCATTCAGGTTATTGTATTACTGGACACACAGGCACTTTATATTAACCTTTTATTGTAATTTTAAAGGATATGTCACTTATTTGGATAAAAAGTCATTTATTATAAAGTTGAAATAATTTTTGTTTAAAAACGTCTGGACCATCAAAAGTCACAAAGATGCTTTCGACAAACTATTTAATAAACATCTATAATGTGCCAGGCAATGGAATTGGTGCTGGAACACCTTAGTAAAATTTACTTGAATATTGTAAACATTTTAAATAGCATGTCTAATTAAATGTCAGAATGACACTGAGTTTTTCTCCTTTGCCCCCTTATTTCCAATAGCTTGACTAATAAATTGTGGAGGTGGTAAGTTTGCTTCTGGTTTTGAGATTATCTCCCTTTATGATTTCAGTCAACATAACTTAAGTTAGATAAAACAATTTGATTTGGGTTCAGTATGGTGCTATTTTGATCTGAAGGTCAATTTACCAACAAGCAGGAACAGTTTCTCATTATTTTCCTTCACCACTCTAAGCAGTCTTTACTGAAGTCTTTTAAGCAATGTGTGACCTCTATTTCAATACTTCTCGCAGATTTCACAGGCTGTCACCACCACTAAGCCATCACTAACACAGACAACTGTAATGGAAACAGTAACTATGGTGACGACGAGGGAGCAAATCCTGGTGAAGCATGGCCACGAGGAACTTCCACCACCACCACCCCAAAAGAAGAGGCAGATTATTGTGGATTCTGAAATTAGGAAAAGGTGAGAGAGTTTATTCCTGGCTTTATCCTCAAGCAAAGAGTACTTGTTTAGCAGGAAAACTCATTTTCAGTTGTTTTGATGGCAGTATTTTTACTTAGACAGTATTTCCAGAAGCCTGTAACGTCAGTTAAGTTAGTGAGAAGAATTATTAAGTAAGGTTTAAAATTGACCCAAGGAATCACTATCCCAAGAAAAACTTAATGTTTAATGGAAGTACTTTTTGCTGGATTGAATCCTGAAAGTGTCTATTTTTTTCTTATAAAAAGCCTGCTGGTTCCATGCCTCCTTTTGCATTAAATGTCTTTGTTTCCCCAGTAATGGAGAGTACATTTTCATGAAGAAGTACACCTATAATAGATGAGCTCCATTCTGCTAGTTTACGAGAACATCATGTCTCAATCTGCGCATCCTAAATCAGGAGTTATTAATTGCAGAACAGATTTCCTGTTCTTTGATATTTATAAAGGCTTATCATGAATGAATGCATTAGAATTTTGAACTGGTCATTTTGTGGATATTCTCAACTAGACATTGTAGATGAATTAGGTATTACGTAAATCAGTGGACATATTAATTAACGTGATGGGAGTAAAATTGCATAAATTCAAAGACAGCATGAAAATCACAAAAATGGTACAGTTTCCTTTTCATTCCAGTGATTATAATTCAAAGATTGAGCAAGAACACTAAAATCTGTCTTATGTTTCTAAGCAGCATATGTTTAGGAACGCATGGAACACTTGACATTAGAATTTGTGTATACAGGGCTATAGAAGTATGAGAAGAACACATACCTAAAAATAGTGTGTCAGATGTTCTAGCCAAAGGAAAAAAACACCTAGAGAAGTTACTCATATATTTTATTTGGGACTTTCAGTACTTCTCTGTTAATCCATGATTTATAACCAACTTTTGTAATTACACAGTTAACCACTGGTCTTTTCTCCCTGGTGTATCTGCTGGGCTAAGTGAATCCTCTCATTCAGGGGTCAGCATACTAATTCTGCAGGCTAAATCCAGCCTGCTGCCAGTTTTTGCATGGCTCAAGAGCTCAGATTTTTTTTTTTTACATTTTTAAATAATTGAAAATAATCAAAAGAAGAATAATACTTCATGACATGTGAAAATTTTGTGAAATCAAATGTCAGTGTCCATTCATAAGGTTTTATTGAAACATAGCTACAGTCATACCTTTATGTACCATCTGCGGTTCTTTTGTATTAAAAAGTCAGTGCTGGTTAGTTGTCGCAGAGACTACATGACCTGCAAATCCGAAAATATTTACTATCTGGCCCCTCATTGAAAAAGTTTGCGGACCCTTGTTCTAGTGAAATGGTTCTCAAAATCTTTGACTATCAGTTATCTCTGTGGGGCAGTGACTACCAAGGACTCTACTTGTGATAGTAGTTGACATTTTTAACATTCATTGATGTAGAGAAAACATGACAAAAATAAGTCAGGGAAGCTCTGTATGAATTTACTTTTTATTAATCCTTGTAGCACGGACATTAATTTAATGTCAGGTTAAGTATGTGACTACAGACAATGCTTAGTGGGCACATGGATTTATGGACTCTTTGCCACAACCCAACAGCTCTCCAACAATTTTCCAACCAGAGCAATATGGAACCCTAATTATCTTCCCCTCCTAATATGTTCAGGATGCTCCTAATAACAGAAATTAACAGAGCAGGTTGATTTGTGTTAATGTCTGTCTTCACAAGCTTATTCTTGGCTCCCGCTTGGAGAATGTATTTTGTTAGGAAAAATGTGTTCTGATTACATTTTGTTTTCTGGAAAGTGTGGATAGTAGTGAAATACTGTGTCTCCTCAATTCGGTTTGCATCATAGGCTCTCAGCAGTGTTTCTTTTTTTAAGTGCCTGGAGTGAAATGTCCAATTGGGAACATAAAGAATATATTGCTTAAATGAGAGCTAACACTAACTGAGGGTTGGATTATGTGCTCAGCACTATATGAAATGCTTTATCTGCATAGCACATTTATTCTTCCTAGTAACCCTACAAAGTAGGTATGGCTATCATTACTACCGTATTACACACAACTAAGACATGCCTGAGCCAGGATTTCACCTGAGGTAGCCTGACCACAGGACATGGATTGTGTAGTAAAATATTTCTTCAATAGGTATGTAACTAAGATGATCTTATGTCTTGGTTTGCCTGAGTCCATCCCAGTTATACCTTTTGTTGCAACATAATTTTAAATAGCACCAACTTTCACCTTCAAATACATCCTGATTCGGACAGTACAATAACTTGGACATTCTGTATAAGACTCTTGATTGATAAATTTAGATTCAACAAAGAGCACAAAGGAGCAAACATTTAAGAGCAATTAAATTCAGTAAGTGGTAATTGTCTACAGGATGGAATCTGGTGAAAACGTTGTCATGGTTCAAGAGGCATCGTGCAAACATGACAACCAGCTTCGCAGTGGCTAGTATCCCTCTCTCACCCCACGTGAGAAATGCTGGCATTTAGCTATCATGTTGATCTTTTCAAAATTACCTCCTTTTCAGCTTCTCTGACACATTGTTGGTTCTGCTCCTACCACCCTTTACCTCACTTGTTTTTCTCCTTTTGCCAGATTCCTATGGCAATGTCTCATAAATTCATCTTTTCATTCTTCTGACTTCTTTATCTGAATTGTCTCCTCTCATGGATTCAAGTCTGGCTCGACGTGAATAACTCCCAAATTGTATAGCTTCACATCTGACTCTCTCCCTCAAATTTCACTTCCGTATCTTTAAAGCCATGATCTGGGTACTTCTATCTGTGCATACAGCCAGTGGTTCAGTTTTATTTGTAGCAAATGAAAACATTTATTGCCTCCAATTAACCACACCTAGTTATGCATACATTGCACACGTATATTACTTATAATTCATCATCCGTGTGTCTAAAGGAGTAGTGGATATTGGAAAAACCATGGACTTTGAAATCGGAATCACTCGGGTTTGAAGACTGCCTGTTTTAATTACTAGCTTATGATCCCAGGTAAATTGCCTAATATTTGTGCCTCAGATTCACTACCCTGTTTTTATAAAATACTAACTGTAGGGAGTAAGTAGGAAGCATTGAATACAGCGCCTGTGAGGTAGTAAGAATTCAGTAAATGCAGTACATAGCTGGTACTCTTGTTTGCTTACGGTGGGAGAGGTGGGGGTATGCTGGGGGTTGTGGAGGTCGTGGCAGTGGTAGAGGGCACAGACGGTCTTAAAGGCAGTGGTAGCATAAATGTGGTAGTGATTAAAGTGGCAGTGGTGGCAGCAGTGAAGGTGGTGGTCATGTACTGTTGGTGACAAAAAACAACCTAATGAACACCATCTCAAAGATAATGAATATAAAGGAAATGACCTTCTCATCTTCCTCTTCAGAACACCACGTGACCTCTCCATTTCTGTCAATCTCTCTTTCTGACTTTGCTCCTTATTTCTTATTATTAATTACTTTGTCTTACTGGGCAGGTGATATCATTTCAGTCATTTCCCAGTCATTCTAATTGCCGGCTCCATAACCTAAGCAATATACCTCACTGTGGTGAGAGTTGACCCTCTTTTTGATGAATCTACCTTAAATTAGTACTTCTAAAATGTTGCTTTTTTGCTCACCCTCCCAAGTTGAGATTCTCATAACTCCAATTGTCCCCCAAATAAAACACAAATCCCTTCTTACAGTATTCAGTGGTATTCTTACACCAATTTTAGGTCTAGCTTACCCCAGATCTTTCCACTTCAGCCAGTAAATTCCATTACATACATTCTTTTTGCTATATGCTTTTATGCCACCCACATACATTTGTCTCATCACCAATCACAACAAAGGAATCCTGTCATTATATTTCTTTATACTTTACTTAGATTCCATATGTACATAGTGCCACGCATGTAATAAATAATTAACAAATATTTGTGGAGAGAGTAATACAGTTCAACTAATTATGATAGCTAAAATTTTATATTCTGGTAGCATTTAAGAATTGTACCTAGCTTTTCATGGATTTTTTCCTAATAATAAATAAATGAACATTCTAATAATCTTTAATAATTCAAATTTTACCCATCAGGATATCATTATTTACTCAAAACTATTAAGGGATTTAAAATTCAGCTTTGTACCACACTATAGTTTCTTAATTATCTAAGGTGCATTTAGTTGATTCCATAATAATTATACGGTTTCTGCGTTTATCATATTTGCTGCATAAATTGTCCGCCTTACACTAAGATATACAAAAGTGTTTGATGATCTTGGGTCACAAGGTAATTATTTCTAACAGTAAATTATCCCTGCAATTCAGTGATATTATTTTACATATAGGTAATTATCAGAGGATGGAACTCAGAGTACATTAAAACTAGATCTATTATCTAGTTAATTGGAATTTATTTAGGAGATTAGTTCCTAATCATGTAGCAGAAATTTTAAGAGACTTTTCACAAAAGCTTTTATTTACATTTTTGTATCATTTGGGTGAAACCGATAGCCAATTGAAGCTTTTTAAAGTAAATGCCACCTCAGTAAGGATAATTTTCTCAAATATGATGCTAGCAAATGAATATCTTTGACCTCCAGAGATGTATAGAGTCATTTAGAAATACCTAAATTCACTTAGTCACTTTCTCCTCTCTTAGGTAAGCAGACTGAGTCTAAAGTTTACTTTTTCTTTGGGGAACTTATTCAGTAGTGTTTGGGGATTTTGTTGGGTGTCCGATGGACATGTGTCCTGTTTGGGAGACCACCTCAGGGATGCTGTGGATGCCTGGTCATGGCATTGTACACCAGAGACTGGACATTAATGAATGCCAACTACAATTTTATGCATATAATGTGATGGCTCGGTGTGAGGTCGGGGTGGTGGTGGATGGGGGAAGGGGGGTTCACGGTGTGAGGGATGTAAAATAAATAAATAAATAAATAAATAAAGTTTACTTTTTCTGACCATTCCTCACATTTTTACTAAATGGTAGAATAAATTGCTGAGAGAATTACAGACCTGCATTATTATTTCATTTCCTATTTTTCAGCTTCATTGTTTTTTTGTGTTTTGTTTCTTTTTATGTCTGCTGACTGAAGGACATTAATTAATGTCATGTCCTTGGAAGTTAGATAAGTGTTAAGGAAGCCCTCTCCTCCAATTTCATGAGATTAATGCCTAAAGTATTTTCGTGTTAGGTATTTATTTAACTTTGATTCCCGATTATAATCTGGAAGTTGTAAGATAGAACATTTTAACTTATTTGAAGACTCTAATTAGATGATTAATATGTGTAAGAGCTATTTTTGAATTTTGTACGTGATAAATTGATCCTAAAGACCAAATCGAGTTATTGGTTTCAGTAATAACATTTTTGCCCTTTTCACAGTTCAGAAAAACAATACTTTGCTTCTTCTATCTAAGGAGACTAGACTCTAGACTTGTCCAGAAAGATGAAACTAGTGGCTTTCAGTTGCAAAATCAGTACTAGGGTTGTAGTTACAATGTCCTGCTTTTTGTGTATTAGGGTCAAATGACCTTGATCATAAACTCCAGTTTTAGTTTAGAAATTATTTGTGGTGAAGAGTAGAAACCTTACATGCCATCCTCAGACAGTCCAAAATCATAACCATCCCTTTAGAGTTCTTAAAATTATTGTGTCATATAAATCAAAAATAAGTCAATAAATATCTTTTGAGCAATGTAAGAATGTGAATTTTCGAGGCCTACTAAGTGACCAGAGAACACTTAGAGCAGCAACACTCAGTGCAGTGCATGAAACAGCAGTGTCACCTGGGAGCTTATTAGAAATTCAGATTTTGGGGGCCCTCCCCCAACTTGCTGAATCAGAATTTCTGTAGGTGGACCCCGGACTCTTACAAGCTCTCCAGATCATTCTGAAAAGCCTTAACATTTGAGAACCCTTGCACAAGAACAGCAGTTCTCATACTTTAGCATGTGTCCGAATCATCTGGAGAGTCTGTTTAAAGACAGATTCCTGGTCCCCACCAGAGTTTGTGACTCAGTAGGTTTAAGGTGGTGCCTGAGAATCTAAGATAGGTGATGCTCATGCTGCTGGTTCAGGGCCCACATCTTAGAAATCAGTGCGCTAGAGCACCCTCTCAGTTCCAATGCGACTCTTGTTTGTCTTTCCCCAAACTGGCCCCAGCGTTAGCAACCATCTACTCCAGACTAGGCTAAGTGATGCTACTGTTCCATCTCGTGACATCTCTGTTGCTTTATGTTGACATGATCTATTCAGTATGCCTACTTCACCCACTAGACTGAAAGCATCCTTGGCCAGAGTTCATATTTTACTCCTGTCCTGGTATGGGGTCTTCTGCTACCGTGTTTCCCCGAAAATAAGACCTAGCCGGACAATCAGCTCTAATGCGTCTTTTGGAGCAAACATTAATATAAGATCCGGTCTTATATTACATTATATAAGACCCAGTATTATGTTATGTTATATTATATTATATTATATTATATTATATTATATTATATTATATTATATTATATTATACTATACTATACTATACTATATTATATTATATTATATTATATTATATTATATAAGACCCGGTCTTATAGTAAAATTTATATCATAATATAAAACTTATATTATTTTTTTACCTTTATATTACAGTAAAATAAGACCGGGTCTTATATTGATTTTTGCTCCAAAAGACACATTAGAGCTGATGGTCCAGCTAGGTCCTATTTTTGGGGAAACGCAGCATATGGTAGGTACCCGATACATGCTTGGGCTGAAATGCACTATAAGGGGAGCTCGTCTTATACGATACTACACATAGCTCTGCAGGTCTAGCTATAGCCGTTGTATGAAAATGAACTCTTCCAGAATGCAAGAGCACAGAGGGAGGCTAACAGGGAGAAAGACAGGGCCATAGTCTCAGAACTGAGACATACAGTTTGGTTTGTTCCTTGAGGGAAAAAAATTGGTGGTCACATTTATTCATCTAAAAGAAGCATAATTGACTGCAAAGCAAAGTGAATTTTTACTCAGGAGATCTGAAACACCTCTATTCCTGAAACACTTCTGAAACCGTTCTGATGTCTTTCCGCCCCTCCCCCTCTCATATTCTACATCAAGCAGTAAAACTGCTCTCAGCAAAGTCACCAGAGAGCTCCTTAATTGCTGGCTCCAAAGATTGCTCTTTAATTCTTATCCTTCTTGAAGTTGTGCTGTGCTTGACATTGATGATTAGTGCCTTCCTGAAATTTTTCTCTCCCTCATTTTTCTGGAACATTCTTCTCTCCTGTTTCTCTTCTCCTCCTGGCTTTCTGACTATGTCTTCTCAGTCACCTTCTGCCTTTATTCTCAGTCTCCACAAGATTCAAGTTTTGATTTCATTTTGTTCTCATGACACTTTTTTTCGCAGGGCACTATCATTTATAGTCTTGTCTTTATCAGCCATCTATATGTGATGATTCCCAAATTAATATCTCTAGCTCATCCTCCCTTCTGATGGTCATACCTGTGTCGTTCAAATGTTTGTTGGACATTTATACCTGGACTTCTTACCCAAATTTCAAATGTGGTTCTGCAGTACAGACAATGTCATTCACATCATAGATTGTAAAAACAGCACCTTCTGGACTTATGCAGTGAACAACCTGTGCAACCGTTCGTAGTGGTCTGATATCGGCTGTATCACTGAATCCCTCCAAGTATGCCTATTAAATTATCTTTAATGTATTCCCCTTTACATCCAGGCTGGCCCCCCTTAATTCAGTCTCTAATAAGTTTCTGCAAGAAAAGTTTAACTGAATTTTCTGCGTTTACTCTCACCCTTCCTATATATGCTCTTCAGAGCCTCCTGAGGGATATTATAAAGATTCATTAGATCATTCCTCTGCTCATAATTCTTGAAATGCATGGCACAGAAATTCTTTTCTGATCTTTAGCTGCCTATCTCTCCAGCTTCCCTACCTTCTCCCCTGCCCATTTTTTAAACATGCCATGCAACTCAAAACAGTCTACAAACTGTTTATTACCAGTACACAGTGAAATAAGAGGCTTGAGCCAGAATATAAATCAATGCACTGCTGCTTCCTTTGTCAAAAAAGTTTTGCAATTAAAAAGAAATCAGATGAAATATAATAGTATGCCTAATGACTTAGTTGATTTATACTTTGGTGACTTTTGTTGTCACAGACTGCTAACCAATAGTTCATAGACTGACCAGAAACTGTATATTTAGTGGCATTGCCTCTGCCTCAGCCTTAACCACTCTCAGATCTCCCTGGAGCTTCTGTTTCTTTGCACCCACCGTTATCACTTCTTAAGATTCCCTTTTCATTACTTTCCCTTTTCCCACTCCCAGTTTCCTTGCTTCCTAACTAACTACCTTTTCTTTCTGGGAACCGAACCTCCCAGGCATTTCTCAGCCTCACTAGTACTTTCATGAAAACACTCGCAGAATTTTATTGTGATGATTTTCTTTTTGCATATTTGCATCTCCAGTAGAACTCAAGGGCGGGAGCCATTTATTTTCAATTCTAGACCTACAGTGCTTACCCCAGAAGTTAACAAATAGTAAGTATCCAGTAATATTCTTGGGATATTACATGAGTATCTGTCAGTGTCTTGTCAGGAAAACAGAAACCACTCAAGGTGTTTCAGAGAGAGAAAACATAATACAAGGAATTGGTTAAGCAGGTGGCGGAAAACTGGGAAGCAGCAGAGGCTGGTGAGGCCACTGAAAACATTAGCAACATCAGGAAACTTGCGAATATGCCTAGAAATCAAGGAGGGGATGGTACCAGAGTCCCAAAGCTGGGTACTTCTAACAGGACTGCCATTGTCAGGGCCTTAGACCAGTGAAGGAAGAGGGCCATCCAGAGGAAACAGAAGCCATAGTGGAGATATAGCTGCTCTGGAAATGCCAGCAAAAGTAGAGTATGAAGGAAAAATACCTTGGCTTGTCTGTTCCTTCTGCCCTCCAGTATTTATATATGCTAGTGTTTCCAATTGGACACACCCAAGTGTAAGCCAGAGGGTAAGCAATGGTGAGAAATGTATGTCCCCTGGATACAGAGAGGAGAAGAGAAACCTGGGGAATGGATCTGAGCGCAGATGGCTTCTGGCCTTGGATCTTCCACTCATAAGCTATGTGACCAAAGCAAGTCGCTTAATCTCACTCAGAATCCGTTTCTTTATTTTGGAAATGGAATTTGTATGACTTTCTTTGTTTGCCCTCACCCTGTGGAAATTTTATTATACTACATATGTCTGTTTGTCGGTATTTGTGGACCCAGGGAAAAAGCCCCAAGACGGAAAGCCCACCACTGTAAATGCAGGGCAAGGAAAGACCGAGGGAAGAGGCAGGTGACTCCAGTCTGGCAGCTAATAGAGTTTATGAAAGGAAACTTACATACGAGGTGCGTCTTCAGTGACTGCAGGACAAAGTGGATATTCTGCATGCCACTTGGCAGGCATCAAAGAACTATACAGGGGAAAAGGTGGGCAATAGTCACAGGTATTAGTATGTGAATGCTACAGAGTAATTCTCTGTACAGCTACAGAGAATTACTTTACGTGTTTGACCAGGTCTGGACAACTGCCTGGTCCAGGAACCAACTCACAGCAGGACTCGTTCCCCGCAGGGGTGCTGGTTTAGGTCAGAATGCACATCGATTATGATCAGTCTCTCAAGGGGGTATTGGGATAAGCAATCTGCATTCTGGCCTGAGTTTCCAGTTCTTAATGTAGCACAGTTATCTTTCCATTACCACATTCGTTTTATACTAGAAAACACTCTGATGTCTGCTGGGCATATTCTTATCCTGGTGTCTTCCCCAATCAGAAACCTGTATCTCTATAAATCAATACAAATGTAATGATGCCTGGCTCCTGTGGACAGAATTCTGCCCCGCCCCCAATGTTCCTATCTTAAAAGCTTAACCGCCAGTGTTGGTATTTGGAAATTGGGCCTGTGGGAGACAATTATTAGGTTTAGATGAGGTCACGAGTGTGGGGCCTTCATGATGAGATCCATGTCCGTATTACAAGAGCCATCAGAGAGCTTGCTCTGTCTTTCTCCCTGCTATGTGAGGACACTGTGACAGAATGACAGGGTGACAAGCCAGGAGCAGAGCGCTCACCAGAGCCAGACCATGCTGGCACCCTGATGATCTCCTGGCTTCCAGAACTGTGAGAAAAGAAACTTCTGTTGTTTAAACCCCTCAGCCAACAGTATTTGGTTATGTCACCCTGCGCTGCGGAAGATACTGTCTTGGTAAGCCAGTGAGTTTTGCCGTGTGTTTGAACTAAAGTTTGTAGAGATGCTCACTAAAAGAAGTAGATAGATTGACACAACTCATGATGCTGGGGAAGGGTACTTCCATATGACGCAGTGGGGCAGTAAGGACACGTCAGATTTAAAACGGCCGTCCACATTGCACTAAATAGTTTCTGAACCTTAACTGGAACTTATTTAAACTTTAAAGACCTACAACATAAAAGCATGTTGAAGTGCTTTAAACTCAGCGAGCTTTCACACTGAGTGTGCTTAAAGTTGAAATTGCCTCCCACAGGGCCCAGGGCACCATCTAACGTGAGACAGGCTTTTTTGAACACTCACTCCTGTAGTCAGTGTGAGTCCACAGGATTTCAAGAATGTAGTGGCAACAACCTTAGTTTTCTTGCTAATTTTCCTATCCATTCCACTACTACCTAATGGATCTCTATGATTTGTGAAGCACTCCCGTTGCTGTAACTGTGAACCATGCTTAGTCCTTCCCTCAGGAAGCTTGCATTCAAGCATAAACTGTATCACGAGGAAGTACTGATAAAATGTGAGAAATGTCATAAGGAAGGAAAGCTCATTTTCTGCTTGAGAATGGAGCATGGAAAGCTCATGGAGAAATTCGCGTCTGAGTGGACAGATAAAGGATAGGGGCATATTGGACTCAAGTTGAGGGGAAAGGATAATTAATTCAGAAACGGGGGAGCAGGGGGCAGCCTGTATACCACCAGCACTTACAAAGAGTTGTGAGTGTTTCTGTTTGCCTGGAGGAGAAGTGTGGGTATAGGAAGGAGATGAGTAGTAGTAAAGGACGAGGTTGAAAAGGTAAGGTGGTTCATACTGAAAAATGATTCACAATGCCAGACTAAGGAAGGTGAACTTGATCTGGTCATGGGGAGCCACTGCGGGTTTTTGAGAGAGACAAAGTAATATTGCCACTGTGAACCACAGCATTTTGTACCCTTCTGAGTGTAGGGAGAATTAGGTCATCTCAACTTCACTCTATGGAGCAGTGAGACTCAGGAAACTGTTCCTTTAAGAGCCAGACAGTAACAGTTTTAGGCTTTGGCACAATATGGTTTATTTTGCAATACCTATCTCTGATGCTATAGCCAGAAAGCAGCCATAAAAAATACGTAAATAAGTGTGGCTGTGTTCAATAAAACTTTGTCTACAAAGACAGGTGGCGGGCCAGAGTTGTCCCATGGACCACAGTTTGCTTATTCCTGCAATAAAGAGTGCAATCGATGGGATTATTTTACTGTGGATATTTATTGATTTGTCTTTTTGTCTTTGTTATAGCTTTCTTTGCAGTTTTTATTCTTGTAATTACAGTAATGGCTTTTACTTTACCAGCCCTTAACAAAACACTAAAACAAATAGCTCTGCCCTCAAATGAGAAAGTTAGAAGTGGCATAGGGCTGGCTTAAACCCAGTAAGGAAGAGTCACGGAGGGCAGTAGCTAAAAAGTTAATGACTTCTACCATGTGTCAAGCACTCTTTGAAATATTTTATACATATGAACATATTTAACTATTAAAACAACATTATAACGTACTTTTTTATCATCGCCCCGCATTGCAAATGGGAAAAGTGAGGCACAGAAAGGTCAGGTGACTTCTCATGGTTACAAAGTTTACAGGAAGCAATGTGGTCAGGATTTGAACCCAGACACTAGCACGGGATGCTATATTCTTAAACTTTGGCAAGCTACCTTTTAGTGAGAAGTTAAAGGTGATTTAATCAAATTATTTAGCTGAAATTAAAAGCTTGACTGAGACTGTTACAGAATTTGTCGAGGTGTCTCTATGGGAACTGTGCACTTACCCTAGATTATGACTATTCTACATTCTGAAGTCTCATAGACTCTAGCTAGGGTCACATTGGAACATTTGACTATTTTAAATATAGAGATCTTTATCTGTGAAAAAAATTCTTTCAAAGTTAGGTTTTTAAACTCATAGACACAGACAACATTTTACTGGTTACCAGAGGGTAAGGGGGGTAGGGGGTGGGAGATGAGGGTAAAGGGGATTAAATATATGGTGATAGAAAAAGAACTGACTCTGGGTGATGAACACATAATGTGATATATAGATGATGTATTGCAGAATTGTACACCTGAAACCTATGTAACTTTACTAACAGTTGTCATCCCAATAAACTTTAATTTCAAAAAAGGTTAGGTTTTTTAATATCAAGGTGTAAGTGCGAGTCCCATATAACTGAACTGTTTTTCAAAGTACAAGACTCTTAGTGCTAACCATTGTCTTAACCCCCATAATATGTTATAAGTAACAACCTTTGTCATCTATGCTTACTATCAGTTCTGAAGTCAGAAAACACATCAACAGATTGGAAATTTGTGGATTTTAGGAAATTAAGGAAGATTCCAAAGTAAAAACAATCTAGGAAAAGTATTTTTATAATGTTATAAGGATATCAGGTATGCAACTAAGGATCATAGTTTAGGTAAATGAAAATATTTAGAGTTAATGTTCTAGTTTTAGAGACTCTAACCAAATTCTGTCATAATCCAAAATAGCACAGTGGTAACCACCAGACTACTGTATAGCAACAAAAGAGAAGTTCATACTGACTTTTCCTTAATGTTTTAAAAAATGGGTATCCCTTTCATTTGGAACAAAGGAAAATAAGTGTCGAGTAGTGGAAATCTTCGGATTCAGACAGACCTGGTTTTGAATCTGAACTCCATGTTTCACTATGTGTTGAAAGTAATGGTAGTATGACTTCAAGATGCTTTTGTGTTTGTGTTAAAATGGCTGAAGGTGCCTTAACTGTGCATCTGAGGGTCTCTTACTAACAAGTTCTTTTTACACCATTTTATCTATATCTTTGGACATTTTATGTTTCTCTGTAAGAGAATTCCCATGAAAAATCCATTTGTCACCGTGTTATCATTATGTAGATAAGAAAATAAAAAAGAAGCTAAATTGAGGACCAAGCTGTGAAAGGGAATGTGCGCCCTCTAGTGACCCACATTTATTTCTCACAAGGGCACATACAGCTTTTCTTTTTGGTTTCGTCATTTTACATAAACATCAAATTTGAGTGAAAAATAAACGGGTCAAAATTTTCAGCTTGGGCATATTATGTTGTATGATCATGGATTTATGACTGTGACATCTATCATTTAAGAGAATCATTCTATTAATCTGTGTTAAGGTGAAAATGAAACATAGGTTATAGGCATCTGTGGCTTAGCAACATTTTATTGCCAATACTCTGGATCATATAGTTTTTGTCCATGTGCTTTCACATGCCTTATCTTTATAGCTAATTCCTCTAATATAGCTGATCCTGACATCTTAGAATTTTTGGAATTTCCTTAGCTTTTAAGATGTGTTTCCCTGAAAGTTATATTAACAGAAGATGTAAAAGTGACTTCTTTTCAACCATGTCACATTTTAGAAATAAATATTACAATGTATTTTTAAATGGTTAAAATTTGTTTCCAAATTAAGGTAAAAAGATTGTTTAAAATTGTTTTTGTCTCCTACCTGTTAAAATAGTTTAGTTCACTTTTACTATTTGGAGAGAAGCAAAATTTTCTTAGGAGTTTTATTCTGTTTAGTGCAATCCGCTACCCTAGAGGTACAAAGATTAATATCAATGCCAGATAACTCATGGAGTTTTCTGGCATTTATAGCTTAAAAATTTTAAATCACTGGATTTGTATCTGAGGACATGTATTTTGAAAAACATACACATTAAATCTATTTGGTTTGCCATAATTGACAAGAAGACAGACAATTTTAAGGATAAATTTTATGTTTTGGGTGAGAATTCAGATTTTGAAGCATGGTTAAAAACGCATATTTTGGGACAAGGTAAACTACACAGAAATTGACTGTTTAGTATCTTTTAAAGATGCATTTCATTTCAGCGCAATCTGGAATCATTAAATTTAAGTGTACTGATACGTATTATTTTATGAGTGATGCACTTAAACTTACACATATGAAAGTAGAAATACATTTAACGTTGTAAAAAAAGATCATGCAGCCATGTGGAAAATAGATTATTTGATAGGACTGTAAATGTAGCCAGTTTATATTAACTGAGGACGATGTCCTTTTTCATTTGTCATATTTTGTTTCAGGTGCTGTGTAAACTGTTGAAAAGAGTTTATAGGGTTTTATTATAACTGGGAATTATAACATCCTTTGCTGTTATTTAATTTGATAGCTAGGTGAATAGACTAATGGAATATCAAAGCTGCAGTGTAAGCAAGGCTGACCTCAGATTTGTGTCTCAGGGCAAGTTGTTTTAATCCGGGAGGTAACTAAACACATTTAAGAGTAATTTTAAAAAAGTATTTTTTAGTTTCTATTTTACGACCAGTTTGATGGAAGCTTTTGAGTTTTTGCAATTTAAAGGAAAAAGTAAAGGAAGATCAGAGAAGTTAAGTTATTTTCCTGAGGAAACAGTATAAAGATTAAGATGGGTGATTAAAACCTGTGATACCTGCCTTTCAGTTCAGTGATTTTTTTCCACTGCACTATATTCAGTTTACATTTGAAACACACACAAACATGTACACACAAACAGTCACATAGCATCACAAATTTAAAAAAATATATATAAAGCAATTTTTTTGATCCTGTCTTTCCCCCTCCTACCTAGGAAAACACACCCACACTGTACGTACACAAACACACACACACACACCCTGTGAGAGTATTCGCAGACTATGTTGATTTGTAGGAGGTAGTTTTCTAAATGTTGATTTGTTTTCTCCTGGTTAACCAAGATTTTCCCCGTTAATAATATCTTATAACTATAAAAATATAATAGTTACCATGCATTCATCACATCTCAGAGTCCTAAAAATACTTTATTTTTAGCACTGACAGGTTTTTTTTTGTTTGTTTTTTAATTTATTGGGGTGACAATTGTTAATGAAATTGCATAATTTCAGGTGTACAATTCTGTATTACATCATCTATAAATCCCATTGTGTGTTCACCACCCAGAGTCAGTTATCCTTCCTTCACCATATATTTGATCCCCCTTACCCTCATCTCCCTCCCCCCATCCCCCTTACCCGCTGGTAACCACTAAATTATTATCTGTGTCTATGAGTTTTTGTTTCTCATTTGTTTGTCTTGTTCTTTTCTTGTTTTTAGTTTATATACAACATATCAGTGAAATCATAGGGTTCTCTGCTTTTTCTGTCTGACTTATTTCGCTTAGCATTATACTCTCAAGATCCATCCATGTTGTCACAAGTGTTCCTATATCATCTTTCCTTAACGCCGAATAGTATTCCATTGTGTATATATACCACAACTTCTTTATCCATTCATCTATCGAAGGACATTTTGGTTGTTTCCATGTCTTGGCCACCGTAAACAAAGCTGCAATGAACATTGGAGCACACGTGTCTTTATGTATAAATGATTTCAAATTCTTTGGGTAGATACCCAGGAGAGGGATTGCTGGGTCATATGGTAATTCTATTTGTAATTTTTTGAGCAACCTCCACACTGCCTTCCATAGCGGCTGCACCAGTCTGCATTCCCACCAACAGTGTATGAGGGTTCCTTTTTCTCCACAACCTCTCCAACACCAGTTACTATTTGTCTTGTTGATGATAGCCATTCTAACTGGGATGAGGTGATAATCTCATTGTGGTTTTTATTTGCATTTCTCTGATGATTAGTGATGTTGAGCATTTTTTCATATGTCTATTTGCCATTTGTAAGTCCTCTTTGGAGAAATGTCTCTTCAGGTCCTCTGCCCATTTTTTTGTTGGGTTGTTTTTTTGTTGTTGAGTTTCATGAGTTCCTTGTATATTTTGGATATTAGACTCATATCGGAGGAACTGTTTGTAAAAATCTTCTCCCATTCAGTTGGTTGCCTCTTTATTTTGTCGATGGTTTCTTTTGCTGCGCAGAAAATTTTAAGTTTTATATAGTCCCATTTGTTTATTTTAGCTTTTACTTCCATTGACTTTGGAGTCAAATTCATAAAATGCTCTTTGAACCCAAGGTCCATAAGTTTAGTACCTATGTTTTCTTCTATGCAGTTTATTTTGTCAGGACTTAGGGTTAAGTCTTTGATCCGTTTTGAATTAATTTTGGTACATGGTGATAGATAACAGTCCAGTTTGATTCTTTTGCACGTAGCTATCCAATTCTGCCAGCACCATTTATTGAAGAGGCTGTCTTTCCTCCATTGTATGTTTTTAGCTTCTTTGTCAAAAATTATCTGTCCATATTTATGTGGTTTTATTTCTGGGTTCTCAATTCTATTCCATTGGTCTATGTGTCTGTTTTTCTGCCAATACCATGCTGTTTTGATTACTGTAGCCCTGTAATACAAGCTAAAGTCGGGCACTGTGATACCTCCAGCATTGTTCTTTTCTCTTAAGATTTCATTGGCTATTTGGGGTCTTTTGCGGTTCCAAACAAATCTGATGATTTTTTGTTCTATTTCTTTAAAAAATGCCATTGGGATTTTGATGGGGATTGCATTAAATCTGTATATTGCTTTGGGTAATATGGCTATTTTAACTATGTTGATTCTTCCAATCCATGAGCATGGAATGTCTTTCCATTTCTTTGTGTCTTCTTCAATTTCTTTCAAAAATGTCTTATAGTTTTCAGCATATAAATCCTTCACATCGTTGGTTAAGTTTATTCCTAGATATTTTATTCTTTTTGCTGCGATTGCAAAGGGAATTGTTTTTTGTATTTCTTTTTCTGAGATTTCATTGTTAGTATATAGGAATGCAATGGACTTTTGTACGTTGATTTTGTAGCCAGCAACTTGACTGTATTCGTTGATTGTTTCTAACAGCTTTTTGGTGGATTCTTCAGGGTTTTCTATATATAGCATCATGTCATCTGCAAAGAGTGATATTTTAACTTCTTCATTCCCAATTTGGATGCCTTTTATTTCTTTCTCTTGCCTGATTGCTCTGGCAAGGACTTCCAACACTATGTTGAAAAGCAGAGGTGATAGGGGACAGCCCTGTCGTGTTTCTGAACGTAGAGCTAAGGGCTTCAGTTTTTCACCATTAATTATGAGATTAGCTGAGGGCTTGTCATAGATGGCCTTTATTATGTTAAGGTATTTACTTCTATACCAATTTTATTAAGTGTTTTTATCATAAATGGATGTTGTATCTTGTCAAATGCTTTTTCTGCGTCAATTGATATAATCATATGATTTTTGTCCTTTATTTTGTTTATGTGATGTATCACATTGATGGATTTGCGGATGTTGAACCATCCTTGTACCCCAGGGGTTAACCCCACTTGGTCACGATGAATAATCTTTTTAATGCATTGTTGTACTCGATTTGCTAAAATTTTGTTTAGGATTTTTGCATCAGCATTCATCAGAGATATAGGTCTGTAGTTTTCTTTTTTTGTGTTGTCCTTACCAGGATTTGATATCAGGGTAATGTTGGCCTCATAAAATGAGTTAGGGAGTACTGAAACTTCTTCAATTTTTTGGAAGAGTTTGAGCAGGATTGGTATTAGATCCTCTTTGAAGGTTTGGTAGAATTCACTAGTGAAGCCATCTGGTCCCAGACTTTTGCTTTGGGGAAGGTTTTGGATGACTGATTCAATTTCTTTACTGGTGATCGGTCTGTTTAGATTTTTCAGTTCTTCATGGTTCAGCCTTGGAAGAATATATGTTTCTAAGAACTTGTCCATTTCTTTTAGGTTATCGAATTTGGTGGCATATAGTCCTTCATAGTGTTCTTGCATGATCCTTTGTATTTCTGTGGTGTCCGTGATAACTTCCCCTTTTTCATTTCTGATTTTGTTAATTAGTGTCTTCTCTCTTTTTATCTTAGTGAGTCTAGCCAAGGGTTTGTCGATTTTATTAATCTTTTCACAGAACCAGCTCTTTGTCACATTAATTTTTTCTATTGTCCTTTTGTTCTCTATTTCATTGAGCTCTGCTCTGATTTTTGTTATTTCCTTTCTTCTGCTGACCTTGGGTTTCACTTGTTCTTCTTTTTCTAGTTCTTTAAGGTGTAAAATTAGGTTATTAATCTGGGATTTTTCTTGTTTCTTGAGAGAGGCCTGTAATGATATAAATTTCCCTCTTAAAACTGCTTTCGCGGCATCCCAAAAATTTTGGTAGGATGTATTTTCATTGTCATTTGTTTCTGTGTATCTTTTGATCTCTCCTCTAATTTCTACTTTGACCCAGTCGTTCTTTAAAAGTATGTTGTTTAATCTCCATGTATTTGTGTTTTTTCCTGCTTTCTTTTCACAGTTGATATCCAATTTCAAAGCCTTGTGATCAGAGAATATGCTTGCTGTGATTTCAATCTTCTTAAATTTGCTGAGGCTGCTTTTATGCACCAATATATGGTCTATCCTTGAGAATGTTCCACATACACTTGAATAGAATGTATAGTCTGATGTTTTATAATGAAGTGCTCTATATATGTCAATGATGTCCATTTCATCCAATGTGTCATTTAGGGCTGCTATTTCGTTATTTATTTTCTGTTTCGATGATCTATCCATAGCTGTCAATGATGTGTTTAAGTCCCCTATTATAATTGTGTTTTGGTCAATTTCTCCCTTTAGTTCTGTTAGTAGTTCCTTGGTATATTTTGGTGCTCCCTGATTGGGGGCATAAATATTGATGACTGTTATGTCTTCTTGTTGTATAGTCCCCTTTACCATTATGAAATGTCCATCTTTGTCTCTTGTTATCTTTTTCACCCTGAAGTCTGTTTCATCTGATATCATTATGGCTACACCTGATTTTCTCTGGGTATCATTTGCTTGGAGTGTCAATTTCCACCCTTTCACTTTGAGTCTATGCTTGTCCTTGTAGCTAAGATGTGTCTCTTGGAGAAAGCATATTGTTGGGTTTAGTTTTTTTATCCAATCTGCTACTCTGTGCCTTTTTATTGGTGAGTTCAGTCCATTTACATTTAGGGTGATTATTGATATGTGACGATTTCCTGTCATTCTGTCTTTAGTTTTCTGGTAAGGCTGTGTCTCCATTGTTTCTTTGCCTTTTTGTTGTTGTCTATTATTTCTGTGTGGTGGTATTCTACGATGTTTCCCTCTGTTTCTTCTTTTATTACAGTATATATTTCAGTTCTGGATTGTTTTTGAGTGGTTACCCTTAAGATTATGTAAAAGAAAGTTTGATATTTAGAGTATTTCATTTTCTTAAGCACGCATACTTTCTCCATTCCCATATTCCTGTTCAGGCCTTTACTCTCCCCCCTTTTTTTGTTTCGGTTGCCACAAATTGTCGCTGTTGATGGTGGTCGAATAGCCTCCTTTAGTATTTCTTGTAGTGCCGGTCGTATATTAGAAAATTCCCTCAGCTTCTGTATGTCTGGAAAGGTCTTTATTCCTCCTTCATATCTAAAGGATATCTTTGCTGGATATATTATTCTTGGCTCATGATTTCTCTCTTTCAGTAGTTGGAATATTTGGTTCCACTCCCTCCTGGCTTATAGAGTTTCTGCTGAAAAATCTGATGATGATCTAATGGGCTTTCCTTTGTAGGTTACCATCTTCTTTTCCCTGCCTGCCTTGAGGATTCTTTCTTGGTGTTAATTTTAGACAGCTTCAATACAATGTGCCTTGGAGAAGGCCTGTTGGGATTGAGGTAATTAGGTGTTCTATTTGCTTCTTGGATTCGAGGATCCATTTCTGTCCACAAATTTGGGAAGTTCTCATTGACAATTTGTTTGAATATATTCTCTGTTCCCTTCTCTCTTTCTTTTCCTTCTGGTATGCCCATTATTCTCATATTGCTCTTTCTGATAGAGTCAGAAAGTTCTTGTAGAGTTCTTTAATTTCTTTTAAGTCTCAAGTCTCTTTCTTCTTCCATCTGTGTCATTTCCAGGTTTCTATCTTCGATGTCACTGATTCTTTCCTCCATCTGGTCAAGTCTACTACCTAAGCTGGTTATTTCATTCTTAATTTCTTCTATTGAGTTCTTAATCTCCAGAAATTCCATTTGGTTCTTTTTAAAAATTTCAGTCTCTTTTGTAAAATGCTCATGTTGTTCTTCGATTGCGTTTCTGAGTTCATTAAATTGCCTTTCTGTGTTTTCTTGCATCTCTTTGAGGTTTTTCAGAACTGCAATCTTGAATTCTCTATCATTTAAGTCACATATTTCCATATCTTTAAGTTCCTTTTCTGGAGACTTTTCACTTTCTTTCTGAGCTGTCTTGTTGCCTTGGTTATTTATGGCAATTACTGATTTATTATTTCTCTTCCTAGACATCTACAGGAGTGGCTTCTGCAACAGGTTGATAGGAAGAGGTCTTTCTTTTGTTTTCCAATACTTGTTGGTAGAATGTTTTATTTTCTCTCCGACTGCAGCTTTTTTTTTCTTTCGACACAGTAGTGCTATGTTTTCTCTGCACTATTGCAGCTTCTCACACAATGGGGGGATTCCCTGGGAGACAGGCCTCTCCTCTGTTAACAGTTCACCTGGGTCATAGGGCGCCATGTCCCTTTGGGGGTGCGGAGAGCTTTCGAAGTTCCAAAGCTCTTTCTGCACCCGATTCAGAGCCCATATGTTTCAGCAGTGCTGTTTACTCCTGCAGGGATCCGCCCAGATAGGTGGGCCCAGGGGTGCAGTGAGTTGTGAGAGGTGGCCCAGAGCAATGGCGACAACCATCACCACAGCTGGTCCTGCTTCCACAGCTCCCACCCCTTTGCCGGAACTAGTTGAGCTGCGAATCTGAGTCTGCGGTCTACAGTTCTCAGAACAGGAAATATCCTGTCCTTTTGATCTGACACTGCTAGTGTTCCTCTTCTAGAACTGGGGGTGGGGCGAGCTCTGGGAGAGTAGGGAGGGGGCAGCTAGTCTCAGTGCCTAAGGTTTCCGTTCTCCGCTTGGCAGTGAGGGCTTAAACCACCGTTTTCAGCCTTCTTCCCTCAGTCTTTGCTGCCGGGAGCATTGGGTTCAGCCGTGTTATATGCTGCCCCCTCAGCCCTGTGGGCCGTAAGCGGAGCCCTAGTAGTCTGAGTCCTTCCTTCTCCCGCAGCTGCGGTAGTTCCGGGATGCAGTGAGCTCGGAGCACGGAGCTAGGTCTGCGTCCTGCGCCCGCACGGCTCCGTCCCCGCACTTCTCCTCTCCCTCCTCCTCTGCTCATGCAATTCACCCACCTGGAGGTGAATTCAGTAGTGGGCCTCTTCGTCTTGCCTGTCTGCTGTGCAAGGAGTCCTTTGTGGAGTTATTATTGTCCGATTAGTTGTAAATTCCAGGGGAGCTTTACAGAGGCTCACCTTACGCCGCCATTTTGATTACCCGAATCAGCACTGACAGGTTTTATATCGAATTTCATTTGATATTTGATAAGCCTTCTGTGATTCAAATTTAATTTGTAGTCTATTTGTGTAGTTTTTAGAAGCAACTAACATGTGGAAACATACAGGTGGGAGGGATCAGTTTCCCCAGAAGGAAGGTCAAAAAAGGAAAAGGAGGGAAAAGTTGAAGGAGAAAACCTCCACGGAAGTTACATGTCTTGAACTGAGTCTTGAAAGATACATATGAGTTCCTCAGATAGTCCAGGATCAGGAGAGTACCCATATGCCAGTACAGAATTAAAATCTCATTTTCTAGAACCCTGAAGAACAAAGATGATTATTAACAATACGATGAACACAATTTTGAAATCTTAAGCTCACCTCCGAAAATATGTCTTTCATATTGTAATAACAATGAAAAAGAATTCCAGTTTTGTTTCCATTAACATGAAAACATGTGTTCTAGCTAATTAAAATGCACATAAAAGTTGGTTTGTTAAGTCACCTGGTCTAGGACTAGAGGCGTAGGATCCTGTAAGCCTTCACCTATTTTGTAAGTATCAACACTTGACTTTCAGGTTTCTAAAGGTGAGGCTCATAAGTTTTTATGAAATTCTATGTACAAAGATATTTAAAGATGTAAAATGGACATTCATTACCTAGCTCACTAATCAAATCAGTTACGTCTGAGAGCTTGGAGGATTTCCCCTTTCAACGTTTACACATTTGGTAATGATGAGTTCCAAATGGTGTATTGCAAGTGACTGAATTAAAGTTTATGTAAATGTGTTAGTTTAATACTTTCTATAGCAGTCACTCTGCAGAAAATTAACAGAACACAGTGCCAATTAAGAGGCTCTTCTGACATAATTAGCACTGTTATCATATAGCTCGAGATCTGTATGTTATACTATGGAGAATTCAAAATCGACAACTTCTTTAGATGTAAGTATTTCTGTTTTTTTGGATGTGTTTCTGTGTTTTTTCTTTTAATTTACTTAACAGTGTTTATACACACATACACAGATAATCTCCCGATTTTGACCACAAGGGTGTGTAATTGATCTAATTTGCATCATCTTTATGGAAAACTCAACTGGATGAAGGAGAATCTATTTATACAGCATAATCCTGAGGAAAAACATTGATCTTCTGAATACTTTTTGATATTTTGAAAGCTCCAAGAAATGGAAGAGCTCTTTGGAAAATGACCTTGGTTTGGTAATAAACCCTTTTCAAAAAAAAAAAAAAAAAAAAAAACCTAAAAACTAAAAATCCAAGGACACGATGGTCTGTTCTGTAGGGCTTCACACATTTTGGTTTTAGGGGTTCTTGATGAGTGCCTCTGTAAAGGAGAGAAAATTGTCACTTCACTGCTAATCATAAATAATAACAAAGATGGGATTTTAGGATCTACTTGAAAAATATAGGACAGAATATTCATCAGTAATTACAGGAGAAAAAAATCATTTTGTGAATAGAGAATGAGAAGTCAATTTTCTTAGTAGATGAAGAGGATTTTACTTGGATGAAATTAGACTGGATTTAAGGGATAGAGTCTGTCTGTAATAACATGGAGAAGTACATTAAGTACAGAGTGAAGTGTGTTATGAGAGTCAGATGAGTAATGGGCTGATTCTGAGTGTGTAGAGGCCCAGGATGAGCGACTTACTATATCTCAGGCCATTAACAATGGTTTTGTGAGTTTTAAAAGTGAAAATAAAAAGAATTAGTAGAAGCGAGTGGTTTTGTGCAGAAAGAAAAATGCACGCATAGAGTCTAAGATTTAATGTGATATGGAAAATTATTCTTCAGTGTTTTTCTCAAGGGTTTTCAAGACAGTAACTGAATTAACAATTGTATGATATCTTCAGTTGATGATTAAATACACAGCTTTACGTAGTACAAAGCAAGGTAGAAAATACGCCTGGCAAAACTCTGGGGAGAGTAGATAGCACTCACTTTATAAACATGTATAGATTTCAGTCAGGAAAATCTGTTCATTTACCATATATGTTAGCAAAGATATCTGAAAAAAACATTCAACAGCAGTGAAAATGTAAAAACTAGGGGGCAAACCAAGGAAAGTGATGATGTAATAGCTGCCAAATTGATAAGGAATAAAATAAATGAGCAATTGTTACTTGAAAGCCAGGGTTTGAGTGGAAGCCAAGAAGGAGACCTTGTTCATTTTGCTAAAAGCAGTGGAAATGCCACTGAGACTAAGCGTTGAATGTGGGCCATTGGCACTCAGTGAGACTGCATGGGTGGCCTTTTGAAACTCTGTTTCTGCTTCACTTCCCCTGCACCCTTCCATCCCTGTTGCTGGCCCAAGGAGGTGGGGACACCTACTGTCAAGATGCTGGAGGAGAAACAATACTAGCAGCTGACTGTTAACTCCTAGAACTGCTAAGGGATGGTATTGAATGTTAGATGTTGGAATGTAGGCTCACTGTATAATACATTGGGACAGAAAAATAAATTAGTAATGAAATCATAGATGTGGTTGAATCAAAAAGCCCCCATGGAAACTACAGGGAAAAAAAAGATGCCAAAATAAGATTAGGTGAGGAATAGCTCAGAGCTTAAATCATGTAAGAATTGGGTTTAGGCTCCACCTATTTCCAAAGGAATCAAACTGTCACAATGATGAAAGAAAGGAGTAAAACAGCATCTAACAGCTGAGATTCGTACATACTCATTGATATTTTGTTTCATTCCATTTCAGAAAGTATAACTTATTAACCCACGTGCCGACGAATAGATATTGTTTTCCCTAGCCAAAGCACTCCACTCATGAGTGCCCTAGAAAAATTTTAAATCCCTTTTAGAAAAATCTGTAAATCAAAACAGGAGTATAATCACTTTCCAAAGGGATTTTTATGTGAAAGGGAAGTTCAAACACCTTGTGCAATTTCTTTAGAAATTTACAAAATCAGACCAAAACTAATAATCGAATGAGGAAAGACCTCTTTGTGGAATTTCCCATCCTGTTGCCTGAATTGATCTTAATTATTAGAACTACACGGCAGCTGGTGCCCAGGCCTTTCTTAAACTCTTCACAGACTGAGCAGCAGACAGACGGTTACCATGGTGTTCACTCCACAAAGCCTTCATTGTGTGGAGATAACCAATTTACTTGGCAGAGCCTGTAGTCTAGAAGCTGATTTAATCCTACTTCATTAAAGAGGTGTTTTTTTGATTAGCCAAAAAAAAAAAAAACTTACAGTATGAGCTGAGCCCAGTTCTATGACTAAACCATTTTATTTGTGAAATGGATGATTCACTAAACCAAATTCCTTGATAATGTGGACACATGCATTTTCATTTCTGTTGTCTATCCAGTTTAATGCTGTGTCTGTCATATTGTAAGCACTTAGTATACATTTTGTGGCAGAAATGAAGGAAGATATGTCACTTTTAAAAGGAAACATACAGTTTCACATTTTTACAGGAAGACAGATATCAAAGTACATGATTTTTTTTAATGAAAATTATTTGCCTTCCAATGGGATAAATAACCTCTGTTTAAAGCTTATTTGTTTCACACACCCCCTCTGTCCCCTACCCCACCAATGAATTGGAGATGGTGGTAAAGGATCATTATAACACGTGTGCAAACAGGAGCAATATAAATTCCAGGCCTCGCAGAAAACTTTCTCCAACATAGCCTTAGCAGTTCTCTCCCAGCTGTGATACTAGCCTACCACCTCAAGTTAAGCTTCAGTTTCATGGACCTGTAGGTGGAAGTGAGCAGTCTTTCCAAGAGACAGTCTGAACCAAAAGGATGTGAGATCAGAGAGACCAAGGGGGAATTTCCCAGTGACTGGTGGATATTCACATCTCACTTTTATGAGTAAGAGAATATTTGGTGTGCAATTGAGTCAGACTGATTTAAAAAAAAAAGAGGGACAAAATTGACCAAAGTGGATTACACCGAGAAGCCAAGTTTTCAAAATAGAAATCTTCTAGTGGATAGGTGGATAAGAGTCAGTAAAGGATATCACTTCATTGGAGGAGAGACAGCACTTAAGTACGGCTCTGGGCTCACTAAGAAATTTTAAGTGTTTCTAGAAGTGCTTGAATAAATCCCCAAGTAGATTATACGGTTAGATTTGTCAAGGCCAGATCATATAGGACCAGGTCAAAATTTTGGTCTTTATCCTGAGAAAAACGGAGAGTCTTGAAATGTTTTTATGAATGAGGGTAACATAATCACATAGTCCATAGACTAGATGGGAGGGTTCCAGATTGTTTGCTTTTTTGATGTTGTATGAGTTCCTTATATTTTTTAGATATTAACCCCTATTGGATGTATCATTGATGAATATCTTCTCCCATTCACTAGGTTTTCTTTTCGTTTTGTTGATGGTTTCCTTTGCTGTGCAAAAACTCTTTACTTTGATGTAGTCCCATTTGCTTTTTTTCTTTTGTTTCCCTTGTCAGAGGAGACATATCTATCTCTATCTCTATCTCTATTTCTATCTCTATCATCTCTATCTCTATCTGTATATATATGTATGTATATATATATGTGTATATATATATATACATATATATATATATACACACACACACACACACACACACACACACACATTACTAAGAGTGATGTCAAAGAGTTTACTGCCTATGTTCTAGGAGTTTTATGGTTTCTGGTCTTACATTTAAGTCCTTAATCTGTTTTGAGTTTATTCTTGTATCGACCCCTTTTTTGAAATCAACCCTCTCTTGACACCCATATTTCCTTCTAGTCATTCTCTTATCTTCATCAAAGGCAATCGTTTTGCAAGATTTGTCCAGTTTATGGATCACTATCTTGCACCATATACAAAAATAAACCCAAAATGGATTAAAGACTTAAATGTAAGACCCCAAAACCTTATAAACCTCCTAGAAGAAAACATACGCAGTAAACTCTTAGACAGTACCCTTAGTAATATTTTTACTGATATTTATTGATAAGGGAACAAAAAGAAAAAGTAAGTGGACTACATTAAACTAAAAAGTTTTTGCACAGCAAACGAGGCCATCGACAAAACAAAGAGATACCCTACTGAATGGGAGAAGATATTCACCAGTGATATAACTGATAAGGGGTTATATCCAAATTTTATTTTAAAAAACTCATGCAGCTCAACACCAAAAGAACAAACAATCCAATTAACAAATGGGTAGACGACCTGAATAGACATTTCTCGAAAGAGGACATACACATGGCCAACAGACATATGAAAAGATGCTCAGTGTCACAAATCATCAGAGAAAAGCAAATAAAAACTACAATGAGATACCACCTCACTTCGGTCTGAATGGCTATCATCAATAAATCAACAAGCAAGTGTTGGCAAGGATGTGGAGAAAACGGAACGCTCGTGCACTGTTGGTGGGACTGCAAATTGGTGCAGCCTCTGTGGAAAGCAGTATGGAGGTTCCTCAATAAATTAAAAAAAAAAATAGAACTACCTTATGACCCAGGAATTCCACTCAGTGTTTATCGGAAGAAATCCAAAACACTAATTTGAAAAGATATATGCACCCCTGTGTTCACTGCAGCATTATTTACAATAGCCAAGATATGGGAACAACTGAAATGCCCATCAATAAATGATTGGATAAAGAGGTGGTACATGTATACAATGGAAGAGTACTGGGCCATAAAAAATGAAATGTTACCATTTGTGACAACATAGATGGATCTAGAGGGTATTTTGCTAAGTGAAATAAATCAGGCTGAGAAAGACAAATACCGTATGATCTCACTTATATGTGGAATCCAAAGAACAAAATAGATGAACAAACATAAGAAAACAAAGGAGTCAATAAAATATGCTTAAATTACTATATGCAGAATTAAGTTGAGAGGGAGGGATTTAATTTACCGTAGAAAGATAACAAAAAATTGATAGATGCCTGAAAAAAAGTAAGATAAGAAAGTATAAATTACAGGTAGAGGGGTTGACTTTCAGTAAAAGAAAGAAAATTCACTCCAGTGTAAGAGAAGGGAATGAGAAGGGCACATTGCAGGTAAGATTGGATATTTGGACATAGGATATGGAAGAAATTCTAGTCTGATAATTGTACTTTTCTTTACAAATTAGAACACAATGTCATCTGTTGATAGCTGGAGAAAGAGGATGGGTCAGAGCTTTGAGAATTTTGGAAAACGTTTAAAATAGTTTATGTGGAGAGTCAGAGTTCAAGTTGAAAAACTAAACGTGGCAAGATGATGGGTTGATTTGAGGCCGTTGATCATTGCCTTAGTTTGGGTTCCCCCAAGAGTGAATCTGGAGACAGAGATTTAGGTGCAAGCGGTTTATTTGGGAAGCAAAGTGGGGAAGTGAGGTTAGGAAAAGAAGGCAGGCAATACAGGATGATACATGAGCTGGTTATTGCTGGAGGCAACGGGGTTCAATTCTCCTGGGAACTCTGTGGTGCACTGTGTGTACCATCCTTCACCATGGCTGCACTCTGAATGGCAGAAGTGGGATATTTATCCACCATCTCCCAGTTCCCACTCGTAAAGGGTCACTCCTGAGGTATACACATCTTGGCACTCCTGACGCGCCCCGTGCACTGGCAAGTGAACGCCCACAGGCAGAGGCACAAGGATTTTTATATTGTACCGAAAGAAAAGCAAAAATGCCTTTCTTAAGTCATGGTGACAGAAAAAAAAATGCATTGGATTTCGTAGGGGGTTAAATGGCCATCATCAAAGGCTTGATTTAATTAGTTAACATAAAGGAGAGAAATGGAAAGAGGTGTTTTTAGAAGTATGCAACAGGACTCTGCAGGCATACCTCGTTTTATTGCACTTCATTTTATTGTGTTTCACAGATGTTGTGTGTTTTACAAATTGAAGGCAAGGCCCTCCACCAGCAAAAGAATTGTAACTCCTTTATTGCAATACTTGCTTTATTGCGGTTGTCTGGAACCGAACCCACAACATCTCCGAGATATGCCTGTATTCTAAAATCAACATTATGAATGAAGAAATAGGAAACCCAATCATTAAACTCTCAGGAAAGCAAAATGTAAGAAAGAGAGCAGTTGCCATGGATAATAAAAGAAAAACCATAAATATTTATAGTCCATATGCAAATGAAAGTGTTGACATCCATTTATATAAGATGTGAGGTCAAAAAAATCTCTGAAATCAGATATGTGTTCCTTCAATTTCTTGTTGGGTATTTTTTACTCAGTAAATATTTATTCCTATGAACCAGATCCTCTTTGAGGTGAAGGATATAATAGTGAACAAGATGAATTAACATCCTTCCCCACAGTTCTAATAGTCTGAGATCAATTAATTTCTCTGTGCCTCCATCTCCTTACCTCCTTACCTGAGCAGAGAGATGGATAATATCTTTTGCCACATGCTTCTGTAAGGATGAAAAAAGAGAATATTATATTGGAAGTGTTTCATGTTCTGTGAAGCTCTATATCTGTTTCATTTTAAACCAATAGCTTGCAACGAACATGACACTTTTTATTAGGTTTATATGATTTAAAGCCCTGAAATTTGAGTTCAGGAAATCAGTTCATAAGTTTGTGATATGGATAACTGGCTTAAAGATAATTTATGTGATAAATTCCTAGAAGGTTTAACTCAATTTAACTTCAATGTGAGTTGAAAGTCCAATATGGAAGTCAAAACATTGATTTAATCCATAGGTTGCATCAATGAAATTATTGGAGACCAAGAAGATAATTGTCTCCTCTTCCCTGATTATAATAAATACTATTATGATCCTTTCACCAGCCAAATTTTAAAGAAAATAAAATACTGGCAAACCATGAATTATTCATTGAAGTAACTAGGAGCAGGGTAGGTTCAGTATCAGATACCTTCTAACTGATTTAAAGAGCGAATTCAAACTATTTGAGGATTGTATTGGAAAAGAAGAAATAGCATGGTGATTAAAGTACGTTACTTGGGGTCTTAAATCTTGGATTCGTATTTTTGTTCTAATTCACAAATTTCCTATGAAAATTGAGAAGTCATTTTTCTGGACAGTTTCATTTGTTTGCCTGTTTGTTTTAATTCATGAATAAATGATTGGATTAGATGATCTCTAAGTTCCCTTTTCATAGATTCTTTACAGATAGATGCAGATAAAATGTAGAGGTTCTTAAGAAAAAAGGCACACACACTCAGAATTGTGCCTGGAATCTCAAGTGATCCATAGATGTCCTCCACCCTTGCAGCCTTTCCATGACTCCTCCAAAACTTCTGCTTTAACTAGACCCGAATCACCTGATCAAAGTGAATAGTTTATTTCCATTAGCTCTATAGATCTCTGCAGTAAAAGAGTATTTGAGACTAACAGGGTATTGATGAGATGTCTTCTGCAGTATAACAACACACCCCGAAATTTACTGGCTTAAAACAATAGTTATTTATCATTTCTCACAATTCTGCAGGGTGGGCAGGACTCTTGGGGGCAGTTCTGTGGCTCTAGGGTGTTAGCTGGAGCACTCATTTGGTTGCATTCAGCTAGTATTTGAGATGAGTCAGAAGGTCTGGTTCCTCATGCTCTTCCATGTGTTCTCTCCAATTGGCTAGATTGAGCTTCCTTAAAGGGGCGTTGGAATTTTTATTTAACAGCTGCATTCTCTGAGTGTGTGCTCTAAGAGGATAAGATCCAAGATGCAAGTATGTATGAAGCTTCTGCCTACCTTACACTTGCTAATATCCCATTTGCCATAGGAAATCACATGGCCAAATCCAGAGTCAGTATGGTTGGACACTATATAAAAGCATGACTATCAGAGGTATGCTTCAGTGGGAACCCACCAAAAGGAATGTCTTCTTTGCTGTAAATACTTTCCAAAAAGAAGAAGGTTTATCTTGAGAAGTAGTAATTTTTCTACCAGTGCAAACCTTCAAGCAGAGGCTGAGTAATAGCTTATAGGGGATTCAGTAGAGGTGATTGCTACATTGAGATGAATAAAATGGCCTCTATGATCATAAGACTCTAGATCAAAGCTGACTGCAAATTTTGAGCCTACCCACTATGGAAATAGTCACGCTATTATGAGTAAAAGGAGCATCAGGCAGGAGTCTCAGATTAGGTGGAGAATGATAAATGTGGATAGACTGACTTTTTTTTTCAACACAGAGGAAAGGGATAATCAACAAATAATGACCCTTATTCTTTCCTGTCTTAGGTTGGATGTCGATATAACTGAACTTCACAGTTGGATTACTCGTTCAGAAGCCGTGTTGCAGAGTCCTGAATTTGCAATCTTTCGGAAGGAAGGCAACTTCTCAGACCTTAAAGAGAAAGTCAATGTACGTTATGCATTAATTTTTATGTAATTTCCTAAGTTTTGCTGCTTGTAAACTCTATGCTGTATGCTCTCTGATGCTGTTAGAGCTGAAAAGATTTAAGCAATATGATATTATACTTTTAAGTATATCTTTAAATATATTTTAGGTATCAAGCAGAATCTTTCCTGGTTCTGTTATGATTGACCAGGAATGCTTTCCATAAACCTTCTTTAACTTTTATATCGTTTAGCTCTAAATTAACAATTTTATAACACGAACTTACATTGATTTCCCTTCACATATTGTTCTGTCTCCTCAACACTGGGACTTAGCAAGCTTGTAGACTAGACTAGAATAGAATAGACCCTTAGAAATGCTATACTTAGGAGTCTTGTCTATGCGTTCACTGTCATCAAAAAGTTATCCTTTATAGTCATTAATATGTGCCATAAATTATAACAGATTTGCATTCTCTAGATATTTATGTGTTACATTATTATAGCAAAAGGAGTCCAGGACTTTTCAATATTTATTTTTGATAACAGATGTTTCGCTGTTTTTATTCCCTGCTGAGACATTATAGTTTTGTCCTCCGTAATAGGGATTTCTATTAATTTAATAAGAGCTTCTCCATCTTCAGGGACATTATCAGTTCTTTGATTTTTCAACTTCGACAATTATAAAACATCCATTTTGGGTATGTAATTGGCGATACAGGCGTACCTCGTTTTATTGCCCTTCACTTTGTTGCGCTTCACAGATGTGTTTTTTTACAAACTGAAGACAAGACCCTCCCCTACCAGCGAAAAAATTGCAACTCGCTTTGATTGCAGCTCGCAGTAGTTTATTGTGGTGGTCTGGAACCGAAGCTGCAATATCTCTGAGGTGTGCCTTTAGTTTGTAAGATAATTTCTAATAGGCAGAGTAAATACTCTGCAGTGATCGCAGTCTAAAGAAAAAAAAATATTTGAATGTCATATAAATTTAGCAATAGGAAGATTATGTGTGTGGATTAATTCTGCCTTATCTTTTGAGTATTCTGTTTCATGAATTACAAAACCTATTATATTTTTACAAATACAACACTACCTCAAAAACAAGTTAATACTTGCTATGGGGTTGAAACTTTTGGAGAACAAGAGATCTTCTAGAAGAAAATAATCTGCTTTTTTAGACTGCTTGAGGACAAGAGACAATTTCATCAACATTTCTCAGAGTTTACTATTTATAAATTGGAAATTTATTTTAAATTTATTATTAGCTCATACAACATTCTGTTACCAGCATAATAGACTGTTATAAATAATTTCAAGAAATGGGAACTATGATTATATAGTTAATACTTTAGTTTTTAAAAATTAAACTGAAGAATATATCAGATATAGTAGAAAATTAGCAAAATATCTTATTTCAAAGTATACCTATGTTAAGATACATTTTTGCTCGGATTTTTGAGGGAAATCTCCAAGTAGAAAATTACAGAGAAGATGCCCTGTAAATACCTTTCAAGGTTCATGTGACATCTGACCATCGAAAGTATGAATCATTTTGGGCAGACATTTTACTAGCTAATTTAAAATTTCTTAATCTATCAGAATAATCTACTTATCTGTTTGTCATCCAATGTCTGTTATCTTAAAACAGCTTTGAGCAAGCCAGAAAATTGAATCCCAGCATTTAAGGAATATAAATTTAAATTTTTACTGTTATCCTATGGTTACCTAGAATCAATTTACATTTAATCAATAGTGTCAGCAATGACAGACCGAAAGTGCTCAATAAAAATGTACAATATTGTATGAGTGGTTTTCTAATGCCTCGTGAGTCACCTTTATCAACTTCCACTCTCATTTTCTAAAATAACAGCATCATTCTTAATTGCCTACTAAAATAAGACATGAAGTGATTTACCTAGACATTTCCTTCAGGCTAAATATAATGTATATGTATTAAAAAATCCTTGAGAGGCATACATAATAATGAAGATGGATATGCAGTTTAGGTGTATATCAATTTTCTTCTTCACCTCTCAGTTTACGTAGGTTATTTTGAACACTTGGGAGGCCTAGTTTATGAGTTTGAGTGGTATTAATTCATTTTTAGGTATCCATTAAAAAATGGCTAAATATTGCCTTCTCTCTCTGTCTCTCTCTCTCTTTCTTTCTCTCTCTCTCTCTCTCTCTCTCTCTCTCTCTCTCTCTCTTTTTTCTTTCGTTCACTGTATTCCTTCACCGTTTGTTACTTTCGAGTGCTTTTGGCCAATTAGAAAACCGTAGGATGTTGTCAGTTCAATTTTTATATACTTTTGAACCTAACATAATCTTTTCCTCTCTATGAATCATGTGCTTTGTACATACAGTTAACATGATGGACTGAGTTAAAAGTTGAGTTCTAGGGGACGTTTCTACTCAGAGTGTGGTCCCTATACAACCAACATTGGCAGCAGCTGTGAGCTTGTTAGTAATGTAGGATTCCAAATAGAATGAATCAGAATCTGCTTCTAAACAAAAGCCCAAGGTGATTTGTTTGTATGTAAAGTTCTGAGAATCGAACAAGGTATAATCTGGGGCTTTCCCAGACTTTTAGATGCTCCTTCACTCATTCTGTTAATATCACCACCGTGCAGAATTTCTAATGGAATTACAAACAGGTCTAGCTACTTCTTGAATTGAGCTCGTGGTAATGCAAGTTAGTAATGAAAACAACGAAACAACCTGTTTGACCATAAAGTAATATGACAAGGTGTGTGAGCATCTGCGACCTGTACAGGGTGCTCTTGAAAACCTTCCTACCTGCTGTGCAGGTGAACAGGCCTTAGGCTCTTACTGGGACCTCTACTTACTCACACCCACACCAAATCAACTTTTAACCAAGTTCTGTTACATATCTGCACGCCAATGAATTTCACATTTCTATTACCTATATTTGCCACCCAGAATATAGCTATCTGTGTTGGTCTGTCCTTTCCTGTCTCTTCATCTCTGAGCTGTTCTGCACTCTTTCCTCTGCCTCACTTCCCGTTCTTTGTCCCTTTCCACACTCTCTCTCCACTGCAAAACACTTCTTCCAAGGCAAAGTCTCTGTCCTCCGTACTCATTACATTCACATAGGGAAACCACTTTTACTCTTAAGAACTCTGCTAATAACTCTTTCACACACCCACTCGTTTAGAATTGTGTTTTCTCATTTCCCAGGGCCAATTCCAAAGATACCATTCTCTTTCTAAAAATGTCACTTCCGTTGTATCTCATGCCAAGTGGCCATCTATCATTCACCATTTTATCATATTATTTCCTTATTGGAGACTTTGGCATCAGGATCACAGTCTTCCCCTCCAAGTTGTATTTTCATCCTTAATAATCTCAGCCCATGTGAACTGTCCTGCTACCTATAAAAGCTTCCATTTCCCTAATCTCCTCAATTCAACCACCCACTTGCATAACTATACTGAAGATGTCTCACTGCCAGACATTATGGCATTTCTGAACCACACTTTAACAAATTCATCAGGTTTCTTTCTTTCTTTTTTTTAATTAAAATATATTGGGGTGACAATTGTTAGTAAAGTTACATAGGTTTCAGGTGTACAATTCTGTAATACATCATCGTTATATCACATTGTGTGCTCACTACCCAGAGTCAGTTCTCCTTCCATCACCATATATTTGATCCCTTTTATTCTCGTCTACTACCTCCCTCCCTCTTTACCCTCTGGTAACCACTAAACTATTGTCTGTGTCTATGAGTTTTTGTTTCTTCATTTGTTTGTCTTGTTCCTTTGTTGTTTTCAGTTGTATATACCACATTTCAGTGAAATCATATGGTTCTCTGCTTTTTCTATCTGACTTATTTCACTTAGCATTATACTCTCAAGATCCATCCATGTTGTCACAAATGTTCCTATATCATCTTTCCTTAACGCCGAATAGTATTCCATTGTGTATATATAACACATCTTCTTTATCCAATCATCTATCAAAGGACATTTTGGTTGTTTCCATGTCTTGGCCACCATAAACAAAGCTGCAGTGAACATTGGAGCACACTTGTCTTTATGTATAAATGATTTCAAATTCTTTGGGTAGATACCCAGGAGAGGGATTGCTGGGTCATATGGTAATTCTATTCGTAATTTTTTGAGGAACCTCCACACTGCCTTCCATACTGCCTTCCATAGCGGCTGCACCAGTCTGCATTCCCACCAACAGTGGATGAGGGTACCTTTTTCTCCACAGCCTCTCCCACACTTGTTACTATTTGTCTTGTTGATGATAGCCATTCTGCCTGGGGTGAGGTGATATCTCATTGTGGTTTTTGTTTGCATTTCTCTGATGATTAGTGATGTTGAGCATTTTTTCATATGTCTATTGGCCATTTGTATGTCCTCAATCAGTGTTTCTTAAGAAGATTTCCATTCATCTGCATAAAATGTCTCCTGAATTTCTCTCAACAGTTATTTCAAGTTTTTATGGGTCTCCTAAACTTTTCCCCCATTTATGGTAGATGACTTTCACTCTTACTTTAAGTCAAATATTATCTCACAGATTATGTGTATTTATGCTCAGTCTCTTTCCCTCTGCATTGGTGGAAGAGACTGTGCTTTGGCTAGGTATGGCTAATCTGTGTGCGTGCATACATGTGTATATGCATGCGTTTTCTCAGTACCTTCACTGTTTGTATCCTAAGGTACTTGTTTCCATTCAGTCACACATCCATATCTTCAGTCTCCCTGTTTTCTGGGTCTTTATCTTTAGCCCTTAAACAGGCTGTTTTTTCATCTTTGGGAAAACCCTCCTTTCCTATAAACACACACATGAATATTGATGTGCCTTATTTTGCTCAACTTCTCTGCAGCACTAGACCCTATTAGCCTCTTTATTCTTCATGAAATTCTTTCTTCCCTCGGTTTATGGGACACCCTTATCTACTGGTTACCTTTTTTACATTTTTGGCCATTTGTTCCATCTCATATCTTCTTTTATTGATATTCCCTACAGTTCTTCTCTGAATTATCCTCATTCCTTCCCATTCAAATAGCATCTGTATTCGAATGACCCCAAATATGTATTTTTAGCTTATCTCTGACCCTTAAAGCCCAGGCCAACATATCTAATTGCCTAATAAGCACCTTTAATTCAATATTTGCCTAAAAAGTTAAAATACACCTCATTATTTCCCCTGCCCTCCTTTAATCTTTCTCTTTCTTTTCCCTCTTCCAGCAGCCTAATCTACAAACCTAAAAGCTAACCAGGCCATCTAGATTTATCTCTACCATCCACAAGTCCCCCCTTACCATTCACAAGTCCACTCCCTTACCAGCTCTTGAAACTTTCCAATTGTCTCTATTCCCATCACCACAACCCTAATTAAAGCTAATATCGTGGCTTACCTATGTTTAAGATGACAATCTTTAGCTGGTCTTTCCTGCCACTAATGTTATATTCCTTTAGAGATTTTCGCATCACTTCTACCAAAGTGAACTTACTCCAATGTAAGTATTATCTTGTTATGTCTCTGTTTATATTCGATTGAGAAAGAAAAATAGGAGTTCCTGATACCCAGGAGCTGACTTGGTGCTTCAGTGAGGCCTTGGAGTGGCCGGATGCTGTACTTATCTCTGATGGTCTGCTGTCAAATATAAACAGCAGCTTAGAATGCCAACCTCAGGTGGCCACTTCATCATTGTGATAGATCAAGACAAAAACAGGACGACTTTGTAACCATGTCTCAATACAGACAAAAATAATAACATCCAAACTATCCAAAATGACCAAATCTCCCTCATCTTCAATAATATAACTGATTATGCATCTTTACTTATCATGGCTTTATCCTCTCTACATTCATCATGCCCTCTAGATAGAAAAAAATTTAAGATACCCAATCATAGAATTGCCCCCACTTCCCTACAGCATCTATTTAAAGGCAAAGTCCTGTTTCTTTGACCATCCCCATAACCTTACACAAGCTCAATACCTATGAACTCTGACGTCCTCTTAGAGACATAACCCCATAGTTCCCTGTTACATGCCATCTCTCGTTGCAGCAAGTAAATCAACCTGTTAATCCCCAGGCCTGTTCTTGGTGGCTTTTAGTTGGAAGATACTGACAAAGTCGGCGTCTCCATGTTGCCTTCATGGTGATTCCCATGGTCTGCTTCCTGTTTACGTATCCAAACTGATTTCCGCCCATTGTTATACTGATTCGATTCTTGGTTTCTAGAAATTAGGGACTGGAACTCAATTTGTTTTGGTATTGTTTTTTGTTTGTTTTGCTTTGGCTAAGTTTGGTTTTGGTATCCCAGTACCTAATCTAGTGCCTGGTTCTTAACACAATTAATGTTTGACTGTGTGAATAAGTGATTAGTTTTCAGTTCTGCAGGCACATTTTAAGTCAAGCTCTGCTACCAATATGAAGGATTTAATGACTTCTGAATAAACATTTGAGTGAATAAATTACTTTTTCTGTCAAAGGGCAAAACTTAATTATAGAATGTTAAGTGAATAGAAAATTAATTGCTTCTAAAGTTAGGGTAGGACTCTGGGGAATCTGGAACTTTCTTTCATATTAATTAGAGAAGATGTCATGAAAGGAAGAGGCTTTTAAGAGATGCCAATGAAGGAGGAAGAGAGGTCATAGAGTATTTTTAATCAACTTGTTAAAGAATTAATAAACTTCTCTTTTCTGTATACTTTGCTTAAAAGTTATTTTAATTGGTTCTTTTTTCTTTATATGATTATACAACTCAATTGCCTTTTATTTTGCACTTGAAGTTATACATTTTAAAATTCATAATTTCCCGATGATCTCTAAGAATTTCCATGAGCATAATATATTTTAAAATTAACAATGTATTTCTTATGGAATGGTTCACTGATGCCTTTTTTTTTTAGCTCCTATATTTTTTACTGAAATTACGTTTACTAGATACTTCAGAATCTGAGTAGTAGCTTCTAAACATATAATCACATGTTGAATATATATTGAGTAAAGTATTATTCTCCATGTTAAGAAAAATAATTTCAAAACTATATGTTCTATTATAAAATATAAATAATTTTAAGATTAAAAATATTGTTTATGTGCATGTATGCCCACACATACATATACAGTAAACAGATGAATAGGGAAACAGACACGCACACAGAAAAGCTGGATGAGTTTCCTGAGGAAGGAAGATCAGTGAAAGATCCTAATTTCTAAGGCAGAGAGGTGTTTTCATGAACAAGATGATTTCAAATAGGTAGTTTTAGTTATCGGTATTTAATGCTGTAGGAAGCATTGTACCTGGCAAGAAGAAAATTGGTGCCTTTCATGAAATAACTTTCTGTATACTAGTGAGATCTGAAATCTGATTCTAGATGTTTAGACTAACGTTGAGGGTGGAATATATAGAAGAAAATGGATGCCATGGTTGAAGAGAATTCAAATGATACACTTGGCCGTGAAAACAAGGGGAAAAGCTAATAAATATAAATGTAAATTGGGGGTGTGGGAGAGAGAGGGAGAGGGAGAGGGAGGATGTGTGTGTGTGTGTGTGTGTGTGTGTGTGTGTGAGAGAGAGAGAGAGAGAGAGAGACAGAGTGAGAGAGAGAGAATATGAATGAGAATGAATCAGAGCCATAAAAGAGGAAGCAAGACTGAAGATGCTGTAATATTTGAAAAATAGCCCCACATTGCTGAAACCAATAAAGTATTGTTACACTTATTCTCCAGTGATAACAGAACATTCCAACATGTCAGGATAGCCAAAGATTTTGCACAGTCTGAAAATGCAGGAACAACTTACTTAGCATACTTTAAAATGTCATACTCTCTACTAGCCCAGTGGGAGTACTTGTTTATCTGCTACTGAGTCCAAGGAATCCTGGTTAGTACCTTAGTCAAGAAGCATTCCTTTCTTTTTTGTTCAGGGGAGTTTATACTTCCTCTCATTTTCTTCAAGATAATAGCTTTTCATTATTCTATAACAAATGTTATAAGCACCATGTTGCTTTTTACAGTTTTTCTTTTCCTTAACCAAAGGAAGATGATGTATTAGGTTTTTCTTAATGCATTTTACATGGTACTATTTATTTTCTTGTTTTATTAAAGTTTATTGGGATGACAATGGTTAGTAAAGTTACATAGGTTTCAGGTGTACAATTCTGTAATACATCATCTATATATCCCATTGTGTGTTCACCACCCAGAGTCAGTTTTCCTTCCATCACCATATGTTTGTTCCCTTTTACCCTCACTTACCACCTCCCTCCCCCCTTACCCTCTGGTAACCACTAAACTATTGTCTGTGTCTATGAGTTTTTTTCTTCATTTGTTTGTCTTGTTCCTTTGTTGCTTTCAGTTTTATATCCCACATATCAGTGAAATCATATGGTTCTCAACTTTTTTCTGACATATTTCCCTTAGCATAATACTCTTATGATCCATCCATGTTGTCGCAAATGCACTATACATTTGCGACAACTATTTGTTTTCTATTAGGTAATTGTTTATTATTGTTGCCAGGAAATCATAAAAGTCCTGTTGAATGTGCCCAACTCCTCAACTATTCTGCAGTTTCTAGAAGACTTCTTTTTGCTCCAGCTTTACTAAGCTGGCAGGACCTGACCTCATGGGCTGTTTCTGTGTTCACTCTATGTATAGCTAGCAGGACTTGTCGTACATTTATACCTTCATAAGCATTTTAACTGTGGGTAGGGTGGGAGAGACTATAATATTGTATATAGAGACATTATGCTACAGTAGGCCTCACCTTATTATGTATCTAATGTGTACCAGGCACTATTCTAGGCACGGGTGGTAGTGTGAAGAAAGAAATACATGAGGATATCAGACTGTATACAGTTTATATTCCAGTAGGGAAGATGAACATGAAATAAGATTAAAATACAACATATAGAATGTTATTGATAAATTCCAAAGACAAAAATAAAAGAGGAATGAAGGCTAGGGAGTGTGTGTTTGTGTGTATGTGTGTAGATAACTAGAAGTCCTAGCTGAAAAGGGACATTTAAGTAACGATCTAAAGTCAGAGAGGAATTTCTTTCATGGATATGGGAGGTAAGGGCATTTCAGCATTTCAGGCAGGAGCATGCCTGGAGTGTTGGAGAACAACAAAGAGTGTGGCTGGAGCTGAGAAATGAAGATGTGTTCAATAGTAGCAGGAGAAGAGATCAGAGAGGTTAAGGTCTGGTGGGGTCATGGTTAGAACTTGGGCTTTTACTCAGAGTGAAGTGAGGTTATTGGAGAGTTGAGCTGACCTCTTTTGTGACTGTCTGCTGTATTAAGATATCATCAGGGATGTCGACAGATCAAAATAACTCTCCAGGTAATTCACCAAAAAGAGGGCTTATTCGAGAAAAAGAAACAAGAAACGAAACTACCCCAGCAGTGTGAGAACGTGCACCTCTGGCCAGACCTCCAACCGACTGCACGTGTGCAAAAAGAAAAGAGCCCAGCTTTCCCAAGATGGCCTCTATATAAATGGATCCCTCCCCCAGAAGTTACCATAAAATTTTAAAAGGAAGTCAGAACTAGAGAGTTAACAATGGGCCCAGCTCCACCCATTGTCCTCCCAGCTCTATGGTTAGTCATCATAAGATTCTAGTTCAGTTGCTTTCTGGATGTTTTAAGATTAGAGCCAACAGGATTTTCTGATGGATTGAATGTGGGGTTTGAGAAAGAGAGAGAGAGAGTTAAGAAGTCTAAGATTTTGACCTTTACAAATGGAAATAGAGATCGAACCTTAGGCTATGCTAAATTTAGACATCAGTGAGAGGAGATTGAGTGAAGGCAGTTTTTGAGGTAGGAAGAAAACTCTTTGTGCTTATACTCTAGGAAGCCAAGTTAAGAAATATTTCTAAGAAGTACGCTCGGAATCAAAATACAGAGGGTGCCAAAACAATGTGTGCACATTTTAAGAAAGGAAAACTGTATTAAAATTGTAATACTCAATATATACCAATAACAAAAGATGAATACAAGTCACCTTTGACTTCTGCAATGACAAGAGGTGCACAAAGTGGTTAACATCAGCGTCCAGACACTTCTGATTAAGGCAAACTACTGCCTGAGCAATGTTGACCAAAGTGTCCACTTGTATACATGTTTTTTGGCAGCCCCAGTATGTTGATAAATAAGATGAGGCCTGAGAATCAGCATTGAATGTAATAGTATGGAGGCTAATGGCGCCATTAATAGCAGCAGTTTTGATGGAACTATATACGGGAATAGGTGTGAGGGGCAGTTTTTTCTTTTTTATTAATTGGGCCAGTTTTTACTTTTCAAGATAGACCCATGGAATGCCAATTTTTCTCCTTAGTGTCATATTATTCTTAAGAGTAAGGGATATGCCCTCCCTTTTCCAGAACCGTATTTCTCTCCACACTTAGTTTTTGGTTGTTGTGTGTTTTACTTTTTTAAAAAAAAAAAAATATTTTACTTTTCTGTGCACTTTTCAGATTTTTTTTTTTTTTGGAAAGATGAGGGAAAGTAGAATCATTACTACTAATCTGACCTAGTTTAAAACAGAAGTTCATTTATTTCGTTTGAGAACAAATGCATGTTTGGCCAGATCCAGGAAAAAGGAAGTTGCAGTGATATTTATTTAGTCAATTTCTTTAACACTTTTTAGATGTGGTTATTTGGAAACTTCTCACATATTTCTGTGACCAAGGTGCTCTAATAAACCTGGTGCCAATTTTTCTTAACCTTGTTTTTAAGACCATTGACATCACCTTTCATTAGAATGACCATGTGTGCCAGTTTGTCTGGGTCATTCTCAATGTATGTCATTCCATTTGTCACAGCTCAATTATGTCTAGCTTTCCATTTTGCTATAAACATTGTCCCAATTTGGAAAGTACATTATGTGAAGAGCCTCCTCTAATCCCTGCAGAATCCCTGGAGGGTAGGTATCTTTATTGTTATTTTACATAGGATATATTGAAACTCAAAAAAAGGTTGAATCACTTTGTAAATGTCAAACAGGTGGTAAGAAGTGGAGACAATCCAAACCCACTGTGAACAGCGTGACTCCAAAACTTTTCTTTTCATTACCTGCTTTACTTACTGTCTCCTTGATACCCTACATTTTCTCATTTTAAATCAACCATCTAGCTGTGTCTGAAGTGAAATGTTTTCTGGACTCTTCACTCTCTTTAAAGTGATGTTACTTAACAGAACTCAGCTACCATCTGAACACTGGCAACTGCATGGACGAGGCCATTAACTGCTTCTTTCTTGAGCCTGTTTATTGATGCACCAGTTACTCAGTTTGCATACAATATACATCTGGCAATGGGGACAGTAATTGAGCTGTATACAGAGTTGCCAATTAGCCTATAGATTGTCAGTGTCCATTCTAAATGACTAGGCATTCCTTCTGGTTTGGTGGCCATGATGCATTAATGGTTAAATATTTTGAATATTATTCCTGACTACGTTCAAACTCTCAGGTCACTGCTGTGAACTGTAGTCAAGTATGTCCAAATCTGTCTTGATTAATTTCCATTGAAATACCCCGAGAAACAGCAGAGTGGATTATGTCTGAAAGAGAGCTGAACTTATAAATGGATGATCAGGGTTCTAATATTGCATTTGAAACTTTCTACTTCTATGGCCTTGGATATATGACTCACTCTTATTGATGCTCAGTTTTCTATTGTATAAAATAGGCTAACATAATGCTGATTCCCTCTATCCGACAGTATTATTATGACGTATATATGAAATTATGTACATAAATTGTCATTTGGTAGACAGTATAGGGGAACTCCATTTTTATCATGGTTCGTAATCTGTCAAATTGGAAGAGAAATAGTACCTACTTCATAGATTGTTTTGCTGTGGTGGTGGTTGTTATTGTTATTATTTATATTAGAATTACTGGAATGATGTGGTTAACCAAACAAGTCATTTAACCTCAAATATTACCCTGAATATAGTCAATGATAAGTTTGTCTCTCTGTTAGTAGCACCGATGGATTATTACATTAAATAAGTAGAATAAAGAGATGATCATGACATTTAGAGGCCCACTGATAATTTATTTTCATCATTTATGAAGACAATGTGGTGTGCCGATTCTACTCTTTATGTAATTTCCTGTTAAAAAAAAACACTCAACATGGATAAAATAGAAACCACTTTGATAGGAAAGGTTAAGTCTCAAACTAACTGAAAGAACAGCAGTTTTTGTCATTGTTCTTATTGTTGTTTTGTTGTAGTATATTTTTTTTTTCTCTGTCTCATTGATTGATTGATTGATGTAGTTCAAATTTGGGACACTCCAAATCCTGCTGTAGCTCTTGATAGTTGTGAATATTGTATGTTTAGTTAGAATATGCTTATTTTTTTTCTAAAGTGCCTAGAGTTCTTTCCACATAGAATTTAACTTTTAATGGAGAATAAAGTTAACGTATTGGAAAACACATGCGCTAATAAGCTGATAAGGACAGAGAATTTGGAAAATAGAAGTTGAGAGTTGAGATAATGTGAATTTGGGAGTTTTTCCTAGGTTCTTAAATAAGATGTTGTGGCTACTTTATTTTCGTGGACTACTTTATTTTCACGGACTTGTTAGTTCAACTATCAGATTAGAACCTTCCATGGTTCTCAGCATGCTTGTGTTTACAGATCAATAATATCGGTGTGAAGATGACTTTCAAGATAATCCAGAAGTTTCACCTGCTAATTGGTATGGGATCCTGGGTACCTATAATCCCCAAACACCACAATATGTGTGCTTTGAAAATTTCCTTTTTTTTTAATTTTTAACTAAATTTATTGGGATGACAGTGGTTAGTAAAATTACAAAGGTTTCAAGTGTACAATTCTGTAATACATCATCTATATATTACATTGTGTATTCAAGTAGAATACAAGATACTAAAATGAGTCCATTACCTTTGGAGTTTCCCTACTGATGAGATGAACCTCAGTTTTCAATTGCTGCCTTTGACAATATAATGTAAAATGTATATTTTCCAGCTAAGTTATAAGTACTTTAAAAATGATTATCATTTTATAGTGTTTTATTTTACTCTTCATTTATTCTGCTAAATTTAGTTTGTATATTGTATATTATATTTTCCCCTGATTGAATATAGTCTACTGTCTATCAGCTCTTTTATCCAATAATCCTTGAATCCAATAATCCTAGTTCATGAAACTTTTAAAAACCTTATTCATTTATGGTAATTCTTCAAATTGGAGAATCTTTTGAAATATTTAAAAATATGTGGATTATTTTATGAATGTTCCCATCATTTGTTGTGCTTGGGAAATAGTCTAATCTAAATGATTACTTATTTCTCTGGAAGTCTTCCTGATGTGTCCATGTTATCTATGTATTTATCTATCTACCTACCTGTCTGTCTATATTGATGACTCTGTCTGTCTTTATTTGCTTTCAAAAGGAGGGCACTAGATTGGCACTGTACAATTCCAGTTGGCACTTAACACACAAGGATTTTTAAATTTAAAGAAATTAAATTAAAAATTGATTTCCTTAATCACACTTGCCATGTTTCGTGTGCTTGGTACCCACATCGGGCTTGTGGCTACAGTATTAGCCAGTGCAGATACAGAGTATTTCCATTATTTCAGAAAGTTCTACTGAAAAACTCTCTGCAGAGTCTGCGTGTAGCTATTATATGTCATCCCTACCGTACTCTAGTATTACACCATGGAATACCATGTTTCCTTTTGGAGCAAAAATTAATATAAGACCTGGTCTTATTTTAATATAAGACTGGGTCTATATAATATAATATAATATAATATAATATAATATAATATAATATAATATAATATAATATAATTAATATACTATAATATAATTAATATAATATAATACAATACAATACAATACAATACAATATAATATAATATAATACTGGGTCTTATATTAATTTTTGCTCCAAAAGACGCATTAGAGCTGATAGTCCGGCTAGGTCTTATTTTTGGGGAAACACGGTAGTTGTTTAAATGCCTGTTGATCTAAATAACGTTTTGAAAACTAGTCTGATGTAGAATAGCTTCCTTCTACAAATGCAAGTGAAATCTTTGGATTATTTAACCATGGAACCATTGCTCTTACTAAATATTAAATGTAGTAGAGCTTTCTTTTTCTGTGGGTAGTTCTGTTTTAGGACATATATATCGTTACAGCCACATCTTTTTGTGACTATAGGAATATAGTGCTGAATCATGGTTTAAAATTTAGATCTCTGTAAAGACATTAGCTAAACTCAACAGTATCAAATGCTGGTTTTTGTTAATTTAAATAATTGTGTTTTATTGTGCAAAAGTTAACTCTGGTGGGGAGAAATGAACAAAAGAATTCAGAAAAAATTTTGAAACTAAATCCATTTTACCTTGAAATGGGAGCCTGTTAACATTTTAGAGAGAAAAATTAACCCACCATATTGTATTTAGATAACTGTGTTTTTTTCTATTTTTCTAAATTAGTCATGCCAGTATACTTTTTCCTGTTGTATATACTTACTGGATTTTCTATTTGATTTTTGTTTTAGAATATATACTTTTGTTATAGAGATATATATTTAAAAGATAAATTCCATTTTAATAATCGGATACTTTATCCTTTCATTGTTAGTTATAATTTGCCTTTGCTGGTTCTTTTTTTCCTCCTTTTTTTTTTTTGCAGTATTTCATTACAGTGCACCCGAAACTGTTATGTAAAAAAAGTTAATAGTAGAAATCTTATTAATAATAGTAGCAATTTTGTATGAAAATGGATTGTGTTTTCATTGACATTTTGATGCTTTTATTTTTGAGAAAGTTGAGAGCAAATCTTTAGATTCTCATGATGAGGTGACAGAGTGAAATATCTTAAGGCTTGAAAGGGCAAGTAGAAGTTATAATTACTGTGTAGCTTCATGATCCTTGTATTAAAATACATACCTTTGCTGTCATGCTGCAGGCCATAGAGCGAGAAAAAGCTGAGAAGTTCAGAAAACTACAAGATGCCAGCCGATCAGCTCAGGCCCTGGTGGAGCAGATGGTGAATGGTAATTACACGGACTTGATTTAGATAATCTTCTTAGGGATTTGATAAACACATAGGTTCATATTTATCAGCTGAATTATATCAGACAAGCACTTCCTGAATGCAAATTTCAATGAAAGTGGGTTTGTAAGCTTTTTATTGTTCTTTCTTAATGCGAAGCAAATTATTAGAGGAAATTCAGCTTTGAGTCCAATAGAAGAAAATGGGATGTGGTAGAATATTTCACCAATCTGTGGTGGTGAAATTAATTTTAATGCAAATCCTGCTAGCATTTGTCCAAACAATTTAAGAAAACAAGATTTGCAGAAATAATTCCAAATGTAAGCAATCATATATACTGTATGTAATGTGATTATAATCTGATTTTAAATAATTCTTGCAATACATTTTTCCAAACAGACTAAAATTATGGGGAATGTTTCATTAGTATACCTGTTTGCTAATAATATATGTGACATTTTGTATGTTGCTTTTCATTTTTTTCACTCATTTAAAAGAATGTCTCCTATAGGGAACTTTTATTTTTTAACTTTGTTTTGGGTGAGGTGAAAGAACAAAGCTAGCGAAAATTTCTTTTTTAAGTTTTTTCTTTCTTTTTTGGGGATTATTGGTGAACAGTGTGTTTCTCCAGGGCCCATCAGTTCCAAGTCGTTGTCCTTCAATCTAGTGGTGGAGGGAGCAGCTCAGTTCCAAGTCCAGTCGCCGTTTTCAGTTGCAGGGGGCACAGCCCACCATCCCATACGGCAACCTTGTTGTTGAGAGCTCATGCTCTAACCAAATGAGCCATCCGGCCGCCCCTCTGGAAGCTCAGCAGCAGCTTGTTGTCTTCAATCTAGTATGGAGGGCGCAGCTTCCTGGTCCATGGGGGAGTCGAACCGGCAACCCTGTTGTTCAGAGTTCGCGCTCTAACCAACTGAGCCATCTGGCCGCCCTTTATTTTTTCTTTTTAAGAGTGAGTTCAAATTAATCTTTGTTAACACTTAGGGCCTCAAAAGCTGTCTGAACAAAACATGTTATTGACATCAATTGTGAACAAACTTATTTCAAATTGTCATTGTTCTACTATTGAGTTCCTTTCCAGATATAAGTAATTTATGAAAATAAGGGATAACGCTGTTTCCAGACAAGATTCTTTTTTCATTTTTTCAAAGGATATGTTTACAAAATTGTTATCACCAAACGTAACTAATGTTTTTGTAGTGCATGTCAGCTTTTTCCCGAACTTGCCTACATTCTGGGGCTTGAATTCTATGTACAAGTTATTGTTTGCCTTAATTGCCATGTTGGCATTAAAAAGTTCAGTGATCTCCTTAGGAAATCAATTTATTTTCTTCTTCTAATTAGCCCCAAGGCTGTATTTGATTAGAAACAAAACAAGCAAATATGACAGCTGAGAATTGGGTTAGAAGTGAATGGATATATAGTCGATGCAAAATACTGAAAGGTTGTTGTTTAGATGCATTTTGCTGGGTGGTTTAACTGATGAGTTTGACAACAGCATATTCATGTTAAATAAAATTATATGATCTAAATTTTTTTCTTGTAGCTGTTACATAATTTCTCCCTAGGACCTACATATCACTTTTTCATTTTTATAAGCTGATGTAAAATTTATACTTTAAAATTGTCTCATTTTATAATCACATCAAGCATACCTTACCTCAAATCATCTGATAGTAGCTTATGCTGAATTACTAAAAAGGCAGTTAAAATGTGGAATAAGGGAATGTTTTTTTTTTTTTTTTTGATAGTTGAAACTGCATACGGGATAAAAACAATCATATGATTAGTGATAGTATCATTTTCTAGATTATTGCTCTCATTGCTCTGACTGAATGAAGAAAAATCAGGATGTATACTAAGTCCATAATAAATATTAATTATCTGGTTACATTCTATTTAGCAAAGCAAAATTAAGGCAGAAATTGAGATAATTATGTTGGTAATTTTGATTAGAAAATAATAATGCTCCTCAAGGAAAATGTGAACTTGTGTGAAAAGCAAAGAGCAGTATGAGGTGTTTGATTTGAGGCATTCTTCATTGGTTGGCTATATTGATCAAATTTAAAGCTTCTTAATTATGCCAGTGAAGATACAGTCTAACTGATACGTGTTTAGGCTCCAATTAAGGCTAACTAGAGCACAGCTCTGCTGCTCCATTCAATCAAACAATGTACATAATTACTAAAAAGAAGACTCAATGATTCTAACTTCTTTTTGTCCTGTTATTTTTTGTGGTCCTTCATAGAACAAGGTGCATAATAGTTTATGTGATTATTTGTGCAAATTGTGAGTAAAACCAGGCACACAATAAGTGCCTGGAGTACCTCTCCAGATATATTTCAGAGGGAACCCTAACCCTAATCTGCGATAGCTCCACTAGCATAGAGCCAGAAACTAGAGTTTACTGGTGTGGCTCAGGAAGCTGAAAGGCAAACTGAGGTTTCTCTAAACCAGGTTTCCCAATAGTTAGCTCAGTATAGCTCTTAATTTACAAGCCCAGAATTTTCTTTCCGAAATTTGGCCTGGAGTTGTAATAAAACTTATAACCATATAGAACACATATATTCTTGTCCTTTTATTTATAGAAAGGAAAATGAGAGCTGACTCCTGATACTTTGTTTAAGATCTCATATAAACGCCTGTTCCTTCTAACTACACATCTTGTTCTCAAATTAAGATAAAGGCAAATAATTCTTGTACAATGTTATAATATTATGCAACTAATACAAATACATATCCATTTTCTTTATGTTTTACTGTGATAACATTTAACATATTCATAGTGTAAAAATATGTATGAAGAAAAGCCTGAGTACAGCTATTGCTATTGCATTTTAAACAAAGAATTTTACGAACTGTTTTATAAGTATACGTACATACATAGAAAACTGAATTTTCTACTTAAAATAACTTACCATGAGATTAGAGCACTTTTCTAAAATATCTGCAATAGTTTTTGAACTCTTCTTTTAAATTTTCTTTCAGAATGAAATTCTGAGACATGCAAAAGAAACAAAATTCCTCAGCACTTATATTTTACATCAGTTTTGACCCCAAATGGTACCTCAGACATATTTCCAAATCACTTTTGGCCATTTCAGAATACCTAGTAAAAGAATGAATTTTTAGCACCACTTAAGAAATACAGAAAACAAAATGTGTTAGTCCCAAAGGCAATTTCTTTTTCTTTTATATAAGTATTTTTTATTAAATATATTGGGGTAACATTGGTTAGTAAAATTATATGGGTTTCAAGTGTACAATTCTATAATACATCATCTATATATTGCATTGTGTGTCCACCACCCAGTGTCAATTCTCCTTCTGTAACCATATATTTGACCCCCTTTACCCTCTTCTGCCACCCCCACCACCGTTTATCCTCTGGTAACCAATAAACTGTTATCTGTGTCTATGAGTTTTTGTTTGTTTGTCTTATTCGTTTGTTGCTTTCAGTTTTATATGCCATATATGAGTGCAGTCATATGGTTCTCAACTTTTTCTGTCTGACTTATTTTGGTTAGCATGATTATTTCAAGATCCATCCATGTTGTTGCCAATGGCAATATTTCATCTTTTCTTATGGCTGAGTAGTATTCCATTGTGTATATGTACCACATCTTCTTTATCCAGTCATCTATCGAAGGATACTTTGGTGGTTTCTATGTCTTGGCCACTGTGAATAATGCTGCAGTGAACATTGAAGCACATATATCTTTACAGATCAGTGTTTTCAGACTTTTTGGGTAGATACTCAGCAGAGGGATTGCTGGTCATATGGTAATTCTTTTCTGATTTTTTTTGAGGAACCTCGCTATACTGTTTTCCATAGTGGCTGCACCAGTCTGCATTCCCACCAACAGTGTATGAGGGTTCCTTTTTCTCCACAGCCTCTCCAACACTTATTATTTGTCTTGTTGATGATAGTCATTCTAACAGGTGTGAGGTGATAGCTCACTGTGGTTTTGATTTGCATTTCCCTAATAGTGAATTTGAGCATTTTTTCATATATCTATTGACCGTATATATATCATCTTAGCAAGAGTGTCGGTTCAGGTCCTCTGCCCATTTTTCTTCTTAATTGGATTGTTTATTTATTTGTTGTTGAGTTGTACAAGTTTTTTAATATATTTTGGATATCAGCCCCTTATTAGAGGTGTTGTTTGGAAATATCTTCTCCCATTCAGCTGGTTGCCTCTGTGTTTTGTCGATGTATTCTTTTGGTGCACAGAAGCTTTTTGGTTTGATATAATCCCATTCATTTATTTTTACTTTTACTTCCCTTGCTTTTGAGGTCAAATTCATAAAATCCCCTCTGAACCCACAGTTTATAAGTTTAGTACCTATGCTTTCTCCTATGCACCTTATTGTTTCATGTCTTATGTTTAGGTCTTTGATCAATTTTGAGTTAATTTTGGTATATGGTGACAGATAGCACTCTAGTTTCATTCTGTTGTCTATGGCTTTCCAATTTTCCCAGCACCATTTTTTGAAGAGGCTGTCTTTTCTCCATTGTATGTTTTTCACTCCTTTGCCAAAAATTATCTGTCCATATTTACGTGGGTTTATTTCTGTGTTCTCAATTCTATTCCATTGGTCTGTGTGTCTGCTTTTCTGCCAATACCATGCTGTTTTGATTATTGTTGTTTTGTAGTATAAATTTAAGTCAGAAAGTGCATTCCCCATCAAAATCCCAGTGGCAGTTTTTAAAAGAAATAGAACAAAAGTCAAGAGAATTGTGTGGAATCACAAAAGACCATGAATAGCCAAGGCAGTTTCTTGAGAGAATTTAAGGTGTGGAGAAAGAGGTAGTTGGGAGGGGTCTTAAGAGTGTTAAAAGTGCAGAGATTACCATGATGGAAACAGAAGTGATTTTCATTTGATGTTGCACTTTTGTTAAAAATCAGTGTATGTCCTGAAAGCACGATTTCTTGTAACACATATTCAGTTTTGCAGAGTCACATAAAAGTTATAGTCAATTTTAAGATAATTTTCATTTTGTTGCACTTATCAAATGCAGAGAATTATATGCAGAATATGAAAATACAATTAATATTCAATATAATGTGAATTTTAATATTCACTCTATTCTGAATTTAACTGTGAATTTTCCAGAGGAATGATTTATATTTGAAGAATATGCACAGATTCAGTAAGAGATTCTTATTAATTTATTTGGAATATTTTCTTAAACCAAAAAAAGGAGGTTGCATAAAATATTTGCATACTTTAAACCTATACATGAACATTTTTCTTATGGATATCCAGGTTCTTTTAGAACAGCGTTAAGTGATCCTCATGATTTTGAGAGCTAATAAAGATGGTCTGCAATGCTACTAACAGAGAAAGTGTTAACTGAAAAACATATTTCTGGTGTTTGTAAATAGAATTGAGTTGTAATTTTTAACTGATTTACCTATTTCTTAACTATGTTTTTAACTAACATTAATTTGCTGTTCCTAACTCAACATCAATTGATTGGATAAGTATGGGGAGCAGTTTGATAGAATGTTGGATGGTAGAGAGAACCTCTTTTTATTCTCAAGAAATTGTTCACTTCCTAGAACTTTAATCAGAGTAAGTGGGAGACTAGATTGGGTACCTAGTGATCTTATTATGGTTCCTGTAGCTGTGTTACACCGAGAAGGGAAATTTCCAATTTTCTGTTTATTTTATTTTTTAAAAAGGATACAGGTAAAACTCTTTAAGGTCTATTTTTATATTTCTTTATTTAAGCCCAAAATAGTATAAAGTAATTAAATTTTAGAAAACTTTAGCAACTAAATATGGTAAAGAATCTTGTTACTATATCAGTACTATTGATTATTAATTAATGAATCCAGATTTCCTAAAATTTTACTTTGGATAGTTTTTAACTGATCTGCTTGCTTCAAAGTAAAAGCATTTTAGTGTATGCATGGGATTATGGGATTTCAGGACAATCCAGAACATTTTTATGCTTAAACATATGCTTACTGTGTTTTTATCTGTTTAAGATTAGAGTTATTCTTAATTCTTTTAGTAAAATAATGTTTTTGCATTTACATATATTCTCCTGTCAGTCAGATATAACAAAAAACCTGGTTTAGATGAATTGTTTTCCTTTATTAATATTGAAATTACCAAAAATAATTATATCAAAATAGTAATTTGAAAACATGTATAAGCATAGCTCAATTCCCCCTCTTTTAAGCCGTAAAAAGGTTTCATTACAATTTCCAGAGGAGATACTGTAACATAATTACCTAATAGGGTTAGTGAGGTTTCTATATTAAATTGTGCTTCACTTTCAATTTATAATTGTAGTTTTCCATGTGTTAATTAAAATCCTGAAGACAATCACATTAAGGAAATGTTTAAATAAAAGTAGTAATTATTAGTATATTAGACTAAAAGAACATTTCAAAACTATCATCCTGTCCATGTTAGATTATAGTGTTTAAGGTGATACCTAATAGTAAGTTTGCTAAGGATGGTAATTAAATAGCACGGACTGATAACACACAGATGAGAGCCCCTCTTATCTACATTAACTACTTAACTGTATTTTTAGTATTTTGGTTTGTAGCTCATTAAGTACTTCACGTGAATGATGTCATTTGAGTTTGGGCCATAAAATTTCGTCAGATGGTCAAGGGCATGGATTATAGTCAGTTTGGCTCAGCTCATATCCAAGCACTCATTATTATCTTCGCTTCACATTATTGCAAAGGATTTTGTGTGGCAATTATATATTTTAATGGGAAGAGATTCTGCAATTGGTCTGTGTATCAATGGGGCATGGAAATAGTACTATTTGCAGTCATCCAGCCCCTCCATTGTGAATGAGTAGCTTTCCACAGTTGCACCCATTTCTTCTTCTCTCACTCTTTCGTCAGTTCTGGGCAATTTGATTTATGTCTCCTGTTTCTCCATGGGACACATGGGATAGTGGTCTACACAGAGTCACACTCAATAAATGTTAATTGACAGACACATTTTCCCCATTTAATTCTAATCTGCAAAGGAAGAGACTCTGTGTGTGTGTGTATGTGTGTTTGTGTGTGTGTGTGTGTGTGTGAAAGGAGGAGTTTATAGTAGTCACTGTTGTAGAAAATTAGTCACAAAAACAAATATAAGTTGGAATCTGACTTTTTTCTCTTATAATTCAATGACGTTTGTAAATAGGCATAATGTCCTCAGGGTTTTTGAAAAATAATTTCGGGAACGTAATCAATAATGTTGTAAAGATTTTGTAGGGTATCTGATGGATTCAGGTCCCATTTGGGAGACCACCTCAGGGAAGATGTAGATGCCTGATCACTGCACTGTACACCTGAAGCTGAACAATAATGAATGCCAACTATAATTTTATATATATATATAAAAGAGTTATATTAGTAAATATATGGATTATATTTGCTACGGGTATCTTGTATTTATTTTTAAAAGGTATTAATTTTTAAAAGGTATTATTTTAAAAAACGTAGCGTAGCTGTTATATAAAAGTTAGTGTGGTCATAGAAACCTCTAGGATTGAGTCTATAATACTCAAACCTTATTTTCATGGACTCTGAATAATTTCTACTATATTTTAGACTGTTAAATTGAATGTCAAATGAATTTGTAATGACCCTCACTTAATATGCAACAAAATTGGAGACTTTATTCTCAACTATAAGTTTTCATTTCAAATATCCTTCTAATTCTAGAGCTTTGAAAATACAGGTTTTGCATTATTCTACTCTGGTTTCATGGCTAATGATGAATATTTTTGGTGAGGAATACTTTGCTTTAAGTGGCAGTTCTGAAGTAACTTGCATGGAAGGTGGTACACAATTAAAATTATTCTAACAGTCTGTTATGCACTGTACACAAGTAGTAAAATTAATGGATGCACTTCAAGTAATGATCCATTTCCTCTGGGTGCAATATATTTATTCATAGACTATTTCAGAGGTTGTTTAGAATATGAGATGTGAATGGATTATGATCCATTATCCCTGAGATTTTAATGTGCTGCTACAAAATGGTTTCCATAAGTATTGTTCATAATGCTTGGTGAGTTACTGTTTGTATTCTTAAGTAGCTAACAAAAATTTAGTAAGACAGATGCTTAAATAATTGATACTTAAAACTATGCAGATATTTACACTTACAAGCTGTCATAGAACTTAAAATTTTCAGTTGAGTTAAGGAGCATGCAATTCTATGAAATACACATAAAACAATTATAGAATAGTAAAATTATTCACATGTGAGTATTTGCTTGGGAAACACTTAGTACCCATTTTTGTTCTACAAAAATTTTAAGGAACATTCTCATAATATCACCAGTGGTACTAGATAATAGATGGCTATTTAATTCATGATGCTGAAGTAATGGCATGTATAATTTTAATTTAAGAGATATACATTAAGAATGTGACATGTGACAGTGCTTTTGATCCCTTGCCCAAGTATTTTAAAGCCAACTTGAAGCAAGAGAGACTGTGTGTGTGTGTGTGTGTTTGTGTTTGGCTTTTTGTGTCTGTGGCTATTGCTCCCCTAATGTTTGTATTTGTATGAAATAAGCTATTTTGTGTTGGGTGAGTTTGCAAGTACAGTGTGTATATTCTGTACCTACTCTAAGCTGAGAATTCTATCAGATACTGTCAGTGAAGCCATTTTTCTTAGAGGAGTTTATAATTTAGGACAGGTTATACTCTATTTGAGCAGGAAGCATATCCACATATGAATTAATGCAATATTTACACATACAAATCCTTCATAATAAGATGTCTGATTGTCTGGAGTCAACATATCTTTGCCAGTGACAATTAGAAATTTCTGTTTCTAATTTTTGGCATGGGTGTCTTTTATAACTTTAATTTTAAATGATTATAGATGTAATGCCAATTATTTCAAGATTTCCTAGTAAACACCTATGAATTCATCACTGGTTCATATAATTTAAAAAAAAATTATACGTACACTTTTTGTATCCCATGTTAGTGCCATATCATATAAAATTAGCACTAACTTTAAAAATATTAATCATTAGTTTTTCATAAATGACCTTCTTCCTGTCATGAAATGACCCTTTTCCCCCTAATTTCAACATTTGAAAGATCTGGTGTCTTTTCTTGTTTCCTACATGTTCTTTTTCATTTCTTTATATTAACATTGACTATTATTTATTGGTTTCCTGGTATATTTGAGACATTGTGTAACTACTTCACATATATTAATTCGGAGCCCTCATAGGTATCCTATGAGTTCATTTCTATTTTACGATCATTTCATGGATGAGAAAAATAAGACCCAATGAGATAAAATAACTGACTCCAATTCACCCATCTAGTAAAGGATGTTAAATTTGAATTCAGATCTACCTAGTACCAGAGCTCTTTCTGTGAATTTCTAGACCTGCCTACCTGCCTTCACCATTTATCCTAATACGGAGATCATTCTTTTATCTATTACTGTATTTTAATTGCCTTTATTCAATTAGGAAAATCAATATGCTAATAAATAGAGAGTATTGTGGATTTCATAGAGAATTTGTACAAAATTCACTTTTCATTTATTTTAATTTCTTTTACAGTGATGTTTAGTATCTGGACATTTTTTTGGCACAACATATTAAGCTAATAGTTTGGATAATAATCAACAAGGAATCATTAAAAGCTATCCCTGGATTTTAATAGATACCATAGAACCTGTTGGTACTTCGTTATAGTTTGATTTATATTCTGCTGATTAAATTAACATATATTATTCATGTTGAAAATTAAATTACAATTTTATTTTTCCAAATGCTTAGGGGTCTTCGTATGGTTGACCTCTTTCAAGTACAGTGATATATTGCTTTCTGTATTCCCATATCATTTAGATAAATGTTAAATAAGACTCAATCTAGCAGCAGTTCATCAGTCCCTTTAATTTACTTTAGCATCTCTGATCTGCCCATGTTGGACTTGAAATACCATGGACGTCCTTTTTCTAAGTGCTTATTCAAGTTTAACGTATGCTAAAAATATTTCTCCTAACCTTGGGATCATTTAGATCCATGGTACATTTTCGAGTCATCATCTAACATAATTTAGAATTTCTCTCCTTTGTATTTTTAAATTATTTCATTTCCCAACAATCACATTAGCATTTTATTGTAATATTTTTCCTCAAACTTAGTGCCTGTATGACTGGAGTTTTGGTTCTTCTCTTAGACCTTATAACAGACACTATCTTTTTACAACTACAGTTAATTACTTGGTAGCACCCCAAAACATTTCAGCACAGTTCTTGGTCATTGATGAAAAACAAATGATTGTAAACGCTATATCCCACAATACCTCCAGATTTCTCAGTAGGATCAATTGCTTCCTTAACTATTAGGGTGTTGTTAGGAGAATATTTAGATCCTGTAAACCACGTGCTGCCTCTTATAACTGTATATATGGAGACATGCATATGTTATCTTTTTACACTTCATTTTTTCAATTATTTCTTTTTAAATATATCAGCCAAAGAAGGAGGAAAAGCTGGTTGCCAGTAATATTTGCAGTTTCTTTTCTCCAGTGTCATCTGGGGTACTGTTAAACTTTGAAACGAGAGCTGTGTTGCAAATGAATTGAGAGATATGATTTGGCAGCATAACATAATTACAACAAAGTGAAAATTAGAATATCAGAGCAGAGGAAAGTAAGAGAGGGTAAAATAATACAGTTGTTGAATTCAAATTCATATTTTTTAGTCTTTGAAAAGAATGTAGAGCATGTGTGAGTTAGCAAAACCACAAGCCTTATGTTTCTTAGAGATGGTCTTCAGACTTCAGTAACTTCCTATTAACTAAATCATATTACCAAAAAGTATAGAAAAATGAATGAATATTCGTAACAGTAGGTTCTCCTAGACAACTTGGTCTTCACTAAATCACTTTACTGCTTAGGTATTTTCATCTAGAGGAAGAATCTAATAGTGAGGTTATGATCCCTTTGAGATGCCTGTGGATATATTTTGGGATAAGAAACATTCAAATATTCAGCATTTCAAAAATATAAGAAAGTTATCAGTGCTACATTGCTATATTTTGAAATACATACCATATTTAATATTTTAATGCAATGTAATTTACTAAGGAAGTTACTATATAAACTAATATATACTGGGAGTGCCAAAAAATATATACAAGCAGACACTTTGGTCAGTGTTGCTCAAGCAGTAGTTCACTGTAATCAGAAGAGTATGGAAACTGATGGTAACCACTTTGAGCACCTCTTGTAATTGCAGAAGTCACACGTGAGTTGTGTTCATCTTTTGTTATTGGTGTATATTGAGTATTACAATTTTAATGCAGTTTCCCTTTCTTAAAATGTGTACACGTTTTTTGGCACCCTCTGTATGTATGTGTGTGAGAACATCTAAACTTTGTGAACTAACTTGAGAGAGTGAATATTTTAACGCATAGCATTGCGTGTTGTTGCTTTCATGCTATGTATAGGATAGTATATGCTTGGATTGCCATTAATCGTATATCACATGGCAAAATAGAAATAAGATAGTATATATTAAAAGGTAGGGTATTGCTGAACGCATAGGTTCTCCAGAAGGCTGAAGGTGATAATGATGTACTTATGTTTCCATTTTGCCATTGATAGATCTTTTTCTGCTTTAGTGGTGCTATAGATGTCTTTACAACTGGCTGATCAACTTCCACATTTGTAAATGATATGTAAATAACATGAAAACCTTTTTATATATTAGAAAGATTGGTTTTCCTAGTGCTTGTTTCACTTCTTTGGATCCATAGACAATCTGTCCATTTCTGGCTTTCTGTAGCAGAAACAGAGACTACTGATTTTTGATAGCTTTTACCTTTAAAAATTACAAACAATGACATTTCAACTAATTTCCACGCCATTTAAAAAAAATGAAAATCTGAGTTAGGTTTTGGAGGTACATTTTAATAATACACGTGCTATTTAACATTTATTTGGGAACATCCAAAATGTCATTTGTCCATGATCAATCTTCCACTCCCCCCATCAGAGCTTTGACCATTTTTGTTTTTATTTAAATATGTTCTAATCTTCTACATCTTATGTGTTCTTAGTTATTATTTCATTACACATATTTTTATAAGCTGCAACTGTAATAATTTGCAATCGGTAATCAGAAATCATCTTGTTGCTTTTTCTTCTTTATCAGTAAATAAAGGATTTATTTGAAATGACTCAGATGATGAATATTTTTAAACTTGAGACACGTTGGTTTTTAGATAATGCTTTTCAGTCTGTGGCTTCAACGGATATATTTTCAAAATCTTTCTTTCTAGAGGGTGTTAATGCTGACAGCATCAAACAAGCCTCAGAACAACTGAACAGCCGGTGGGCCGAGTTCTGCCAATTGCTAAGTGAGAGACTTAACTGGCTGGAGTATCAGAACAACATCATCGCTTTCTATAATCAGCTACAACAATTGGAGCAGATGACAACTACTGCTGAAAACTGGTTGAAAACCCAACCCACCACCACCCCAGAGCCAGCGGCAATTGAAAGCCAGTTGAAAATTTGTAAGGTAAGAATCTTTCCTCATATTTGGAGTGCGAGCAATCAGAATTCCTTGGCAGTTTCTAGAAGAATAGCAAATTATTTAATAATAAAATCTCCCTTTACGAGATTTTAGTTTAACATAGTAAAGATCCAAATATAAACAAAGAAAATTGTTTTAAATAGGTGATACATGGATGCCTGCATCCTGAAAACAACAACAAAAATAACCCAACTAAACAAACTAAAAAAACCCCAAAGTATTTTGTTACCCATAGCTAATTGATTTTTCTCAGTTTGCAAAATGGTGAGGCAGTTTTGGAATCACATGTACCCTATAAGAAATAGCCAATAATTTGAAGGTCTTTCTTATGACAGCTCATGAGCTCAGAGGAAAACCCAGCCATATGTTGAAAAAGTGGGATTCTCACACACACAGCAACTGATATACTGTAAAATCAGATATATGAGGAAACTGTTTAAAACTGACAGTCCACTCCAATGAGCATAGCTTGAAGATTTCTTTACCAAAATATTTTATAAATATGCTTGGAGAATAGAGGAACCACAAGAGACAGTTATAGTAACCCATCGTCAAGGCTGTTACTATTCTTAAAACGGAAAAGATCAGGGAGAGAGATGTTACGGAAACCCAGGAGAGTCAGATGCCATTTGTCAAGATAGCCTTAAGAGCCAGCTCAAGTGCCAACACAAGAATGGAGCCAGAAAAATAAACACCCTGCTTTGCTCTCGTCCATGCCTCCAGTCTTCCCATGGACTAAAAATCAGAAGGCAGAAGACAAGGGGATATAGTATACAAATGTCATCTCCCTGGATCACAGAAGAAGGGTGAACAGTGGTTCTGGAGGGACAAACAACACATAAGTGGCACAAGAGGCCCTGAGAAAGAGATTGAAAGAGTATGTCTGCAAGAAGACAAGAGCTATATAATAATGTAAATCACCTGAGCTTTTTGCTCATAGTTCCTATGTGCTCCACACCTTTTATGGGAAGTGGGAAATTGATGAGAGGATAGATAGATGAAAAGGTTTCCAGCGTGAACCTTAATGATAGACAGATGGCTGGGTTTAATATAAAAAGCAATAAATGGGGGTTAATCTGCATACGTTGGAAAGAACAGTTTAAATAATGGGAGACTGGAGATAGAATGTTGACAGGGTTGATTGATTTGGAGGTGGTATTGAACCCATAAAGCGATGGGAAACTCAAAGCTATTTTGAAGAGAAAAACAATTGAAGGACTTTATAATTCTTCAAATATTAGACCTACAGCTTTACTAGGAAGTAAATAAACCCAGGGGATATATTTTTGGATAAAGAATGTTGTACAGAAAAGCATTTAGTTTATTAGGTAAATATACACATCAAGGAAATTTCTATATTTAGAAATATTTTGCTATTAAATAATAGAATCCATGACTTTTTTTGTCTGTGAATCTGTGGAATACTCTACCTACATTATGTCTTGCAACAGAAATCTGATAACCTGTACCTTAACCTGTTTCCTGAGATTCAGATGTAGAAATTAATAAGAACATCTACAAAATGCAGTCATTCATAAAATAGATAGGTGTTCAGGAATGATACTACGTGCATTAGCTGGATTGGGCTGCCATAGCAAATACCACAGACTGGGTGGCTTGAACAACAAAAATTGATTTTCTCACAGTTGTCGAGTCTGGGAGGTTCCAAGATCAAGGTCTGGCAGGGCTCACCTTCTGGTGAGAGCTCTCTTCCTGTCTTGCAGACAGCTGCCTTCTCACTGTGGCCTCACATTGCCTTTCCTTGGTGCATGTGTACAGAGGGAGAGAGACAAAATTTTCTTCTTGTCCTCATAAGGCCACCAATCCTATCAGATAAGGACACCACACTCACTACTTCATAAGCTGCTTCCTAAAAGTACTATCACCAGACAGCCTTCCATCTGGCCAAATGTAAATCAGGTTCTGGAATGTTTCATAGCAGATGTCAGTGCTGCCATTGGCAAGCCTGGTGTACAACGTGCATGTCAATAATTCCATATCCCAAAACACAGACATTTACCTCCTACCTGTTGTCTTATTCTTCCTCGGTGGATATTCCCCTACCTTCTTGAACTTGACTGACAGTCACATTGTGGGTTCGGGCTTTCACGTATAAATTTTGGGGGACATAACTCAATCCATAGCATTCTGATACTGCCCCCCATGCATGGCCTTCTCATATGCCGGGAACCCCAAAAGTCAGAACTCATTCCAGCATCATCTTTAATGGCCAAAATTCCATGTAAGTATCATTTGAATCAGATGTGGGTGAGACTCAAGGTATGATTTGTCCTGAGACAGAATTCTTCTGTTGTAAACCTGTGAAACCATGTAACAGGTACTTCCAAAACATGATGGTGGGACAGGCAGAGGATAGATATTCCCATTCTAAAAGGAGGAAAACTAGGGAAGAAGGAAGGGGTGATGGGTCCTTAGCAAGTCCAAAACCTACCAAGGCAAAACCCACTGGATTTGAAGGCTTGAGAATAATCCTCTTTGGCTTGACACCCTGCCTTCCAGTCGTGCTGGGGCCATGGTTCTACCTTCAGGACCCACTAGGGCAGCAGTGACTTCAGTTTTGTGAGCATTAGATTGAGCATTCATTGATCCTGCCCTCATAGCATTTACCTAGAGTAGGAGAGAAAAACGTTAAGTAAAAGATTAAATAAATCGATGTAAAAATACTAATGAGACAAATGCTTTAAACACAGGTACAGAGTTCTGGGAAAATGTTGAACATGGAAACCCTGACTTAGAACAACCAAGGGCAGCTTCCTTGAGGCAGGTGCATTTGAGTTAAGGCTTTTAGGATGAGTCAAAATTAAGTAAGAGAACAGCAGGGCAAGAGGCCTCAGACAGGAGAAAGGTAGTGGGAGGGAACAATAACCATCAAGGATCTGAAAGAAGGCCCATGGGCAGTCTGGGTATAGAAGGGCAGGGGTATAAGATGAAAGATGGAGGCAAATGGACAGGCATATAGGAGACAGAGCACGGGCTGCTGGGGCATGTTAGGACCTTGGTCTTTATCGGAGGAGCGAATGGAGATAACTGGAGGTTGTGTATCTTAAATATTCTCTCGAGGTTAGGGAAATCATCCTAAATGAAATGACTTCTTTTTTCTTCATTCGGCCACAAAGTTTCAAATCCTAATGACACAATTCCACCCCTCTTTATCACCCCTTACTCTTTCTCTCTGCCCCGTTGATTTCTATTAATTTGATACTCACCTAGATAAAATATTTAGCAGGATAAGCTCAGTATTATTCACACAACAGTTAAAATGATACTGTTTATAATTAATGATAGGTTAAAAAATTTTCTCCATCCTGTTTATCAATGCAGTCTGTTATTTGGGGATTTCTTTCTTTCTTTCTTTCTTTTTTTTTTTTTTTTTTAGATTAGAGTGCAGATTTAGCTCAAAATCTATTATTACTCTCCAGAAGTAATTCTAAATATGTTGCCGATTAGAGAGCCATTCGGGAATTAGAAGAAATCCATGAATCCTCTCCTGAGAAAGATACTAAAGTTTTTCCCTCAGATGAACATGTAATTTTAGAGGGTAAACAGACTTAGGGCGGATGCCTTACTCTGGAGGACCAACCACACTAAGGCCCTTTTATGGAAATAATGAGTAATTGTTAACATATTTAAATGATAAATATTTCACATCAAAATGATCTCTCCTGTGATTTACTCTCAGAACTTGAAGGTCTTAACTGAACATTTGCCCAAACGTTTAATTAGTTTCAAAGTCCCTTTTGTTTTGCAGAACACACTTGACTGTACTGTGGGCTCCTTCTACATATAACCCCCTCAACGGAAAGAACGACAGCCTTCCATCTGGCCAAATGTAAATCAGGTTCTGGAATGTTTCATAGCAGATGTCAGTGCTGCCATTGGCAAGCCTGGTATACAAAGTGCATGTCAATAATTCCATATCCCAAAACACAGACATTTACCTCCTACCTGTTGTCTTATTCTTCCTCGGTGGATATTTCCTTACCTTCTTGAACTTGACTGACAGTCTTTATATATGCAAGGGAGAGATGAGTCACCTCCCCATTTATCTACATGTCTCTCTCTTCTTCATCTACCAAAAGAATTTGATTGTCAGAAATGAACCTATCTGAATCAAGTCATACTGTTATAACCATATACCACCATTCCTCCGAACATTATCTTTGTATCTTCTAACACTCATAAAAAGTGGTATTGCCTATTATGTAGTCTTGCTACTATGAAAGGATCTATGATCTATGTGATAAATTTATGTCATTCGATACTAAGACAGAAGTTACTTTGTTCAAAAGACTGTGCATGCATCCCAAAATAACTTTTTTTTTTTAACTTTCCCTTTTGATTTCCAGGAAGGTCAGGGTTATATTTAATTCATAATTACTGTAATTCTTTCAATTTTCCCCTCTTTCTAATAGCTTTATGATTCAGTTTTTTAAATTTTTATTGTCCTATTTGGTACATTTTAAATGGTAAACAATCTTGAAGTACTTTTTTATAAAGGTAGCATAGTATAAATTATATGTATGCAACCATGGTGATAATATTTTTACAAAGAGCGTTTTGAAATTTGTTTGAGTTCAAATTTTATATATATATATATATATGTGTGTGTGTATATATGTATATACACACATATGTATTTATATGATACATATGAATTGCAACTTCACTGGAAACAAAAGACTATGAAAACGTATGTCAAGAACAGCACTGTTCAAAAGAAATATAATGCAAGCCACAAATTTGAGTCACATGTAATTTGAAATGTTCTAGGAGTGACATTGAAAATGGAAAAAGTAAAAAAAGAATTAAAAAGAAACAAATAAATAATAAAAATTAATTTAAAAAAGAAAATGGAAAGAGTAACAGGTAAATGAAATTTCAGTAATTCATTTTACTTATTAACCTGGGATTTCAAAATATTTTGAGATTTAATGATATTTGAAACTATTTGAGAATGTGTATATTTGCACACTAAGTCTTCCATATTCAGTGTATGTTTGACAATGACAGCACATCTCAGTTTGGAGCAGGCACATTTCAGGCACTCGGTAGCCACATGTAACTAGTGCCTACTATACTGGGCACCACAGCAGAGTGTCCATGTGACTTTATCATCCAAACCAGAGTACTCTTGAAAGTGAAAGGAGTGCTATTAATAATTATGCCAGGGCAACAAGAGAAAAGCAGAGCAGTCACCCTACTTAAAACAATGATAATTGCCTATTTAGTCAGCAGAAGTAATGTCCATACAAAAGATAGATAACTATAGACATGAATATGAGTGTGTATATATATTAATGTCACATAGATTATGTATACATATCTGTGTGTAATATATGTAATACACATTTGTAATTTAATGTACATAGAGTGTATATATGTAAATATATGTAAGTATATAATTTATATTCTACACAAGTGAATTTAAGGAAAAAATAAATACTGTTCATGAAATGAACTTAGAATGTAAATCAAAGGCACACAATTTTGAGATGAGGGGTGCCGAGGAACATCCGTGTTTTATTTATGGAAAGAATATAAGGTCATTAACGGTACTTTTCACCCTTACTCATTGATGCCCATTAGTGTTCTAAATTATTCCATTGGAAATGTAAAGAATTGTACACTTGAAACCTATCCAATTTTATTAACCAATGTCACCTCAAGAAATTTAATTACAAAAGGAAAAACAAAGAAATGTAAAGGTATTTATGTATGATGATATCTATTGCACAAGGAGTCAAGGTATGCTTAAATTGATAACCTGTACTAGAAGTTTACCTAAACCATCATAGATGTTTCTTACCAACTTTTTGATAAGAGCATTAAACTAAGCTTACATCACTGCCTTGTAACACCTTCCTTTGCAAAAATGTAATGTAAACAAAGAAAAAATGTTACTTATTTTAATACCCTAAATTATGGTACAGGATGAAGTCAACCGGTTGTCAGTTCTTCAGCCTCAAATCGAGCGATTAAAAACTCAAAGCGTAGCCCTGAAGGAGAAAGGACAAGGGCCAATGTTCCTGGATGCAGATTTCGTGGCCTTTACAAATCATTTCAACCAAGTCTTCGCTGATGTGCAGGCCAGAGAAAAAGAGCTACAGACAAGTAAGTAAAAATATTTAAAATGGCTAACTTGGCTATTTTCCAAATTAGCTATTTAACAGGAAAAGAGAAAGAACTCACATGAAAGAATAATTTCTATGAAAGGAACCACCCTCCCTACAAACTGTAGTAAGAAGTAACGAAATGCTGTTGTTGGAAAATATACTATGTGTTATAGTTTCATTTCCCTCCCTCCCCGATAATGATTTCATGACTCTGAGGGACAAATAAGCATATGTTTTACATAGGCATAACTTTTCTTTGGTGGGTTGCAACTTTTGCAAGCAAACATTTTGAACACTGAAGGACATAACAGAGCATTTGAAACCACATTAGTGGGTTTTCATTAAATTCAATTTGCTTCACGTACAGGACATTTAGCTGGGCATCTTACTAATACTTCTATCAATTTATATGCAAGATGGCCTCAGGGTTTTTTGAAAATTAATTTGAGGAACGTATTCAATAATGTAAAGATTTTATTGGGTATCCGATGGACTCGTGTCCCATTTGGGAGACCACCTCAGGGATACTGTGGATGCCTGATCATGGCATTGTACACCAGAAGCTAAACAATAATGAATGCCAACTATAATTTTATATATATATAATGTGATGGCTCAGTGTGAGGTCGGAGGGATAGTGGATGGGGGGAGGTGGGTTCACAGTGTGAGGGATATAAATGATGAACGTCTAAGTATTATCTTGTCTTGTACACCTGAAACTAATAAATTAAAAAAAAATTATATGCCGATTATTATAGCTGTCGCATACACGTGGCAACTGAAACTCAGCAAAGGATAAACTATTCTTTCGGCTGTGTTTTAGTATCAGTTCACTATAACTACATAAGATCCTCTTTTTTCTCATTTAGTGAGAAAATATAAGAGTGGAGCAGTTACACAAAAGCCTACCATATGACTAGCAAGTTTTTCAACATGTCTCTTTTGTGTCTCACCAATTTGCTCTTGTGATATTAATGGGTAGTATCTGGTCCAAAATATCCCTGCTTATCAGCTTCCTTTTTAAGGCAAAAATTCCTTACACAGGTTTATAAACACTTTTAAGCATTAGTAAATGAGTTTTGGGTTCACCATACACATACGTGCCTATGTATATATGTACACTCAAAGGATTATAGTTTAAAACTGGATTTTAAGGCATTATGATAAAAAATACTTTAAAAAATATCTTCCTCAAATTTGTTATGAGAAGCACAAGAACATGTTTGTTTTCTACTAAAACTTCAATTACTTGGAAAACACATTTTTAAACTGCTTCTCTTTGTGAATATATAAAGAATTTACCACATAATAGTTCTAGAATAAGTATAGTGATATACATGAAGCGTTTCCCACTTTCCTATTTTTTTTAATTTTTATTTCTCTGTGAGGTTGTGGAATGAACTGAATAAAGCGAAAGGTAAATGCATTTTTTTCTTTTATTTCAAAGTCATTTTTGCTGAAGGGTTTATTTTCTTGAAAGGGAATCAGATAATACAACTTTACAATAATGTCAGCTCCCTCTAGTGGATTTCAGTTTACCTCTTACTGGGTCTCTATAAAATGCATTGGGGAAAAGATTGTGAATGTCCTAAATTTCAAACATTGACCTATTTAACAATGAAGCATTTTTCTTGTCATAAAATCCATAAACCTCCCTTAAAATCAAGTATATTTTAATGGTTATCCTCTAATTGGTGGGTAAAAGAGCTTATTCACTGGGAAATTATTTTAATTTACATGTACCTATTAATTATATTAAGGTTCAACATTTTTTCTGTTTATTTTAAAGATATTCAGAATATTGATGTTTGATGATAATTGAGATTCAACTATGATACTACAATATAAATGTATACTAATATATACTCTTTATCCATGCAGCCATCAATATACACATTTATATCATCAAGTTTTCTTTATCTTTCATACATACAGTGATTGTTTATAAAACTGCCAAATATTTTCACTCCAGTTATCTCTAAATAAAATGTTCTGCCTTCCACTTTATTTACCAAAACATCACTAATAATTTTACTCATTCTTGGAAAACCTGTCTCGATTAATTAATAGTCATTAAATATGGATTATATATGAATTATAAAGTATACAATATATATATAATTTATATTATGTGTGTAATATGTTATTTAATTTCCTCTCTACCTTTTTTCTTTACTACTGTTTTCACAATGAAAAAAAAATTGACTTTTAGGTGTACTTTGAGTGCAGAAAATGGTGTAAAGGAATTGGTGGTTGGTACCTGGCAAAAATTATATGAGAAAGTAATATTAAAAGATAAAATGCATTCTATATTTGTAGTTATTTTTAGTCTACAAACAACTTTTTTTAAATAAATTACCTTTCTTTCCTCAGAGAGCAACCCTTTAAGAATATCTTGTGTTTCCCTGTCACAAGTACATGTATATGATAATACATACTATAGCACAACTGTTTTTCAGTTAAAGTTTTTTAGCCCTTGACATAGACTCATGTATATCAGAAAATATAGCACTTGATTCCACACATGACTTTTTTTAAGTGATAAAATTATCTTCCTTTGTCTCTCCTGCTCTCCCCTTTGTTCTCCTCTCTTATTATTCTCTTATCTGAAACCTGTCTCCCTTTTAAGTCAGTTGGATAAAACAGTGGGGATTTTTAAACAAAAGATACAGAATGTTGAGAATGTTTCTGTGTTCATCTTCCTTCTGGTTTTGAGAGACTGGTGTTTTTTTGCTGGCCCGTGCTGAAAAGCAACAATTTCTTTGCATTTCTGCCATTTTCTGTCTAGTTAGTTTCTCTCTCTCCCTCCCTCCTTTCCCCCCTCTCTTCTTCTCTCCCTCTGAATTTTGGACAATCTATAATATTGTAACATATACTTATGAGTTAAGTAACCTTTATACTTCTACCATGTTCATGCTGCCTTATCACTTAAATGATAAGCTGATAAATCTGAAAATCTTTATTCTCATTTAGTTTAGGTACAATTTAATCTTTACCCAGGATGCTACCAATGCCAGGATTATCTTCAAGATAATCTAAACACTTTTCCAAATGCATGGTTAGGTTTTCTGTGCAATGTGATAAACTATGCCTTGACAATGAAACAAAAAAATGTATATGTATTTTTAAATGACCATAAAGTATCATCCAATATTCAAACAGTTTAAGTAAATATAGAGTTAAAGAAATAAAACGCTTTCATCTTTTTGGATAACATTTTCCTTGGTCTTTATTATTATCTAATTTTTGGTCTGATCATGACTGTCTTACCAGGATGAAGTATAAACTAATTTTTAAATTCACTGTATGAGTGTGTCAAAATATTCATGTGTGTGCATTGTGTGTGTTCACACTTAGATACATGCATGTGTTTGTGCACATGTGTGTATGTGTGCATGTTCGTAAATCATTTCAGCACAGTGCTTTAGCTTTGACTATGGATCTGGCTCTCTAGAATGTAAAATTAGCCCAGAGGAACCCACTCTTCCCTTCAAATGAAAGAATATGCTGCCTCTATTCAGCTTCGTTCTCTCCCTATCACATTTTGTCTTTTTTATTGACAGCTCAAACTTTATATGAAACTCTCATAATTTATCCTTAGTGCTGAGTGTGTCACCATCACTTTCTTACTGTCTGATGTCTCTCTTGTGGCTAATAATAATAGCAAATATGCTATATACCCTGTAGTGGACATAGTGATTAGCAAATATAGAAAAATTTAGAATAAAATCTAGTGTCTTATTATGCTCTACAAGGTCCGTGTGGACATAGTTCCCAAAGACCGCTCTGCCCTCATGTCCATGCACTGTCCACCTTGCTCCACTTGCCTCTTCTGTGCTCCTTCAGTACCGGGAACACTCATGCCTCTGGGCTGTTAAACTTGCCATTCCTCTCCTGGAAAACGTTTCCTCTCACTAACCACATAGCTTCCTCCTTCACTGAAGTCTCTGGTCACATTATACTTCCACAGAGAGGCCTTTTTGTTCACTGTATAGTCATTTTCTGTCCTTTTTGTTCTATTTTATTTGATTAATTAAAAGCTTTTATTATATGCAGAGTTGATATAATATATGGACATTTAAAATAATTTAAAAATTAATCTGCCTACTTAACCACGAAATGACAGAATATTGCGAAAACTGTTAATATCCCATTACCACTCTCAAATTCCTTTTCCTCCCCACCCCCCAAGCCCATCCTCACCATCGTCCCCACGCAGGTCATTTGTCTGTTCTCAGTGCCATTCTTGAATCCTCCCATGAAAACTACACTTCCCAGCATCCTTCTTTAAATTGGCTACTTGCTTGGTTCAACCAGTGGGAGGCACTTGGAGAATACTGAGGATGAGTAAAGGAGAGAAGCTGGAATGTTCTCTTCCCCTCTCATCGTTTCAGAATGCATCTCCATCAGTGGCTGAAAATGAGTCTTCCAAGGTTCAGTACTGTTCCCTCTGGAAACAGCATTCCTCAGGCTTGCTGTGTCCCCAAATGGAAGCTCCCTGTGAGTTCAGCTCCTGCTAGTTGGTTCCCATTATTGGTTTCTTGTAACTCCAAACCATACCTCTTTATTTGTCCCACTAATCTTTGGAATGGTAGTGGCTTCCTGGTACTGTTCATCTATTGATTACCCATCATTCCTCGTGTCGATCCTCATTTATTCCAACATTTTTATATCTAATTCTGTAGTTCAAATTTATTTTATTGCATTATCTGGAAGGATCTCCCCACACATACCTCAGGTTTTTTTCACTGCCATTTATTTCCATTACTCATGAAAATGTCTTTGGTTATTTGTTCATTTCCTGACTCACCAATTAAATTTCAAGCATCATTAAAGCTCGGGCTTTGCTTTTTTAAGTTTTACTTTTTGCATCCCTGGTTCTCAGAGTATTGAATGAATATTAGCTGAATGAAGCTAAGTAATAAATGATCGCAAGTAATTTATTAACATCCCCATTTTGATAAATGAGGTCTAAGTTACTAAAATGTCAAGTAATTTGCCAAAGCTAGTAAGTGCAGAGCCAATTCCAAAGCACAGGGCAAAAAGTAGACTTCCCAATTGTCATGCTACACAGCCTCTTTCTGCAGAAGCAGAATGGAGAAGCACTCTGTTAGATGTTCATAAAAACCTGTTGCTCTTTCTCTAAGAATAAGTAATCCCAATATATTTATCACCTTTTTTAAAACTTCTCTCTCCCTCCGAACACATATTCATCATCTGGACAAAATTGGACTGATTCATATCACCTCTGGCTAGCTTCTAATATATGTTTGTCCCAGCAGCTGCCACAAGGGAAACAAGCACTGTTTTCCAGAATGTACATGTCCAAGTTTAATGAAACTAAACTTTATAACCCATTCAACATATACCCTTGTCTCTCGGCTTCATCATAACAAAGTACTCCTTTACTTCATTATTATTCATGAGATTCCTCTTCACTTTTGTTTATTAATGCATATCTAACATTAGCATAAACGCACCTAGTCAGTAGAGAAACACATTATTTATATGAAAGAAAACAGTGAGGTCGAAAGTACCACAGAGATCTTTCAATATGAAATCAGAAGTGCTTAGATTAAATAAAGCCTCTTAAGATAAACTTGGGTAGGAACTCCCAAATAAATATAAGCACATTGAGTGCAATTCTCAGTTTGCATTTCTAACACACACTCTAAAAATATTTTACCATCTGATAACCCTATTAAATAGTATGCAAAATACTTTTCTGTATTCCTCTCATTTAGTGTGAAAGGAATTGGTATATAGAAGTGAAACTCATATGCTATGTATCTATTAAAAATGATATGGATTAAATAATGCCATTTGATAGTTATTTAAACTAGTGTTTTGCACTGTGGTTTTATCTATTTAGGAAAATCCTCAGCCATTATCTCTTCAAATATGGCTTCTGCCCCATTTTTTCTCTCTGAAATTTTTGGGATACATGTATGTTAGACCACTTTTCTGTTTTTTGTGTTTTTTTATTCTCTTATTTCCCACCTTTTTGTCTTTCCATGCTTCATTCCAAATATACATTGCTGGACTATCTTCAGATTTACTGATTTTCCATTTAGCTCTGTCTAATCTATTTTAAACCCATCCATTGTGTTATTAATTTTTACTTATTACATGTTTCAGTTCTAGAATTTCTTTTTAATTCTCCTTAAAAATCTGTTAGGTCATTTTTATGGTTTCCAGTTTTCTACCCAAATACTCAGTCTTGTTAATCTCCTTGCACATGATTAATATAGCTACTTAAGTCATACATTGTATGTGTATATGTGTATGTGTGTGTATACATATATATACAAATTATGTATAGTTACATATAGCATATATACATAGATGCATGTGATTTAAAGCTTATATATAGCTCTATAAAACTATATATGTAAAGCTTATAAATATATATATATAAACACACGTATTTTCCCATATATATTCATTTCCTAATTTTATGTATACTTGGAAATGGATATGTGTGTGTGTTTGTGTGTGTGTAAAAGTACACCACTTGGTAGGGGTTGTGATTTTGAAACAGGATGAGCCTGAGTCTTGTTTAAAATCCTGGCTGACACTTACTAGATGCTTAACTATGAGCAAATTAGTTGGCCTTTTTTACAGCCTCAGTATCCTCAACTGTAAATGAGAATAAAAATGTGTATCTCATAGGTTTATTATAAGAATTAAGAATGATAATGTGTGTGGTAATTATTAAAATTTCTGACACATACTAAAACATACATAAAGTGTTTTTCTAGTAAAATTAAAGGGTATAAGATGTAATTTCAAATATAAAGGGCTGTAGATAATGATGCTTTTTTCCCCAAAGGCAAATGATGACACAGAACAGTGTAGCCTTCAAAATCAGATATACACGGACTCTGCTTATTTTCTCCAAGTACCATCTATGTTGGCAAGTTACTTAGCCCCTTTGTATCTCCATTTCCTCACCTTGAAAATGAATTGAACAATGCATACCTTGCAAGGCTGATGTGAGAATTCATTGTAATATATGCATAGTTTCTGTCAGAATATCAGACGGACGAAGGAATATATCTTCGACCTTATATTCTAATGTAATTTTCAGGCTTTTACATTTTGTTCATATTTGTAATTAGTAGTATGGTTGAGTTTGCTGACAACTTAGGAAAACATAGTGACAAAGTTTAAAATGATTAAATGATTTTCTTTGTTTTCCCCTTCTGGTAAAGTTTTTGACATGTTGCCACCCATACGCTATCAGGAGACCATGAGCACCGTCCTGACATGGATCCAGCAGTCAGAAACCAAACTCTCTATACCTCAGGTTACCATCACTGAATATGAAATCATGGAGCAGAGACTCAGCGAGTTACAGGTCTGTGGATGTTTGCATGTCTTACACAGCGCAGTGCTCATCTTATGTACCAAGCAATCACATTGGTATAACCTTAAAATAATATTAGAATAAAATAATCGTGGCAAGTCTGATAGTTTACCAGTTGAAAAAAAATGAAGATAAGACTTTAAAAATTGAATATGTTATGCATTTGTTCTCTCTATAAGATCAAACTTCCATCTTTGAAGACGGTGATATGGTCTGCTTATGAAGTGTATGCTTTCTCATTTAGTACATATTTTAGACACCTTGATTTTGAGTATTATGAGAGTTGTGATACTATTTTCCTCCTTTGCTTGCTGATATATAACTCCTCTCATATTTCCAAACAGAAGGAGGTAAAATGGTGTAGTTGTAAAATTAGTTTTAATTTAAACACTAGTCTTATGTAATGATGTAGTTAGTTATTTGAGTTCTAATAGCTATGTTTTTAACAGCCTTATATTGGGATATATCAAATGCTTATATGCGAAATGAAAGGAATAATTTATAAGAGATTTTATAATCTTTTCCTACTATCTCTGAAAAGCCTGTGTTGTATATCAACCACATTTTAGTTTTTAAGATATGAAAATATGCTCATTAGTTTAGGAACTGAAATCATATATCCATATTTTTAGAATTAAGAAAAAAGATTAAAATTTTAGCTTTGTTATATCAAGAGATCTTTATTGAGAATGAAACATTATTAACAAAATAATTTTAGAAGTATTTTGCCGAATACATTTAAAAAACAAAACATTTCCTAGTGTACATTGTCCCATTTAAACTATTTCCTCTGCTGTAATACCAAACACACTATAACTATTTAATATTTTTTCCGTTTCTGTTGTTGTTTTTAATACTTGGAATGATTCCAAATTTACTTTGAATAATATGTGACTTAATAGAACTATAAACTTAAAAAAAATAAGAGTACAAAGGTATAGCAACTAAGGGAGTAGATTAAATACAGAAGAAATGGTGCATGGATGAGTGGAAAAGAACATTTCTACTCAGAAAACAGTGAAGAGAGGAAAATTATTTACAAATATTATTAAGAAAATATATTAACTAACTGAAAAAAATTGAAGTTAGAACCTTGCATCAAATGTTACACCAAAACAAAATACCACATAAATTAAAAAGTTCCAAACATTTTAATAAATGTTGGAGAAATATTTAATAAAAATCTTTAAAAACATACAGGAAACATAAACATCAATGGAAGAAGTCGCAGACATTGTAAAAACACCACAGACAATTTAAAAGAAAAATGAAACCAACGAAAAATTTGTTTGAATAAGGGCGAAAGTCATGAATAAGGAAGTCACCAAAACAACCACTAAACATATGAAAAATTATAACTCAAATTATAAAGGAAGAAGTACAGATTTATGAAGTTAGATATCATTTTTCACATATTAAATTACAAAAGAAAAAAACCCCACAAACCCAAAAGAGATAATCAGTGCAGATCTGGCAGCAATTAGCTATATTCTCACTAACTGGTGGATATGTAAATGAATATACATTTTGCTGAGGAAAACTTTTCAATACCTCTTAATAACCTGCAAAATAATTCATTTAATTGTACACATGAATACTATTTCCATGAAGTCTCTGTCTTATGAGAATAATCAGAATGTACCGAAAAATATAGGTATATTGTGGCAGATAGATTTTAAGCATAATTTACAGAAGTAGAAAGCTCAAAATTAATTTTTAGAGCTAATAATGGGACATGGTTAAATGCCCTGCTCAAAATGTAGTTATATGCATGCTATATATGTATTGTCTAAATAATCAAACAACGGTAACAGTTTAGTAAATAAAATAAAAGTAAAGTAAAAATTAAAATACCATAAAATATGCATAAGGTATTATGGAACCATAAAAGTTATTTGTTTGACATATTTTGGATAAGTTATAGGTCATATTATAAAAGTAGGAATGAATGTGTATGTGTGTACATCATAAGATCAGATATTCAGTATTTAGTTACACGTAGAAAAAACTGGAAATTTATACAAAATCATAATAGTTGTATATAATGAGTATTTTTCCATTTTTTATCTTGAACTTTATAACCAGATTTATTACTTTATAACCAGAAAGTGAAATTTAAATAAATATTGAGGAGGGGAAACCTAAAGATAGGCCTCCTATTAAAAGGGATTGCATAGGTGTATGTGTATACACACACACACACACACACACAGAGTGCAAAAAAATGTGTATACATTTTAAGAAAGGAAAAAAAACTGTATTAAAATTGTAATACTCAGTACATACCGATAACAAAAGATGAATACAAATCATGTGTATATATTTTTGGCACCCCCGACATATATCATATTTTTAAAAAGACATTGGTATATTTTGTAGTATTTTAAAATTCATCCCAAAATTACCCTAGAATTTTACTATAATACTACAAAATATACCAATGTCTTTTGAAAAATATGATACTTTAGTTAACCTGGTATTAGTAGACCATCCAGCTGGAAACTTATTCTCAGTGTTGTTTTTCCATATATCAATATGATTTAGTTATATTTTTACCTAAGGACGTTAGAAGTTGTCTTCCTAAAGGCTCAGTATAATTAACTGTATTACAAATGTAATAATTAATAAACAGACATGATAGAATAAAATTAGTTGTGTTAAAACGGTTGCTATAAGATACAGTTTTGGATATATTTCACATTGTTCATAAAAGTAGGCATAGATTTTAAAATAACATATTACTAAGTGCTGCGAAAATTACTCTCATGATAAAAAGTAGAATTTCAATTAGCACTAGTTATTTTATAACTAGTATTACATCATCTATTGTTATAGATATTTGAATCACCTAGCTTTGAAGTTCATTTCATTTAACTGAAGAAGTTTGTCACTGCTCCTGCACAATGAAACATATTATTATTCATCAGTTAATATACATGTACTTTCCTTTTTCAATTTGGAGGCTTTACAAAGTTCTCTGCAAGAGCAGCAAAGTGGCGTAAGCTATCTCAGCACCACTGTGAAAGAGATGTCACAGAAAGCGCCCTCTGACGTTAGCCGGAAATACCAATCAGAATTTGAAGAGATTGAGGGCCGCTGGAAGAAGCTCTCCTCCCAGCTGGTCGAACATTGCCAAAAGCTAGAGGAGCAAATGGCTAAACTCCGAAAAATTCAGGTAATTCAAGATTTTACCTTTTATGTACATTTCTTTCTTAACTTTTTTCTCCCCTAACAATGCGTTATAAAATTTAAGGTAAGTTAACTTCTGTAGTTGTTCAAAGTCAGTGATAAATCTTTCTATTTTTTTAAAGGAAACAGTAATTAGGAGTTCTGCTTCTTAGATTTTCTTTCTTCCTTTTTTTTTATTAGTTTCAGGTGTACAAAAACAATGTAATAGTTAGACATGTACACCCCTCACAAAGTCATAACCCCCTCCCCCAATCTACTACCCCTCAGACATCGTATATAGCTGTTATAGTTCCATTGACTCCATTCCATATGCTGTATTCCACATGCTGACTATATATTAAATTATAGTTGACATACACTATTATTCAGCTTCAGCTTCAGGTATTCACTGCAGTGGTCAGGCATCTACACCATCCGTGAAGTGGTCTCCCTAATAAGACAAGTGTCCATCGGATACTCCACCAAATCTTCACAACATTCATTGTTTATATTCCCCAAACTGTCTTTCGTATCCCCGTGGCAATCTTGTGGTTACCAACTTGTGCTTTCTAATCCCCTAACCTTCTCGCCCATCCCCACCCCCGCCCATCTAGCAACCCTCAGTTTTTTCTCTATAACTCTGAGACTGTTTCTAATTAGTTTGCTCATTTATTCTGTTCTTTAGATTCTACATATAAGTGAGATCATATGGTATTTGACTTTCTCCATCTGACTTATTTCACTTAACATAATGTTCTCTAGGTCCATCCATATCATTGCAAATGGAAAGATTTCATTCTCCTTTATGGCCGAGTAATACTTTGTTGTATAAATGTACCATAGTGTCTTAATCCAGTCATCTGCTGATGGGCATTTCGGTTGTTTCCAAGTCTTGACAATTGTGCCAAATAGTACTGCAATAAACACAGGGGTGCGTATATTTTTTCGAATTAGCATTTTGGATTTCTCTGGATCGACATTTAAGAGTGGAATTGCTGGGTCATAAGATAGTTCCGTTTCCAGTTTTTTGAGATACCTCCATACTGATTTCCTCAGTGGCTGCACCGATTTGCAGTCACACCAGCAGTGCATGAGGGATTCCCTTTTCTCCACAGCCTCACCAACACCTGTTGTTGATTTATTGATGATAGCCATTCTTACCAGAGCGAGGTGGTATCTCATTGTGTTTTTTATTTGCATTTCTCTAATGAATAGTGAGGTTGAAGATTTTTTCATGTCTGTGGGCCATCTATATGTCCTCTTTAGAGAAATGTCTCTTTATGTCCTCTGCCCATTTTTTAATTGGGTTGTTAGTTTTCTTGGTGTTGAGTTGTATGAGTTTTTTATAAATTTTGGATATTAACCCCTTATCAGATATCTCATTGACAAATATCCTCTACCATTCAGTAGGATGCCTTTTTGTTTTATTGATGGTTTCCTTTGCTGTGAAAAGAACTTTTTAGTTTGATGTAATCCCATATGTTTATTTTTTTCTCTTCCCTTGCCCAAGGGGATATATTAGTAAAAATATTACTAAGGATAATATCTGCATACATTTTCATTGAAATTAATTTTTTTCCACCAATACCAATGGGATTTAAATGTATTTTTAGCTCAGATAATGTTCAACACTGATCTTACCTTTAGTCTGGATGTCCTTTAAAATATAGCTCTCATTTATCGTATGAATAAATAAAAAGTTGTCTACCATGTAATATAGTCATATCATTTCAGAGCATAAATAACTTATAATTATGTGTATAAACTTAACCCCGTCACCTTCCACAACCGGCTTCTACTGACTTAATTGATTTGAATAGTGCCACATATTAATAATCACCCAAGCTGAAAATAGTAACAGTTACATTCTACTCTAAAGTCTAAAATATTTAATGATATAAGCAGTATCTCTCTTATGTGGTGAATTCTTGTGAATAATAATGTTGCTAAGTATCTTTGAAAGCATCATGCATGATGAAAAAACATTGGAACAAGAAGCTTCTGTAATTTAATATATATATACGTATGTGTATATATGTATATTTACATATGTATGTGTGTGTGTGTGTATATATATATATATATATATATATATATATATATATGGTCACAGGATGTGGAGTACAGCATAGGGAATAGAGTCAGTGGAACTGTAACAGCTATATACAATGTCAGAGGGGTAGTCGATTGGCGGAGGGAGGTTATCACTTCGTAAAGGGTGTAAATGTCTAACTATTACATTGTTTTGTACACCTGGAACTAATAATACAAATAAAACAACAAAACAAGAAGCTTCTGGATTTAAATCTCAGTCAGGTACTCTGTTTTTCTTACCTTGTACACACCAAAAGACTGAGCAGTCCTAAAACATTCTCTAATGTACAACATACACATGTACATGTTTCTACATATAAACATATGTGCGCATTTATATGCACACCTACATGCATACATAAGATCTGAACTAGGACAACGGTAACATGAAAGAAGCATAAAACCAAACTTAAGAGATATCAGCAAAAGAACGATGGTGAAATTGAGAGTTCTTAGATTTAGTCTAATGCTTTTAGAATTATTATTAATCAGATTGAAGGGGTAACTTTCCGAGCAGCACATATCTTCAATAGAAATTTAAGAAAGGAGAAAACAGCACATCTGAACAACATAGTTGCATTGTATGGAAAATAAAGAAGTTCGAAAATCATACGTTTGAAAAGTAGCCCAAAAAAGCAGTGGGCAGTATATGAAAGCATAATGGGAGGTACTTGGCTATTTATAAATGATTAAAGAGGACATTTCTCACCCGATCTTTACTTCAACCTGATAAGGCAACTAAGAAATTCAAAGCAAAAGTTTTCTCTCTGAAGATGACAAAATCTTGGTCTGAAAGTTCCCAACTGGAGGGGCTATTTAAACTGTCAACAGCAACAAACAATTTGTGGAAGTTCAGGTTTAGGGAGGCTATAAAGACACCATGACATTGAGTTTAATGTTCATAGTTTGTTTTATGTACTGTAAAGGCACATTGTTAGTATTATCATGAGTTGTTGTGTAACTTAAAATTTCGCAAGAGGGGGATATGATTTAATGTTCTCGAGAGTAACATCATAAAAACACATTTGGTAGTAATTTTTTATTTTTAACAATAACAGACTTCACACACCAGTGCTTATACAGTAGACCATAAAAATGCAGGCTCAGTCAAAATAGTCTTTTCCTCAAGAGCTACTTAGAGACATCCTTCAAACATGGGAATTGTTCCTGGGCTTGTGTTTAGACATATTACCGTGATGAATCGTGGTAAGAGATATCAGCACCCCAACAATGCCTTACAATGGGTCTCTGATTCCAGAATCACATAAAAACCCTGAAGAAATGGATGGCTGAAGTTGGTGTTTTCCTGAAGGAGGAATGGCCTGCCCTTGGGGATTTAGAAATCCTTAAAAAGCAGCTGAAGCAGTGCAGGGTAAGATCTGCATATGATGCCTTTCACATGAAGACTTTTATATGGAACATTTTTTTTTTTTTGGTTATATCAGTGGTTCTCAAACAGGGGCGATTCCCTCCCAACCCCTAGGGGACATTTGGCAGTTTCTAGAATCATTTTTGTCACAACTTGGAGTAGGGTGGATTCCACTGGCCTGTAGTGGGTGGAGCCCAGGGATGCTTCTAAATATAGCCTGCAAGGTACGGGACAGCCACCCACAACAGGGAACTGCGCAGTCCCAAATGTCCAATGCAAAGGTTGAGAAACTGGGTTAAGTAAATGAGAAACAGAAAAACATGGTCTTTTACTCAACCCTCAATGTACACGATTATTTTAGTATAAGATGCAGTTAACTCTAAAGGTACATAATCATTTGAGCTTTTGTTATATCTTCTTACAGATTATCGGGCATACTGTGTGGCTCTTTCCATGCATATTGAACTGTACTATAATATTATATGCTATGGATTTTTGAAATAATATTCATTATACCATTGTCATGCAATGGGAAGAAAATAATCTAGCTCTTTAAATAATTTCCTTTGTAAATGCAAGCAGAAAAATGAAATCCACCTTATACATAACATTCACACCCATCTTATTATAACTGATTGCTGCAATAGCCTGTGTTTGAAAAACAGAATCTTTCCAAAAACAGTGATGTATAAAAAGCCCATTATTTTCACCCATTTTTCTAACATGAAATAGTAAATTTATTTCCTTTTGTATCTAATCTAAGTAGAATATAGGTAATTCCATACTTTATTCATGCCATAAAACCACTGAACATTTTTTACATGGCTTATATCTAAGCCGTGTGTGTGTGTGTGTGTGTGTGTGTGTGTGTGTGTGTATTTCAGATTTTAAAAAGACAAAATTCATGTGTCATGTCACGAATCCTCATTTTATGTTGCCTGTGTTGCATTTCTAATATGTTGATGTAATTGTTTCCAGCGAGCTTAAATGTATTATTTCCTTAGCTTTTAGTCAATGATATCCAGACAATTCAGCCCAGTCTAAATAGTGTCAATGAAGGTGGGCAGAAGATAAAGAATGAAGCAGAGCCCGAGTTTGCTTCCAGACTTGAGACAGAACTCAGAGAACTTAACACTGAGTGGGATCACATGTGCCGACAGGTATGTACAGTCTCTTTCACTGTGGATTGCCTCTATTAAATTAAGATTTCTTAATGGCTCCCTTCATCATTGTCTTTTTAAAAAGTGTAGTCTTTGACTAGGTTGAAGCTTTAAAGCATGGTTAATTCAACCATTCTTTGTCTAGCATGTCAAATATCTTCATAGCAGATATTTTAATGTTGTACTCATTGGGGTCCTAAAATGACCTTCTTGAATATAACTGTCATATGAGGCATTATTTTGATTGAATGGTTTTTCCAGTATATAACTTAATAATAATAATTGGAGTAACAAAATATACTTTACACTTGTATACTTGGTACAGAAATAAAATGAATAATACTGTATTTTGTCGGTGTAATACGCATGTAAAATGTGCACCCATGTTGTTGGCCCAAACTTTCAGGACAAAAATGTTTTGTTTTAATTTTTTTTTGTAGTTTATTGGGGTGACAATTGTTAGTGAAATTGCATAGATTTCAGGTGTACAATTCTGTGTTACATCATCTATAAATCCCATTGTGTGTTCACCACCCAGAGTCAGTTCTCCTTCCATCACCATATATTTGATTGTTTTAATTTTTTAATTCAAATTTTATTTGTTTACATTTAGGTACTTGTTTTTTGTATTACAAAGGAATTTTAGCATTTGTTTTTAAACATATTATGGTACAATAAATTTTATGTAACAAAAAAATAACAAAACACTAGAACAGATACAAGGTACAAGAAATTTTATGTTCTGGTAACAAATTTACGATACTTACACATCAGAGAAGGCCAAGAACTCTTCGTCTTTGCCAGTTCATCGTAAGTTCTACAAAACTGATTATCGTATTACAGCATTATTATTTTGCACGCGGATATCATTATTGATTTCTAGAGTTACCCTTTTAACTCATCAGCATAAATAAAAGAATTAAAAACATTTATACAGATGCGGAATTAGTACTACCCATGTATAATACACATTCTTATTTTTCCCTCACAAATTTGGGCAAAAAAAATGTGCATTATACCTTTACATGGAAAAATACGGTGTGTGTGTGTGTGTGTGTGTGTGTGTATATATATATATATATATATATATATATATATATGCACAAATATAAATAACTTTTACTTCTGATTGTTAAGATTCGCAAGTTTGGCTACTTCATTTATTACAATAAATGAACTAAAATTGGAAAATAGTTAAGAACAGATCAGTGAAAAAACAGTAGCTGTACACACATCTGAGTTCGTCATTTTTATACAGCAGAGTGTTTTATAATATAAGTATTTATTTTCAATTTCAAGGTTAAATTACGGAAAAGTAAATATTATATACACAAGTAGTGCATATCTAATACTATTCAAAAGATGACATTTTGACCCAAAACAGTTACTACTTTTCAACACACCAATACCTTTTTTGAAATTAATGAGAGGTTTCATTTTATGTGTATTTGAGGCAGTTAGTCTTTTGTTATTTCTAAGTAACCTTTCAAAGTTGCAAAGGAATCAGGCTAAAAGGCAAAAACTAAATTTGAAAAAGACAAGAATTTAGAAAAATAAAAGTCAAGTCAAATCACCCAGCTAATACCATCGCTGACAAATGCTCAACAGTTCTATTAACTCAGAGATGAGATAGCCCTGGGTCAGCTAGCTTGCATTCTTCTCTTGGAGTAAGCCAGTTCTAGAAGGGATATTCAGGGGGAAAAAAAAAAAAAAATATATATATATATATATATATATATATATATATATATATATATGTTAGATAATGGATTATACCACTGATGTTTTCCTGGAAGGCCAGTGTGAAAGGTATTTGTTGAATGTTTTTAATGGATTAATACAAAGAACAAACCAATTTATTTATAGCAAGGGAGAAAACCAGAGCAAAAAAAGTACAAAATCAACAGTATTACTGAAATGTCCAGTTTTTTCACATGTTAGAGAAGTGTATTTGTAAAAGCATCTCTATATTCTTAAAATGTTCTTGCTTAGGACTTTATGTCTGCAATAAAATGTACCAAGAATTTGTTGTTCAAGACAAGTATTGCGAACACATTAGTCAGCTACATAACAAAATTCCATAGATCCTGGCCACACTCTCATCTCATTCTAGAATATTTTATGTCTCTCTGGTTCTCCTTGGAATATCACACTGTCCATGCTTTGACATTATCTCCACATGACCTAGGTTTCTTCTTCTTTTTTTTTTTTAACTAAATCAATGGTTCTTTATTATTCAGCGATTTCTATGAAAGTGGGAGTCCAGTTACAGTGAAAAATTCCTCGTTCATGCTGAATTTGTTGCAGAGGAAATTAACATAAGTGGGAAGGATAATTACTTCTAAAAATTTTGGGAAACAATATTGATACAGTCATTTAGCATAAGCCAGGAATCCTGGCACTTCTTTTTTTAATTAAATTTATTGGGGTGACAGTGGATAGTAAAATTACATAGGCTTCAAGTGTACAATTCTGTAACACATCATCTATAAATCCCATTGTGTGTTCACCACCCAGAGTCAGTTCTCCATCCATCACCATATATTTGACCCCCTTTACCGTCTTCTACGATCTCCCTTCCCCCTTACATGACCTAGGTTTTGAAAGGAAGAAATCACGAAGTCATGAAGAGAAAGGAAACAATTCTTTAGAAGCAGAAAAGTCAAACAAGGGTATTAGGACCAATTCGGGGCTTCAGAAAGAATGGAAATGAAATGTACATCTATGCTGTATAGATGTGTCTACGCACAAAACGAGGGTGTGATATTCTTTCATGGGTTAAAGATAATTCCGTATCTGTTTTTGGATGTTAAGAGTGAAAAAAAACACAAAAAATCAGGGACAGAATTATCCAAATGCCTGATATACTTGAAGATACATTGATCGGATTCTGTAGGTATAAAATGGATGAGATTTTTTTAAATTCTAAAAGTTATATATTCAAATTGAAAATATCAAGGTTCTAGCTATTTTTAAATAAAGGATAATCATTATGAAAGTAACCCACATGTTAATGAACGATACTTAAAAGAAGGAAGGAAGAGTGAGAAAGAAGGGGTTTTATAATCATATATACCTTTACATTATTATGTTATATACTTATTAAAGAAATTAATCATATACATGTAAATACATAATTTATTTAAGGAAACATTTTCAACTTTTACTTATTAGAATGTTTATTTACACATGTAGTTACCAACCATTTTGTACCAGATATAAAGTAGTATCTATTTTCATGGAGGCTGTAGTTTGTTTAGTAGAGAAGATGGAAAGTAAAGGAGTTAACATGGTATCACACAAACGGATAATTTTAATGTTGATAAATGCTCTGACATGAGCCATCAGAATGCTCTGAATGAGAATAACAAGCGGGGAACCTGCCTTTTATTAGTTAGTCAGAAAAGTCTTTTCTGAAGAGGTGGATTTTAAAAGCTGATGCCTAGTTACTGCGAAGAACCTGATCCTTTGATATGTGAACTAGGGAAACTGTGGATAGAGAATGAGTGAAGTGGGAGAAACTCCTGAGGCAGAAGAAGGATGAGCAGATGTGAGTCAGGAGGAAACAGGTGGGAAATAAGAATCATGAACTGTCTTTTAAGTCAACGTGAGGTTTCAGTATGTTTGTCGGGTACATTGGGAAGCTATTAGACTTTTAGGCACAAAAGTGGCAGCATGTCAAGTGATTGTTTAGAAGTTTGCTGTTATCTGAAGAATAGACTGAAGGGGTGAGAGTAGAAGCATGTAGGAATTGCAGTTGTCCAGGTAGGAACTGGCAAGGAAAAAAGGAAACTGGCAAGGAAAAAGGAGGGTGAACCCTCGTGCGCTATTGGTGGGATTGCAGATTGGTGCACACACTACAGAAAACACTATGGAGGGTCCTCAAAAAATTAAAAATAGAACTACCTTATGATCCAGCAATCCCATTCTGAGTATATTTCCAAAGATAAATCTGTACTTCCATGTTCATTGCAGCATTATTCACAATAGGCAAGATATAGAAACAACCTAAGTATCCCTCAAAGAATGAATACAGGACACACACACACACACTGAGTACTATTCAGCCATGAGAAAGAAGGAAATTCTGCTATTTGCAACAACCTGGATGGACCTTCAGGGCATTATGATATGTAAGTGAGATAAGCGAGGCAGAGGAAAACAAATACTGTATGACCTCTCTTATATGTGAAATCCAAAAAAGCTGAACTCAGAAACAGAGTAGAATGGTGGTCCTCCGGGCTTGGTAGGTGGGGAAGATGGAGAGATGTAGGTCAAACGGTACAAACTTCCAGTTATACAATGAATAAATTCTTGGGATCTAATTTACAGCATGATGCCTATAGTTGACAATATTGTGTTGTATACTTGAAAATTGCTACGAGAGTAGATCTTAAATATTCTCACCACAAAAAGGAAAATGGTAATTATGTGAGGGTGATGGATGTGTTAGCTAGTTCTGTCCTGGCAATCATTTCACAATACATACGAGTATCGAAACGTTACATTGCATACCTTCAACTTACACAATGTAATATGTCAGTTATATCTCAATAAAGCTGGAGGTGAAGAAAGTGGAATGGGGAGGGGCAGTGCTGAATGTCAGTTTTACAAATTCTGGAACAGGAAGCATGAGGGACTTTCTATTTTATCTACAGGGTTAAGGCAGTGTAATCTGCTGATAGTATGAGGGTAGATTGGGCAATTTAGGGCTAGAAAGTTGGCATCACTTGATGTGATTAAGGTAGGATAAGATTGTCATTTTAACCCAAACCTTTGACAAAAATCCTTCTTGATATGAAACCACAAAAAATACGTCTTTCTCTCTGATCAGTCATAGAGCTGTGGAATGTCACATTTAGAAAAGATCTTGGAACCCATCTGGTCCAACTGCTACGTTAGTTATGAAGCTGAAATAAAGAGAAGTGAAGTGATGTGTCCAGGTTCACTTAGCTAGCTAATGATTGCATCCAGATATTCCTGATTCCAAAGCTGATATTCTTTCCAATATAGTCATGCTGTCACCTCAGAATAATGTCCTGCCTTTCTTTCTTTAAAAAAAAAAAATCTTCCCTGAACTCCTTTCTTCTAGTTTTATTTTATAGCATGCAATATTTTTTTACTACAAGTTTTAGCTAAGTTCCATTAGTCACTGTGATATTATTGTAGCTTTTTCAATTGCCTCCAAAGATTATAGTGGAACATCTAAGTAGAAATTTAACAGCATGTTTACTTAGGCTTATTATAAGCTCGTTGACTATGCAAAATAATCTTTTTACCTTAACTAGTATAATTGTTGGGCATAATGTTCTAGTGGTTGTGTCAGAATGAAACACTTGTTTACGTTTCAGTAGATCAGGCACTACCTTCACCTTGGAGACTAAAGAACTTAAAATAGTTTTAATTTAACTAAATTAGGTTTAAGATGGTAGTAAATTATACGAAAAATTAATATGATGATGGTTCTGCATATATTTGTTAAAGTACCATTAAAACTTCATTATACTAAAACTATGCATTACATAACGTGTTTCCCCGAAAATAAGACCTAGCCGGACAGTCAGCTCTAATACATCTTTTGGAGTAAAAATTAATATGAGAGCCAGTATTGTAATGTATTATTATATTATATTATACTATACTATACTATACTATATTATATTATATTACATTATATTATATAAGACCCAGTCTTATATTACAGTAAAATAAGACTGGGTCTTATATTAATTTTTGCTCCAAAAGATGCATTAGAGCTGATGGTCCGGCTAAGTCTTATTTTCGGGGACACATGGTATTAAGACTTCTCAATTCCAACTCTTACTTAAAAGATAGAACTCTATGTAATCCCAGAGAGAAAAAATAACATCATTTATTAGTTACTTTTTACAATAAAAGACAAGCACTATATATAATCATTCTAATGCTAAATTGATCTTTCCTCTCAGTGTGGTATAACAGGGTACTTTGTAACAAGCCATTAGCACACCTGATTTTCCTGTCCATGTTTTAAGTTTTGCTTTTCTGGTTAGTAAGGAATAAATTTCTACTGTTAAGAGTTGGTATTTTAGAGAGGCTTTAAAGCACAAATCTCCTGTCCCCACAATATCGCTTAGCAACCTGTTTTTTTAACTTAAAATTATATACAGAACGACTTCCACTTCAGTACAGATGTGTTCGGTACAGAATGTCATGCTACATGATATTCCATTGTGTGTATAAATATCTCACAATTAACGAATCCTCCATGAAAGCACATTTGAGTTTGTTTCAAATATGTTGCTGTCTTCAAAGCTGACTTGAACATTGTACATGCAACTTTGCATACTTTGTTTTGCGTGGTTCACATTTAGAGTGGAAGAGTAGACTCAGATATATAACTGTTAAAATTTTAATACATTTGCGAATTTACTGTTTAAAAGGTTTAGATGAGGGTAAAAGGGATCAAGTATATGGTGATGTAAGGAGAACTGGCTCTGAGTGGTGAACACCGAAGGTGATATATAGATGATGTAATACAGAATTGTACACCTGAAATCTATGTAATTTTCCTAACAATTGTCACCCCAATAAACTTTAATTGAAAAAAAAGGTTGTAGTATGTTGGGTACTTCCCTCAATAGGTATGAAATCCTTTGTTTCCTTAGATCCCTGACCAAATGAGGCATTTTTCTAATTATTTTATTTGCTAATCTTATATATATAAATGCATTAATTCTTTTCCATTTGCAATTATTTCGCTATAAATGTTACTGAGCATTCTTTTACATCTATGACCACATTTTAGTTTTCTTCCAGTGAATTACATACCTATGTCCCTTATCAATTTTCTGTTTTTTTTTCTGTCTGATTTGTGAGAGGTATGAATGCTAAGTTCCTAGGATATTTGAAATTTGTAAAACAGTATCAAAGAGCACAAAGAATGATTTCTATCTGTGCCAATAAATTTACTTTTTTCAGCTGAAACATATTAGGAAAAAATGTGTTTTTCTCTATTCTGTTTGTAGAAAAGCACTGCCACACACCATGGCTAAATTATAGTTGTCGGGGAATCTGTTCATTTTATTAAGTATGCCAAGTAAATGGCTACATCTTATTTTAACAGTTATGTGAAATTAAGCGTATCCAGTCGTCGTGAGTTATTTTCCTCAATCACATAAGCGTTTTACTTCTTCATGTTTTCTAAGCATTTTACTATTTATAATGTTTTATGACTTTTGATATTCATGGTTTACTTGTTGATTTGTTTTATGGCAGGTCTATGCCAGAAAGGAAGCCTTAAAGGTAGGCTTGGATAAAACTGTAAGCCTTCAGAAAGACCTGTCAGAGATGCACGAATGGATGACACAAGCTGAAGAAGAATACCTAGAGAGAGATTTTGAATATAAAACCCCAGATGAATTACAGACAGCAGTTGAAGAGATGAAGGTAAAATACACCAAATAATACAAAGAAAAAGATGCAACATTGCTTGAAAATGTCATTCTGCACAATGTCTTCTTTTCTTGGTTTAATAATAGAGATTGATTTTTAATTATTTATTTAATTTGCTTCCAGTGTGATATACATTATGTAGAATTCTTAAACCTTTTTATTCATTTGAATGCATTGTGGTCGAAATATAAATATTGACAATCACAGGTTAGAACACTTTCCCCTTGAAATTGTACATTATTAAGAGATTGAAATCAGCTCATCACTCTAGCTGTTTCTAGCTGATGCAAATTCAAATTGAGAATAAGTCCAAGTGTTATTGAAATGACTGTTGAAAATGTAGTCAACAGGCTCTGTTCATTTGATGATTTAAGGGGATTTTTTAGAACTTGGAAGGACTAAATATTTTAACTGATAGCCTTTAATATGGATAAAAAGGACTGAGTTGACATATATTTCCGTTCAAACAATAGGGTAACAGTATAACAACATTTATTTAGGAGCAAGGAAACTGCTATGTAGCAGGGAATTGAATGTACACAGTGACATTTCAGTATGTCATGTGTAAATCATCTCATTTCCTAACTTGAAAGTATGAACTAATGATTGACATTTACATGTAAGTAAATTGCCTAGTTCAGAGTGAGCACTCAATGATTTGCGGCTGTACTAATGATTTCTATCCTTATGTACCAGCAGTAACACACAATCTGTCCACCTTAGCCTATGTGAAATATTGATAGACATTTGTTTGTCTTGAGGCCTCATGATAGAGCAAAATTGTTTTGGAGCCAGACCCTTGGGTTTAAAACCTGGTCAAGTGTGTAGCCTTGGGCAAGTTACATAAACTCATTTTGTGAACTGGGTGTCAAAATACCTGCTTTTGAGAATTAGAAAGGTGAAACAGGAAAGTCCTAATGCAATGTCTGGCACAAAACAGATGCCCAGAACTCAATAATTATTACCATTACTATTGATATTGATGCTGCATGGTAAGAAATTAATTACATGTACTTTATTATATAATTCATATGATAATTCAATGAATATGTGTTATAATTAATAGCAGAAAGTACTCATGAAAATTCAAGGGGGGTAAACAAATGTGGCTTTAGTCCCATGTAAAAAGTAAAATTAAAACTTGTAAGGAAAACTCTATTTAGATAGTGACAGTTTCTAGAGTATTGAAAACTACAAAATCATTCTAATCTAATACTATATATTATTCATCAACAAATATTTATTGCATACTTATTATGTGCCAAACACCTTTCTAGATACTGAATATAGTGGTGAGCAAAACATAAGGGCTACTTGAATTATTGGAATATACATTTGGGGAGGGGAACAAGCAATGAAAGGAGAAATAAACAAATAAACTCAGTTGAGATCATGATAATTTGCCTCAAAAGTAAACCAGGATTGTGAAATAAAGAATAGTTAAGAGTTCAGGTGGGACTTGGGATGCTATTTTAGAAAGTGTTGACTTGTAGGGCATTTATGAGGAAGTATATTTTATCTGAGATGTGAATCCTAAGAAAAAGCCAACCTTAAAAAAAAAATCTTGTTGAAGCACATTGCAATCAGAAGGAAGAGCTCCTCCAAAGACTCTAGGGCTAATTGGGAAGAGAAAGAAGCCTCCCTCCCTAAAGAGAGTAAAGTGGGATAGTTGACATAAGCTGATTTTTGAGGGCGTGGGTAGATATTTGTTAACACAGGAGTTTTGTAGGACTGAGGAGTTTTTATTCCAAGTGAAATGGGAAAGCATAGGAAGGTTTCAAACAAGGGACTATAATGATTTTGAATTTGACTGTGGGGACGTCACCATCAGGAAAAGTGTATCTTTATAGAATGTGAGAGCTAGAAGGTACTTTGTAAGCAAAAGAGTCCCCACTTCTCTATGCTAATTAAAAAAACACAAACAAAAAGAAAGACAAACAAAGAAAAATAAACTGAAGTCCCCAGGGAGGTCAAATAATTTAATCATAGTCACAGGTTTTATCTGTGGTAGAACCAATAGGATTTAATATATTCCATCCCATCCCACCCAGTCCCGCCCAGTCCTGTCCAGTTCCACGCCACTGCACCCCATCCCAGTCAACATGTGCCACACCTGTGGCCTTTCACCTCCCATCTGAATCCCCTCCTGGCTGTTCTCACCATCTCTCACCTTATAGCCACTGCCTCAGATCTCTAAGTAGTTCATCAGCAGTCCGCTTGGGTTCAGGGGCTCTCTTTTTCCTGGTTCCTTCCTTTGGCTCTGGCCCTCTTCCTTCTCTCTTTGCACAGTTGGCCTACCTGGCTAACCACCCAGTCAGATCCTTTCTTCTTTTCCAGCGCCCAAGAGCAGACTGTCTCAAATTATACATTTTTGTAAACAGTCTTTGGAATGAGTGGCCCAGCCAATTAGTCCACATTGATCGGCGTGTTTAAGTAACTGATCTAACTACAAAATTGGTGCACTGGGGGTAATACTGAAAAGCAGAAAAGCGCAGGCAGCCTCTGGCAACAGGAGCAAACAGAGTTGGCAACAAGATTCCATTTATTGTGTTTTCCACATGCCACTCAAGGTAATCTCTTTAGGTCCGTTTCACTACCTAGAGGGTAGTGATCATACCTTGTCCAGGCTTCCACCTGTGCTTGTCGTGACAGCAAATTTATCTTCATTGTCAGAAGACAGACAGACCTACTTGAACCTCTTTTCCTGATTTACTCAGAGTAACAGTAGAGAACTTCTGTTTGTTCACTTTCCCCTCCTGTATTTTATATGACTTCTGCCCCTGTAAACAAAACATCAATTAGCATAACAGAGCGTAAAGGACTGTTTGATGAGAAAGATCTAACTTCAATATTCTTTTCCAGGTCCGCAATGACGACACGCTGAAACTTTATCTTAAATGCTTTTTTAAAAACTCTGGAATTTCCGTTTTAACTGTTTTCTTCTTTTTAAATTTTTTTGCTCTATTGTCACTGTAGTCCTAGTGCTTAGCAGAACTTACATGAATGTATTTGCTCTTCTTGCTGTATGGGTGACAGACTAAAGCAGTGATGCTCACAACCAAATGAGCCTCAGAGTCACCTGGAGGACTTGTTAGAACACAGATCTCTGGGCTCCACCCCAGGACTTCCGATTCTCTGGGACCTGACACTGTTCATTTCTAAAAAGTTTCCAGGTTATGCCAAAGGTCAAGTTCCAAAGTGGTTCCAAGGGACTATACTATGTGAACCACTGATTTGACATATTAGCAATGAAAGGTATCTGAGCATGTGCTGGCTAGACTAGTGGATCCAAAGGGAGCCAAAGCCACCGTTTCTGAGGAGGAATATGTCTAAATTATCCCAGTCATTTAGTTTTCTACCTTTCCCTGAAGTGCAGAAATTCATCATGATCTTCTTTTTCCATCTCTGAACCTTTCCCAACTTCTCAGCCTGCTTTTTAAGAAATGTATGAAAGCCTGAAAAAAAAGGAAAGAACTGTTTCTCCTTTCTGCGTTTTCTTTCTCTTTTTAACCCCTCTGCATTTTCTGATAGTTACATAGGTAGTTTGTAATTGGTATAAAATATCATTTCATTTACTGGATCCACTTCTTCATCTCATGAAGGATTTGAGATGGGCGTGACAGAAACTATGAGAAAGAAAAAGATACAACTCTCAGTGTGATTTACTTAAACTCTCTGAACCTCAGTTTTCTGATGTATAATGTGGAGACAACAAAACACATCTCCCAAGCTTTTGTTACAGATCCAGTGAGGTAGCATACATACCATGTCTGATATAGCGCACAGCGGCACATACAAAGTGGTAAACGGCTGTCGCAGTTGTTTGTAAAGCTAAATTATTATAGCCAACATATGGTTTGTGTAGGAACAAATCCCAAGCTCAGTGATGCTAAACAACAGATTTACTCAGAATTTTTAATTAAAAATGCCAATCAATTAAAATCTGAAGACAGTCACTTAATACTCAAAACAACTTCCACTCGCCATCACATTGTATAGTTTTACAGCATTATGGAACGGAATCCAAGGGCATAAGGTAATTGTGTTAAATTACATAAAGGTAATTCATAGCTGACCTTGTGCATTTCCTGCTCCTATCCCGTTACCCTCACTACTACACTCCACATGGGCCCAGCTTCCACCTGCCAGAACCTGTGTTTCTTTATCTGAGAGCTTTCTGTGGCTAGTATATCCCACTTTTCCTACCAGTGTGTCCAGCTTCAAATCCTAGGAAATTAGCATTCCCCCAGCAGCCTCCAACCAGTGATGGGAGGTGGTGTATAAACACCCAAGTGTGCTCCCCCCTGAATGGAATAATCCCAACGTATGATTTCCCAGAACTGCCCAGCGAGGTTAGACACCAGTCAAGAACAGTAATTGCAGGTTTTGCTAAGTATACCCTTATAGTCTCTATTCCCTTTCCTGCCTCCATTCCCTACCAGTACTCCTTTCACATCACACAGAAACTACTTGTGCTTGAAAGTTCATCTCAGGGTTGGCCTGGGAAGTAACACAAATGAAAGATCCATTGTGTGTGTATGTGTGTGTATACTTCTAACATACATGTACACATTAGAAGTTAAGGAGTGTGAATACACTCTGACCAAAGACCTACCATGACCCTCCTGTAATTGAACAAGTTGAATTTATTACTTTTGGTAATGAGAGAGAGAATACATGCCATTGGGAACCTGTGTATACAACGTGGGGTTGTGTGACTAACAGCATATTCGAGAGAATCTATTGTAGGATTTGCGTTTGTGTTAGATGAGTTGAGGAAGGGTTTCAGGCCTTTCCTTTGGATTGCATGTTGTCAGTAAGTGGGAGTAACTCTGTGATTGGGTATCTTCATACATGTTTCCTAGGAGGAGGGAAGACGAGAGTGAGGCTGAAGATGTTATTGGTAAAGGTGCAGTGGTACCTCATACTATCCAGGATAGGGGAGTGTTTGGTATTTTGTGTTTTGGACTACCGTGACGTTCTTGTCTATATTCTAACACGATTATGCAGCGGTACCGTTGTCATGATTGGCCATGGTAACAAAGTAGCCTTGTCTGATGTTGATAGTTTGTGAAACACTTTGTCTTCAATACCAGCTGACTAAGGCACAGTTGCGAGTACCAGGCCGACCATCTCATATCGGGGGCCACGCTTCTTCTCTTTCTCTTATGTGTTTTCAGTTACTGAATAGAACTTTCTTTTATCAAAATGTCGTCCCAAATAGAGAAATAAGACTTTTCTATATTAACTATCTTTTGATTTAAATAACATCTGTACTGATTTAAATATTATTCATCCATCTAAGTAATTTATAAGTGATTTTAATTGTAGACTATCGTATTTTTTAACTTAGTACTGAATTACTTGTTTCTTGCGTGTTTCCTATAAAGACATAGATAGAGATAGAGGTATATAGATATCCACAAATACATACATACCCACATACAGACTACATTTCAAACTATTCTGATGAATGGTCTGTTATGTTCTGGTTATAATTTTTTTTTTCTTTTGAGTTCCCAATTTTCACTAGACCAAAATTTGTGGAAGTAATTTGAGTCACGATTGGATTTCTTTTTATGAATCTCATTCTAAAAGAGATGTGAGGAGACAAGTCTATGATAGGTAGGAATGAATGAATTTGGGAAGAAAAGTCACAGTCTTGTTATTAAGGGCACATCCTTTATTTTTCAGAGAGCTAAAGAAGAGGCCCAGCAGAAGGAAGCCAAAGTGAAACTCCTGACCGAGTCCGTGAATAGTGTCATAGCTCAAGCTCCACCTGCCGCACAAGAGGCCTTAAAAAAGGAACTTGACACTCTAACCACCAACTACCAGTGGCTCTGCACCAGACTGAATGGGAAATGCAAGACATTGGAAGTTAGTAGCTTTTCTTGATTCTTATCAATGATATGTCAATTTCTGGGCACTTGTGAAACACAGTGATTAATCACATGGACTGTGGTATAAGACTACTTAGGCTCGAATTCTTCACTCAGGCACTTACGATTTGTGACTTCGGGCCAGTTGCTTACCTTGTGTAAACTTACATCTTGTCTGTAAAATGAACATACAGATAGTACCTATGTCATGGGGTGCTGAGAAAATTAAATGAGCTATATTCTATTTGAAATACTTAGTCTAGTCTCAATAAATGTCAGCAGCCATCATTCTAATTCTTATTATTACTGTCATTATTATTATTAGGTTACAACAATCCTTTAAATAAGTTTTCTCAGGATTTATAGAAATTGGTCCCTATTTTTAATATGTTTGAATATGCATAAAGTCATAATTGTCTTAGCAGGAAGGTATTCTGTTGGAGAGGTGCATTTTATTATAACTATCTTTAATAATAGCTGTGCCCTGTCAAGTTCTTTACAAGACATGTCTAATTAGCTCTTTTTGGGGGGGATATTTTACATTATATTTATTTATTATCATAAGCCTGACTTTATCTTTCTCACATACTTATCTGAAAATAGATGATAAAGAATTCAGATGCCTCAAATGCTTACCATGTAACTGCATCAAAAATAAACTATGGTCCTCCTTGTAAAAATACTGTTTATTAGCAGTAAGCATTATGCCAAGGAACTCAAAACTACCTACTACCAAATGCTAATGCTGCCAGATACTGTTCAATACATGGGCTTTAAATTAAGTCCCCTTCCCCCACTGAGTTATTTTTGTGAATATAGTTGATAAAGATTGCAGGTGCCCCATTATTGTTGAAAAACGTTATTGTTTAAATAGCTTTTTTTTTTTTGCTTGATATGTATTTAGTCTAAGTGAAATAAGTCAGACAGAAAAAGTCGAGAACCAAATGACTTCACTCATATGTGGGATATAAAACTGAAAGCAACAAAGGAACAAGACAAACAAACAAAGAATCAAACTAATACACACAGACAATAGTTTAGATAGCTTTTTATAGTAAGTGTTTGATATTTAAAGGCAAATATGTCTCAGGCCAGTAGAATAGATCTTTGAAAATATTAAAAAAATATATATTTATCTTACCAGCATCTAAGATATTTCCAACTTATAATTTTTTATTATAAAATGTGATCTTTGAGTTTCTCCATTATAAATTTAATTCCTTCTTTATTTATCAGTCTCTGTCTCTTGTTTTATTCAATGCATTCGTCATACACTAGGCTAGTACCTTCTGTATGCCCGGAACTGTTACAGTTGCTGAGGATATAAATGAAAATCTCTTGTATTAGTGCTATGTGAGTGCTACAGAAAATGAAACAAAGAATGGGAAAGGAAGGAATGACACTGTAAGTCTCGAGAAAGTCACAACTAATTCATTATCATGTTACATGAGGGAGGAACTTTATGTATGTAGGAAATTGCTTTCTGTTAATATTTAAATAAAGCACAAATATATTTTGTGTTCTTAATTTCTTTTTTTTAAACCCACAGTACATCTTTATTAGTATTTTTCTCCCCGCCCCCATCTTCCATATTATTGTGGCACCTTATTTCTTACTCCCAATTAGTTCATGCCTTTGCCGCTGCTGTTGTAATTATTATTATTTTTAATGCTATTTGTTTTGATTTGCCAGTGCTGTTTTCCAATTTCTATGAAGATTTTTGGTTTTTGTATCTTTCTTTTGCTTCTGCTCTTTCATTGAGTGTGAATAGCAAAATACATTCAGATTATGCATGATAGAAAATGCCTTTACTTTGTCCTCAGTATCGACTATAGCCTAACTGAGCGTCTAATGATGCTGGAACAGTTATATTTAACAACAGTGAAAAATATTATTCTTTTGTCTTCTGAAATTTCTTGCTGTTTAATAAAGAAATCTGCTGTCAAATTATTGTTTCTTTATAATTTTCTCTGGTACCTTTTCATTTTCTCTTTTACTCCATTGCTTTGCAGTTGTGTTCTCTGTTATCTGTGTGTAATTTGCTTTCATTTATACTTTGTCACTTGTTGTATTAATAAGAACAGAGGTATTATTTATCTCTTTGGTTGTCTCCATTATCATTTTGAATATATTTTTTTCTCCCAGTCTCTCCATTTCTTTCTAGGGGAACCTTTATTTGATTTATGAAGAATCTCCCCATTCTGTGTTCTGATTCTTGGCTTCCCTTTAATAGTTTCCATATTTCTATCTTTATCTTCTGGATTCAGAGTAATTTTCTAAAGTCTGTCTTCTAATTCTCAAATTCTCTCTTCAACCTCCTACTTCATAATTTATCTTTTGATATAAAAACGTATTCATCTCTGTCTGTATATGAATCTACTTATATGTGTGCACATTTGTATTTTTTCAAAGATCATATTTTCTATTTCTTAAGTGTTTGCTTAGTTATTTTGCAAACCTGTCTCATATAATATTTTGCTTTTGTGTAATTCTATTTCTTCCTTTTAGTTAAGCAATTTAAACTTAGGTAATCTATTTGATTGAGAAGTCTCAACTTAATGAGAAATACACAGGAAACAGTTTTATTTTTCCACTATCTAAAAACCACGTCAAACTTCATTTTCTGCATAGCAGTTGGGTTCTTCATCAGTATTTCAGTCTGATCCCATACATTTTCATTGACTTTTAATTATTTTTAATTATTTAAATTGAGTCTCATTTAAATTTCTGTCTCATACTTTATTAAAATCTTCCACCAAGTTAGATTAATCTTGTGACTTCAGCAATTTATACAGGGTTGGGAGTGAAAAAAAGTGATCTTACAGTACCCTCTTACCACTCAATTTCTGGATAGTGATCTTCCAGTATTGGTATATGGGACAATAAAGAGGGGAGAAATGTACTCTTCATCTGATGTCCTTTTCTTGCCTGGCTACAATTGCTGTATCCTTTTATTAACAGCCACACACATCTGTGATGATGAGTCTGTTATCACCAGACCCTCTAGGATATCGTCACTGTTCTGGCTTGTTCTCTATAGACTCTATATGGTCTGTGGGGATCCTAGTCATCCGTATTGATGTGGACTTTGAACCCCCTCAAAAGATTTCATAGGCATATATGATACCTTGCGATATTTAACAGGAATTACAGACTGACTCTTGCCAGTAGCCTTACACCACATTCCCTTGAGAATTACGCATTGTGACGCATGCCTCTGCGACGTTCTGGGGTCTTATTTGCCCACCATATCTCAACTCAGCCTATGGACGCTGGCAGATCCCATCTTGTGTAACTCAGGAATGAGACAGTTGAAAGAGTTGCCCTGGTTCCTCTTTTTTATTTTTTATTTTAATGGAACTTTATTGGGGAACAGTGTATTTTCCCCAGAACCCATCAGCTCCAAGTCAAGTTGTTGTCCTTTCAATCTTAGTTGTGGAGGGTGCAGCTCAGCTCCAGTTGCCGTTTTCAATCTTTAGTTGTGGGGGGAGGGGGGCACAGCCCACCATCCCATGGAGGGAATTGAACCGTCAACCTTGTTGTTGAGAGCACGCGCTCTAACTAACTGAGCCATCCGGCTGCCCTGGAGCTCAGCGTCAGCTCGTTGTCTTCAATCTAGTTGCGGAGGGCGCAGCTCACTGGCTCATGTGGGAATTGAACTGGCAGCCCTGTGGCTCAGAGCTCACACTCTAACCAACTGAGCCATCCATCCACCCTGGCCTTGGTTCCCCTTTGACCATAATAGCAGCTCAATAGGGAATGCATGCCAACCATCCCTTTATTAATATATCCACCCACTTGATGAGCAATACTCTTTTAGATCTGTAAAGAAAGGGGGCCAAATGAGTTCCCCACCAAAGCCCTCCCTGTCAGCCCTTCTTTTTAGACCAGGGCTTGTGAAAACCTATTAACAGAATATCTCTCATCATAGAATGTAGGGAACTTAGCCATTTTTTTCTTAAGTATGAACTCTAGTTGCCAATGTCAAGAAAAATATTAATACATGCAACTGGCAACTTTTACCACCAGACTAAACTTATTTATTTTAAAATTGTTTAAAATTGTTGTGTTATCTCTATGTCATAAGGTGGAGAGTCTACCATTTGTTACAACTTTTGACAGCCCCTAATGACATGGTTTGTCATTGTTTTGTTTGTCATTTTTTTGTTTGTTTATTTGTGAGCTCACTTCTGGTAGGAATTATTTTTACTGCAAATCACAAAGCTCTGGGCTGTTGGAGGATCCCTATGAGTCCTTTCTATCTGTCTCTACCAGAGTTTGAGAGATGTTATGTTCTACCCCCACGTGTGCTGTAGACTTAGGTTGTGGTATCCTATGGATGGATCCTCATTTTCTCACCAAAATCCAAAGGATTCTCAACTTCCTTATTAAATCCTTATACTCCAGTAGGTGGGGATTTCGCAGTGCTCCTTTTTAGGATACGTAGCATACAATGTTTTCCATTTCCCTAGAATGCATGAGACCAATGCCTCTTTTCCCATCCCAAGTTAGTGTTGAATACCTTAGCTTTTATGTCATATACCCTGTTCTGATAATGCCAGTATTTTGGTAAGCTTGGTTTCCCAACCTGTACCTACACTTGACTTCCCTCTTTGTTTCTGCCACCTGAAGATTTTTTCATACTTGTTTCATAGATATGCTACCAATTTAAAGTGTTTTTCTTTACATTTTATTCAGTTTTTCGATATTACTGATGCAAGGATTGGGGGATTACCACATCAGCTCCATTTACCATTTGGAACGGATGTTTCCTTTTTGTTTGTGCATGCTTCAAAGTCAATTTAAATTCTGTGATTTCAAAGTAATTTTTAGTTCCAAACTGTTAAGCTTAGCAGTTATTCTAAGGGGATTTTAGCTCCAGTTCAGGCTGCACAACTATATTTTATTTTGCTGAGGTGACCTGTAAAGCCAATACATTCATCCTCTCCAGTTGTGTCCTTCAGATGCATTGAGGACACAAGAGGCCATCCATCCTGATGGCTAAATCAGCAAGGTAGTTCGTTACTTCAATCTGCACCAAAGTTAATAAGACACAGCACCAATTGCATCTCCTTATCTTCCAAGCTCTAAAGTACCCTTGGACATTTAAGGAGGTATTTATTATTTTCCCACTGGGATCTTTGCCCAGAAGGAATACAGGCTGTAGTCCAGCAGTATCTGGAAGTGCCCCGGATTTAAGATTTCTATCACCTTTTAAAGCAAAATACTTAATTTCACTTTTTTTTTTGATAAACTGTGTGTAAAATGCCAAGCAAGTATTGGTAGGCTGGCAAAGCAGGTTAGACTGATATGTTTCATCAGTTAGAGAGGGAAAGTCTTCCATCATTTGAAAGGGTTAGGCTCAAAGGTGAAAATATAGAATTTTAGTTTCTGCTCAAATAAAACTTTCTTTCTGAGCTTCATCTTTGGTAGAGGTGGGGTGAGGGCGGTAGCAGTTAGTGCTAATTGCACTATTGTATTATAGGTTTGACCAATATTTACAATCTCAATGCTAATGGAAAATGACCATTTTTATATTCTTAGCCTCTAGTGCATCTTCCTGCTTTTTCCCAGACAGGCATTACCATAATCCAGAAATTTGCCTGTATTATTCCTGTGCTTAAAAATACTTTATCACATAGATATGAATGCCTAAACAATGTATAGCTCAATTTTGCTTGTTTTGAGCATTACAAAAAATGGTAACCTATAATATATAGTTCTCTAGGGCTTACTCTTTTCGCCCCCAATTTTTGTGTCTGAGAGTCCTCTATATTGTTCTGTTTGATGAATTTATTCATTTTTACTTCCTTATTCTCTATTTAAATGTGGCACACCATATATATCTATTTGCCTGCCGGTGAATATTAAGGTTTTCTTTCGTTTTTAAAATTCTGGCTATTACAAAAAGTGCTGAAATGAGCATTCTTGCAATTGCCTTTGTTATCCATGCAAATCAGTTTCTCTGAGGATGTATACTGAAAATTGGAGTTGTTAGGCTGTTGGGTATATGGATATTCATCTTACCGAGAATGACAAATTATTTTCCAAAATGGTCATTCCAACATACACACCCACCAGCAATAAATACAAATTTATGTTAATGTATACCTTCTGTCACACTTGAAATCGTCAAACTTCTCATTTCTATTAGTCATTGTGGTATAAATATCTCGCTGTAATCCTGACTTACATTCCCCTGATTAGAGTTTGAGTGTATTTTCATATGTTTATTGGCTGTACATACATCTTTTTCTTTGAACACTAGTTCAGGCTTCCCTTCACTATCCCAAGGTCAGAAAAATACTCTTCTATATATTCTGTTAGCGATCTTCAAATTTTGCTTTTTTATGTGTGAATTCTTTTGTGTATTAATCATTTTTCTCAATATATATCAAAAGCCATTTTAAAATAGTTGTATCCTTGAAATAGTAGTTATATTTCTGGTAATATACCGCAAGGAAATAATTTGAAATATGGAAAAAAATCCATACTCAGGATAATGTTCACCACAAATTTAAAATAGCAAACAAAAGTGAAAATAGTGTAACTATTCAAAAAATGTTAATTGTTAAAGAAATGAAAATATAGCCACTTAAATGAAACCTAGGTTTTCATTAGAAATGGCTTCTTAGCATTATGAAAAAAAATATATATAATGTAATGTTTAGTGACTAGCACTATAGTTAAATCCATACTTTAATTTTTTCATTAAAATTTTTTGGGTGACTTCGGTTAGTAAAATTATATAGGTTAGAGGAGGTCCCAGAAAAAAGGTCATAGTTGATGTGTTGGGATGTTAGGTTAATATATGCATTTTTAGGTATGCATTTATTTTTATTTTTTTCAGACTGTAATGTTGATGAATCATTTCTTTATTTAAAAAAGTAAATCACTGAATCTTGAATTTATGTAATAAAACATTTCCTTAATGATGTGTAATTATAGATGTATTAGATGATCAAATTGAGTAGTCACATTTTCAATTATCTTCTGGAAATGAAAGGTGAAATCTAAAATAAATGTTACGTTTTTAGAGATTTTACAAATGGAAATGATACAGTCTCCCAATCACTTTTCTATTGAAATATTTCACCTGGGACATATATTTCTTTCTTAGGAAGTCTGGGCATGTTGGCATGAGTTACTGTCCTACTTGGAGAAGGCAAACAAATGGCTAAATGAAGTAGAATTCAAACTGAAAACCACTGAAAATATTCCTGGTGGAACGGAGGAAATCTCCGAGGTGCTAGAGGTAAGTTGTGAATTCATCTAAATGATCATTTATATGCTGTATGGAAAGATGTCAAGTACTGAATAAAAAATACATTCAAAGAAAATGGCACCGGGAGCCTAGTCACTATGCCCTCTCCAGCACTGGTATTCTAGGTGAAGCCTTTGTTTCCTTTAAGAACCTTCCAGTCTCAAGGTTTAAAAGAGGATTTAAACAACCTTACAGAGGATATTTGCTGTTTGCTGTATCACTAAGTTCTGTGTTGACACTTTTCTTTATCTGTTTCAATGTACTACAGAACTGCAAAGACATTTTACTTTGAATGCGCACTTTTGCTCCTTTGGAGTAGGGTTTAAAGGGGATAATAATGCAAAATCGTATTTCCAGTTTAAAAGCTACATTTATTGTGTTGGGACATATTTTAAAATTATTTAAAATAATAAGTGTATACCTTACAGACAGTTTTGAAGTATTACATGGGCATGCTTTGATATTAGAAACATATCTTCAAAATAGTCATACATTTTAGTCATTACAAAATTTTAGTATGTTTTCAAGTTTTATTTTGAAGAGCTTTAAAAAGTAAAATTTAAAGGCTTTTGCATGTATAAACTTTGATTTATATGAACTTCTGATAATTAATCAATTATGTTCTGTGCTTTTTATTATACTTTTGGTTAATCTTTTGCTTATAATGACTATGTAGTTTTAGCACATGTATTATATGTAGAAACATATGTCTCGCAGCCCCTGTGTAAATATGCTCAAATAAGGTGCATAAATTAATCAAGATGTGAAGAAAATGCAAAATGTTTCTTTAGACAGAGTAGAATTTGGATCCTAGAATGTTCCAGAAGAAACCTAGATATCATTATATCCGACTCCTTATTTTCATGAGAATTGTAAAACCTGAAGAGATATCGAAGAATAATGAGAGAGGTCTCACGTGGACTATAATTTTGGCCCTGTCCTCTGTCCTATTTAGACTTGTTCATTGACCAAACATCCCTTGTGAATCAACAATGTGCGTCTTCCCAAAAAGATGAAGAAACTTACATTAGTAAAAGAGTGGTGGACCGAACAAGGGATGTGATAATGCAGTTGTTGTATTAATGATCAGACGGAAGGACCTCATTATCCTTTTTATTGCCTCCTAGTCCAAAAATGGCGGCTCTACCTTTAAGCCATGTATGCATGAAAACGTGTGAAGGGCAAAGGGTTTCCTACTAAAGAGACTGCCTTTTTTTTTTTTTTTTTAATTTGGGAGGAGAACCTTTTGGAATTCTACCTACATATACTGTCAGAATCATGTCACTTGGCCATCACTAGCTATTAGAGAAATTGAGTATTTTACCTTTTCAGGTTTCAGAGTAGAGGACATCAAAGAAGAAGGTGGCTGTGAATCATTTTTAAGTGTCTCATTCCACAATCTTGCCATAAACTCCTGAAATTTACATATAACAACATCATATTTTTTTGAAATAACACCAACCTTCCACATTTATTATCCCAATTAAATATTGTTTAAATTGCTTGTAATTTAATTATATGTAAAGCTAAAGATAGTGAGTATTTTGTGCTAATTCAATGTATTTAGAAAAAGAAGAGCAATAGTAATTATTGCAAATTTGTTTCAGTCACTTGAAAATTTGATGCAACACTCAGAGGATAACCCAAATCAGATTCGCATATTGGCACAGACCCTAACAGATGGTGGAGTCATGGATGAACTGATCAATGAGGAACTTGAGACATTTAATTCTCGTTGGAGAGAACTACATGAAGAGGTATGACGATGAGAGTGAAAAATCTCTTTAAACTGATTTGCATAAATATCTAGCAAATATTTTTAGGCTTCTCAGGTGGATTAAAGAATATTTACATATTAGCTCAACTTCCAGATTTTAGAAACTGTCATGTGCTACACCTGGCTGAAATATTTACATGTGTAGTTAATCATTTTATCTTATAAAATGTTATAACGTATGGGTTTTAAACTGAGACATGCTCAAGTCCACGAAGTAGTAACTAATCTATTGTTCAAAATCAGTTGTTCTCTGACCACAAAGTTTTTTATCCTAATCAAGATTAACCAATATGTGTAGGTATCCTCACATCTGTCTCTCTCTCTGTCTCTCCCTTTCTTTCTCTACACATGGACACACACGTTTGTTACACTTACATGTAATCTGTTAATAAGATATGTGATTCTATTAGTACCCAAGATATTGGATACTGGTTATTCTTCCTAAATAATACAAAAGAGTTTTTCTTTGTGTAACAGAAGAATTTTTACATTTAAAAATTCACACACGGTGTGAATGTTTCAAATCAAAATTAAAAGAAAATAACATATTCCTTTCGATGAAACAGTATTTTGCAGATGCACTCTTAAGTCATAAATGGATTGTTTGTCAAGAAGGACAAAACTGATCATTATGAAGTTTAGTTTCATATCCATTTCCTAAGTGCGTCTGTGACATGTGAGATACTGTTCTAAGGTTCTTAAGTTCCTATCCTTCATTATTTATAGGCATTGATTAGTTAATCAAAACATCATTGATTTCTTAGGATTTTTAGGACATGAAAACAAATAATATTCTTATGAGGTGCAAAAAGTTGTTTTAGAACTTATCGCAGAGGATGAGAGAACTCAGGAAACCTTCACACACCCGTGTGGGTCAGCACTGGAATGTGTTTGGGGTTGCTTTCCTAAAGAAAATAAGTTGTGAATTAGCTGTGAACATTTTAAAATTAGAGTAGGAGACAGCTAAATGGGCAATTGTAGGAGGGCAATTCCAGGCAGGTGGACACCAATACGTGCAAAGAATTGGAAGGATGAAGGTGATTATATGAGGTCGGATAGTTTTCACGAACTCGTCCTAGAAAAAAATGTTATGTACCTTGTTGCTGAATATTACTACGGTCACCTTCGAAGTACTCCGCTTGGTAAGTGTGCCTAGTCCACCCTTCAAAGCAATTTTGAAACTCTTTTTCTGAAATGGCCATCAGAGCTGTCATATTACCATCGATGTCCTGAATGTCATCAAAATGTCTCCCTTTCAATATTTCCTTTCTCTTCGGGTAAAGAAAGAAGTCACTGGGGGCCAGGTCAGGTGGGGCCCCCAAGGAGGGTGTGGCTGAATGTGAGCATGAGCGGGTAGGCATGAGCAAGATTGCTGAGGGAGACCTGTGTTTCACAAACAGCCTGGTCTACAACCATGTGCTCAGGGAACCACTGAAGGGTTTCATGTAAGGGGGAAGAGAAGAATGACACCATGACCAGATTACATGACCTCAGAGGTGACTGTGGAGAAGGGATGGTCTGAGAGGTAAGGAGATTGCAGGTAGTGAGACCAAGTAAGAAGTGATCATTTTAGCTCAGTTGAAGGCAAGGCCATTCTTTGGTTATATGTGCAGAGAAAATGAAAAATCTAAGAAAGCATCTAGGTTTCTGGTTTAGGTGATTGGGTAGCTGAGATGTTTCCTAAACATGATGGGAAATAAGGAAAAGAGCAAGTGTGGGGGTGAAAGATCCTGTGTCACATTTTACCCACGTGGACCCTGAGATGACTGTTTAAGTTTAATACCAAGTAAAGCCAAACCCTTAGTCAGGGTCTTAGGTGCTGGTCATGAATTTGGGAGACTCGATCCCTACAGGGAGGAGTGAGGAGAGTCGGGAATGAAAGGTTGGAAGATTGATGAAAGAGGGTGCTTTTTTAGCAGGGTTTTCACTGTGAGTGACTGGGCTCAATCCCAGTGGAAGCTTTAAAGAAATCATGTAGAAATCAGCATTATAGAGCACACTTAAAATTGTCCCATGACAATTTTAATGGGTCCCTTTTTGTTTGAGGATTGCTCTCGGGTACATAAAATCCCAGGATTTCTGGGCCTCCAAAAGCAGTAAAATTGAGAAATGTGGGTGCTTAAAGTGAGGACGTAGCCGTGCATGCCAGCGTCTGGCCACCATAGCTTCAGGTGAACTCAGAGCTTCTGAGGTTGAGTGTGCTGCAGTACTTATAGAGCACCCCGGTGGGGCTAGTCCATAATCCAGTATGAGAGAGACATACAGCCCTGAAGTTCAAGAGAGCGATTCAGGCTAGTTACACAGATGGGGGATTTATCAGGCTACATGCTAGTTAAAATTGGAGACTTCATGAAATCACCCGAGGTAAGCCAAAAGAAAAAGAATTATGGACAGAATTTAGGGGTTATGCCCCAAATCAAGTTTTAGGCAAAGACAACTGTGTCTACAAAGGAGATGAGGAGACATGGTCAAAGAAGAAAGGGGAGACTCTAGTTAAAACCAGGTACTTATTACAAGGTAGTAGTCATGAAAAAAACGTCAAATACAATAGCGAGACCTGGTAAGATGCAGAGGGAATTGGACAGAAAGGACATTTCTTAGGACCTTTACCAGAGTTTCCCTGGGGAGAGAGAGACTGATAACAGTGAATTCCAGAAGACACTAGAGAGGAGGAAGGGGAAAGCAAATGTGAACTATCCTTGTGAGGATCTTGGCTGTGAAGGGAAAGGAAGGTCCAAAGGGAAGATGGTAACTAGGGAGATATGCGGGAAACCTTTTGTTATTTAAGTGGAAGAGACATTCTGGTCATGTTTTTTGTTTGTTTTTTTTGTCCCCCCCCCTCTTTTTATTTATTTATTAGTTTCAGGTGTACATAACAATGTACCAGTTAGACATTTACACCCCTCACAAAGTAGTTACCCCCCTCTGCCAAATTACTACCCGTCTAACATCATATATACAGTGTTTTCCTGAAAATAAGACCTAGCCGGACAATCAGCTCTAATGCATCTTTTGGAGCAAAAATTAATATAAGACCCCATCTTATTTTACTATAAGACCAGGTCTTTATGATAATATAATATAATATAATATAATATAATATAATACTGGGTCTTATATTCATTTTTGCTCCAAAAGACACATTAGAGCTGATTGTCTGGTTAGGTCTTATTTTCTGGGAAACACGGTATATAACTGTTACAATACCATTGACTCTATTCCCTATGCTGTATTCCACATCCCATGACCATATATATATTAAATTATAGTTGACATTCATTATTGTTTAGCTTCAGCTTCAGGTGTACACTGCAGTGGTCAGGCATTTACACCGTCCCTGAAGTGGTCTCCCTAATAAGATCACGTTTTACATTGGAAAGAAAGAAGTCCTGAGTAGGATTGTGTCCAGGCCTGAAAACAAGTAGGTAAGGGGGAAGATCCGTGTCAAGGCGCCTGCAGCAACCCTCTCAGAAGTCCATCCTGCCACTGTCTTTGTTGAGTAGGCGCTTTATCGACATCAATACAAGGGACTAAAGGGTGGAGAAAGGGAATTGCAAACAGGCCTTTGGCCTTTTGCCCTCATGGCACTGTTATTGGACTAGAGTAAAAGTAGATATTCCTAAGTGGCAACTGTTCATAGGTTATTTAGATTTGGATTTTGATACAGAATTGGAATGTGCTTTTATTAATATTCAGGTGGTAGTGTCAGGATGGAAATTGTAGTTCAAGCCAAAGACTCAAAAGGCAGATTATAAAACTGACGTTGGCGGAACTATGAAAAGACCCCAATTTAAATCTTTAGTAGTGTTCAGAGTCTGTCTCCTCTGTCCTTAGGAATAGACCACCCTCTAACCTGATTTTGGCATCTGCCTCATTTCCGTGCTACTCTTGCAAATGTTTCGTACCACAAACACTACCTATGTCTTTCATATTTCAAAGGTCATTAGTATGGAACCTGGCATTTCCCCCAAATAAATAATAATCCAACTCAGCACCAAACCATGATTGAACATCTACTCTGCTGTATCCAAAATGAGTTGTGAAAACATTGAATATTGGGTTGGAATAGTCCCTTGTATAAGTCACAATCAGATAGGTCCCACACACTCCACAGTAATTTGCACAGGGAAGATTTAACACCAATAAGTATTAACTCTTTCCTGGGACTTCGTTTTTGAGAGGGAATGGAAGAGAACTCAAAAGAATACCCTAAGGCTGAGGATATAGTACCCAAGGGGGAAACAGATTTGCAAAGTGAGGAGCTTACCCAAGGCCGGGATTCAAACCTGTTTAGAAAGAGTGTGTTTCCTGCCCATGAGATGGCAAAAAAAGTTCACTAGGATGACCTCACCCAGAGCTAGTACCCGGTCAGGGGCTGACGCTTGTGTGAGGGGAATCTTGGAGTAGGGTGCTGACAAAGCTCGTAGTGAATTAACCTGGGGGGGATGCTAATGGATTTGCTGGGAAGCTGGATGGGGTGCCCGGTGGACTCCCTGGGAAGCTATTTGCAGTAGGTGCTGCTGAACTTAGGAAAACCAGCTTGGGCTCCAGGACGCTGCCCATGGATTTGCTATCCATGCTGAACTGGCACCCACAGAACTTGTCTGAAGACACCTCTATAGGGTGGTGCTGAAGTGTGTGGGGTAGGAGTAGGGAACAGCTGATATTAGCTCTGCTGGACATCCCACAGGCCAACCCAGGGCCACAGAGACAAGAAGTAAAAACACACTAGAACCGAGAAACCTTTACCTCCCCCAGTGTCACTCCAGCGCCCTCTACTGACAAAGTTTAGCATCATGCCAGCTGGCAAAGAGCGATTCCAGTATCACCAGCAGATCCATGTTGAAAGGCAGTACATTGATAACTGGCATATCCCCCTACAACTCATTGGGTATGTGACCTTGGGTAATATTTTACAAGCTCCCATTTTCTTATATGTGATAACAGATCCTGTTTCATAGGGTTCTCCTGAGTAAAATAGAAAATACTGCATGGAAAGGGCTTACTATCATGCTAGGAGCATAGTATATATTCAGTAAAGGATCAACACTTTTATTTTTACTAAGCCATATGCTGTAGTACCCTCAAAACAGTGTGTGTGTGTGTGTCTGTGTGTGTGTATCTATCTCACCAATGACAGGGATGGACAAACACATTCCGATATGAAAAACAATGAAATGTACCCACCTCCATTATTTTAATAAAATGTAGAAGACTGACAAAATGACTTATTTTATCATCTCCTTACTCTTAAACATGACAGGAGTTCTCCATTTCTACTTGAATAGTCGATTAAGCAGAATCCTATAGTAACAGCAAATAAACTTGAAATCGCTATCAGTCTTAGCTATGCTTATATCAAATATCTAGCCACCTGTAACCTGAGAGTAATTTGGCAATGGAAGTAAAGCATGTTTGGTGCTTTAGAGCTTTTCTGAAAACGACATCATGCTAGAGATGATGGCCTTTTCACTGTTGTGCTGGTTTTTAATAAGTTGATGTGACTTTAAAGATAGGAAGTTGAGTGAAAACGATGGGTAGTAAGAGGGTTTTCCTATTTCTTAGGGTGGAATCTGGGTTCTTTGATCAATTCCAAACTGCTTAAGTAATAGAGACACACCTAATAATTTGTTAGCTAAATCAATCGTTTGGATGTTTTCATTGAATATTTTGTTGAAGACTGGTGTTTTGATGCAGACTTGGGATCAATTATGTAAGGGGCTGGGAAAATAAAATCATTATAGTGAAAGAGTTTTTAAATTAATTTCTTTTATTTTCCAAAATAATCGATGTCATACATTAGATTGTTATAGTCAAAAATCCTGAATTCATTTTAAGCTGTCATTTTCCTGATTTTTTGGTTGTTGTTGACTACAGAAAAATTGTTTTTCCATTAATAAACACAGTGCCCTTTCACTTGAAGAAGAGCCTTAGCCCATTTTCTTCTCAATTAAATGCCCCTGTCAGAGATTTGTGGGTTTTTTTTTTTATTGCCTACCTAATGTTTCTTAGAGTCACAATTATGCAGAGCAAAGGTAACATTCAATTGCCTGCTAAATCAATCAAACAGCCAGAGGTTTTATTGCCTATGAATATTTAAAACAGATATGCTAGATCCTATTCTTAATTTCAGAGTGTGAGGTTGCATTCAGATCAGTAAGAAATTATTTCCATTCCTTGAAAAGGCATCCTTCAATCTTGATAATCTCATGGCACTATATTTTCTACTCATCGGGATGACTTGAAAGATGGCTAGCAGACCAGGAAACAGCTCCCCAAATCATACAAAATCATCTAATTTTTACAACTCACTGCAAAGTCCCAAGCTACAGAAGCTGTGTTAGTGATACAGCAACCTGCATGGTAAGAGCGATAATGCGTGATGGTCACAGTGGCCCACATGCTCTGCGTACCTGACATGCATCTTCTCATTCATTCTCATAGTAGCCTTGTGGTATAAAGCCTGAACGTACCCATTTTACAGATGTGAAAGGGTATCAAATGCCACAGAGCCAGTAAGAAGTCATTGAGCATTTAGAGACAAGGATCTTTGTGCTTGAGCCTGGACCCACGACCACTTGACCTCACAACCTCCTGTCTCAGTAATTCTTTCCTTATATTAAAATAAAGCTGCCTGGTAAGAAGTAAATAGTACAATTACCTAGTGTCCCAATATCTAAGGAAAGCTTAAAACATAAGCTTAAAAATATTAGGATGACTAATTAAAATAAAACATTTTAGAGTCTTAAACATTGAAATCACATATTTAGAGTCCAAAGCCTTTACCAGTTTTATTGATTAGTGATTATTTCTTCTTTCTTGTGTATTATTAATACCCCCACATCTGTCTTTTTCATAGTCATCTATAAGTTCCTTCACCTCACATTAAAAGTAGACAGAGTAAAAGAGAAGAGGCAAAATCTAAATTGGTTAATTCTGCTTTAATGGTAACATGATGATAGGCAGCTTAAGGGACCCATTGTTCCAAGTATTTGTGACTTTATTCACTCAGTGTCACATCTCCTTTATCATAGATAGACCAAATCAACAAATAATGAATGAAGGAAAACTATAGAATAATCCAGGAAAATAATTATATCAATTACAAGGTCAAAATTTTGTTGGAAAGCCCTTTGTCTAATAAAACAATATGCTTTAAGATTCTGTCAATATGTTTACTTCTTAGAAAATCTCAACCTATAATAACATTAGTAGACATAGCTATTGTTTATTGAGTGCATTTTTATGTCAGTCCTTGTGCTAGGACTGTATTATACACAGTATAAAACTTAATCTTCACATTAGTTTTATGAGGTAGATTTGATTAGCTCACTTCCCAGATGTTGAAATGGGGCTGACTTCCCTTCCCAGGAATTAGGCAGGTGACATTTATAAACTGGCCTCTGCAGAACACCAGGACGCTGGGAAATTTCCAACAAATACACTTTTAAATGTTTGCTCTCTTGCAGGGAAGTATGAGTAAAACTTAAAGGCCAGGCCAAAAAACAACAAAAAAAGAAAATGAATGAAGTAATACAACTATGAGCAGTGACCCTTGCATTGCCCTGGTATTAAAAGCTAATACTTGCACTAGATTTTGGCTGAATGAAGCCAGTTGATAGAGAGATCGTCTGAGAGAACCTCAGGCTCAAGCAAATTTGGGGCAGCCGAACAAAGATTCTACATATGTTGGACGGGGGATATTCTGTCTGCAGAGGGTACCAATATAAAAATAGGTCTATGTCTCTTCCTGCTCTGACTATAAAAGCAATAGTAAGAATAATTATAATAATCTCATCTGAAAATGTGTAACCATAGGCCATCCTTGTGAGGATCTCTCTTTGAGTGTATATTACCAATAAGGACCAAGGACTCCTCAACATAAGAGGTTAAGTTAAAGTAGCTCCATGTTGGTGGCACCCTAGTACTGGTCAGAATCAAATGTAAATCCTTTAGAAAGAAAAATGCCCTCAGTATTCTCTCAGATTAAATTCAGTGAAATTTGATCTCATGATAAAAAAACAACCCACAAGGACAAAGAAAACAAGCCATCATGAAGCACACTCATCATCTACAACACTGAGTGATTTCGACCACCTCCTCTACAATGTCAGATACTAAAAGTGCCAGATGAATAATATAAGTAGGTAAAACATTAAAGAAACAAATGATACTGAGAGTAAACAATACAACACTAAAACTTGATGAGGAAGATTTGTAAAAGATCAAACTAATACTACTAACGTTAAAATTATCATTCTAAAAATTAAAAAAATAATGGATATGTTTAATGTATTTTAAAGAGTTGAAGAAAAATGAGTTAAGAGAAAATTGAAAGATAATATGTAGAACGTTGTTCCAAAAACTAAGGAGGCTGACAATATGAGCAGGAAGACAAAAGATATCGGTGTAGATTATAAATGTCTGACTTACATATGTCTAATACAAGGTTCTGAAGAAGAGAATAAAGAAAATGGACATGCAGGAATACATGAAGGATATTGAAGAAAAACTTCCAGAGCCAGTGATACAATTTGCTTCATCAGGAAGCACAATATATAACATGCAGAACAAATAAATGGAAATCTGCTCTTAGACATATCACAGTGAAACTGCAGAATTCCAAAGACAAAGGTAACTTAGCAACCAGAGAGGTGAGGCAAATAACCTATGAAGAAATATAACTTGGACTAACATTACACTTCTGAGCTACAAAGAAAGAAAGTGGGAATATTTTCATGTTGAGAAAAAAATTACCATTAGCCTAGAATTCTGAAATTAGCAAAATTACATATTAAGAACAAGGGTGAATTAGACATTTTCAGAGAAACAGGAAGTTGGATTTTACCCCAGCTGACCCTTTCTAAAAGAAATTAATTCTAAAAGGAAGAGCTGAGATTCCCTGATAAAAAGAGACATGAGAGAGATGATTCTCTCAGCCATGTGAAGATACAGCAAGGAGGCCGTTTGCAAACCAGAGAAAGGGCTCCCACCGGACACTGAATCTACGGACACTTTGATCTTGAACTTCTCAGCCTCCAGAACTGTGAGAAATAAATGTGTGCTATATAAGCCACCTAATCTATGTTGTTTTGTTATAGCATCCCAAGCTGATAAAGATCGGCTGAAAAAATGAGACTTTTTACCAACACTTGACAAAAATGATACAAGAGGGAAAGTCCCATGACAGTCTCACTCAAAAATACAAGAAAAGATTCTAAGACAAATTTTGCCAAATTGGATCCAATTGTATATAAAACAATTTTTAAGTTTGATACTCTCTTTTCCTTCTATACCCTCTCCTTTTGATATTTTATGCAATGTTGTTACTTTCAATATCTCTTACATGCAAATGATTCTCAAAATATTATCTCTAGGACAGACCACTGCCCTAAACTCTAGACTGGTGTATCCACCATTCTGTGATCTATCTCTATTTGGATATCTCATAGACAATTCAAACTTAACATACTCAGATCCGAGCTCCTATCAAACCTACCCAACACAGTGATTTTCATCCTTGTTTGTGGCAACGCATTCTTTAGTCAGGCCAGAAACCCTAAAGTAAACTTGGGCTCTTTCTTCACCAGCCTCTCTCCAGTGGATATCAAAGGTACTCTCAGCCGATCTAAATGTGGTCTGGCAGGCAACACAGGATATGCAAGTTCCCCATATTTTTCTTTATGAACCAGGTCCTTTTCACTTCAGTCACACTTAGTCCACTTTATACTGGTGTATAAAAATATATATCTAATAACTTTGCTTCTATTAATAGGCTGTCATCATAAAGAGGTGATATCAAACCTACATTCCAGGTGATTACAGAGATTCATATATATATATATATATATATATATATATATATATATATATGAAACATGCTATCTCTTCCTCTGTTTCACTACTAAGGTGTAAGTGTAACTCTTAGCAAAAATATTAAGCCAATAGCAGTAGAACTATATGTTAAATTACTGATCAGATTGGTCTTATGGACAAATTTTTTGATGTGTAATGAGAAGTGTAAAACACAGTTAACTCTCTTTCAAGAGTAAAATGTTATAAGCCACTAAGTTTTCTCTAAAATGGTCGAGTTACTGAACTTAGAATCAACTAAATTCTAATATTTAATTTCCCTCTTGGCATATAAAATACTTAAAATAATTTTTACCTCTGTTCTTCCTAAGTTGTCCATATTTAAAATGAAGAACCTGGCTGGATTTATTTGTTCAACCCCCACTCATTCCTTCACTCATTCATCATAGATGCCTTGTTGGTTGCTGGAGGGGCAACTGTGAGATTAAATTGAGGGAAAGGAGGACGTGGGCAGGGGTGATATAGAGGGAGGAAGTGCAAATTATTCTTCAGGGTGTTTGATGGCAAGAAATGGTAGCTGTGTGACATTATGAAGGCGGTAGCCAAAGCTGCGTTAATCATTTTGCAAGTTATAAATGTATCAGATCTACACATTGTACATCTTCAATTTACACAATGTTATGTGTCAATTATGTCTCAATAAAGCTGGAAAAAATAATTAGCATGTCTTTGAAGATTAATGTTAAAAAAATGTTTGGTGATGAAAAAATAAGAGAAGGGCCAGTAACTTCAGTAATAGGATAGAGAAGATGTTTTATTGACTTTTAGGACAGTGAAAAGTTGAGCATGTTTGTAATCTGAGGGAGATCCACTAGAGATACATACTGAATATCTAAGAGCAAGGTCTTACAGGAAAAGACATATGAGCAAAAATGGAAGGATAGACCTGGGAAGTGTAATAGAGAAAATGGAGAGAGCACGAAGTTATTTTGAGGCGAAAAGCAGTAAGGCTGAGAAAATGGACTCAGGAAAGACTCCATGCCTGAGAGGGAGCTACATCTTTTTTTCAATTGTGTAGGGTTGGTGACATTAGAAGTGGGGATGGGAGAATAGAGAATTGGTGCCTTTGAGGAAGTGAATGCGGAAAGCATTTGGAACAGGAGCTCGTCTGTATGTACAGATCAACTTAAAATAAGCATAAGTGTTAGCGAACAATAGCAGATTCAGTAGTAGTAAAATCGTTTGCAATGGAAACAGTTATGTGAATTTTTCCCACAGTTTTCTGCCAGATAATAATTTTATTCACAACCACATATGTACAGACATATGGGCAATCAAAAGAAAAGGGACACTCACTTCTATTATCTTCAGTTAGTATCTCCAGGAAGTCTTTGATCATATCCTGCAATAACTCAGAGACTGGTCTTTGGAGTCTTATCTTCCAAGTATATTCATATTTGGAAGTCACTCATTTGGTGTTCATTTGTCTTCCACCAGTATGTCACCGTGTCCTGTTGCCTCTAATTTGAATTTCATGTTTTTTTATAAAATTTATTTCTCTAACTTACCAATTTAGTTTGGATTCTTATTTCCACCTTGTGGCTATGGGCCATTTTCCCCAAGTTATTGTAATCAGGATCAGCTACTTAATTTTCGGACCTCAGTGCAAGAAGACGATGCAGACTGCTTGTTGAAAAATTAAGAATTTTAAGACAGCGACAAGGAACACTACACAAAGCATGCAGTACTGCATTATACCCATGATGCCATCCCTGATTGGCATTTTATATACTTGGTTCATTTTACAATTAAAGTGCTTTTGAAATTGTTCAGGAGTTACAGAACTTAGACTCATTTCTAACAGAACATCATTGTTTAAAGAGATTCCACTGAGGATTATCAACCAATGATAAATGCTTTAATATTTTGAAAGGTAGAATTTTTATCTAATTCTTAGAGCGTTAAGAATGGATTAGCTTCTAGCATTACATTTTTCCACATTTTGGATTTGTTCTTTGAATCTGTTCCTTCCTTACAGTGGAAGAAAGGATTTGGGCCATCTTGAATCTTGACTTGCCTAGGTTAAATGCTCTATGATAAAACTATTATCTTTATACAAAAATCGCACTGTAAGCAGATAGTTATACCAAACATCTGTGCTCAAGGTGACTTCCTTTTTGAGCTGAGTAGTGGACTATGTAACTTGCTCTCATAATAATTTTAATTGAATAATTGGACAAGAGTGATTACATTTTAAAGGGGAAAAAAAGTCACCTGCTTCATATTTGCGCACAGTAGTCCAGCCCTCTTTAATGTGAGAAAAATAGTCAAGCGAGTATATGCTTTTTATTTTTTTAATTAGAAAAGAATTTTTAATCCTCTATTTGCTGTGTCTTCTTTTGTTATCTGAGAAGGGTATCTTTCTTTTCCTACTATCAATCATGTGAGTTAACTTGATTCTTTCTTTAATAATATTTTCACACACACTTCGTGTTTTTAGTTTGTCTATTTTATAGATACAAGAACTGAAATATTATGTAACCTTCATAAGAAAAAGGCTGATGGTAGATGCATAGCCTTCTTATTTTTACTCACCATGAATCATGGAAATTTATTTATATTTTTAATTTTGTAAGTAATAATTCTAATACTATCTTCAAATATAATTCATCTTACTTCAATAAATAGTGTCCCATGTGCCATTTGCATTCACCTTTCTGAAATGTTTTATAAGGCCGTAGTTACAATTTTGTTGCCTGAATGTATATCAAATATAGCATATTAGCTTTATTTGGTTCAGACACAAAGAGACACACCAACACACATACACGACACATATGTTTGTGTATATGTGTGTGTGTGTGTATTCTTTTTAATACATAATTAATATTTAATTTTTATATATTCATTCTAGGCGAATGTCTTTTGCTTTGGGAGAGCATTAAAATATTTATAAACAAGTATGAATATGTTCATTTAAGGGTATCTTGTCCTTAAATTTTTATAATTTGATGGTTGAACTCTTTCCTCTGAAGTTGGAATAGAAAAAGTGGGAGTCAATATGTAAATGAAAAACATCTGCTATTAAGGCCTACAAACTAATCAGTTATAAAATAAATGAGTATGGATTGGTAAATTTAGGAATACATTTTTGGATAGAGGGTTTTTTTAAATTAATTTTACTGTTTATGTACAATTTCACTAGAATTTCTGGAGTTTTTCTTTTTCTTTTAATGGAACTTGTATATAACTTACTTACGATCCTCCATAATTTACAACTAATATTTAATTCCTATAACGTAAAATGCTACTCTCAAGGTAAATGTTCATCGGTCTTGTCCTTATTACTTTATCACTCTAGGCTCTTTTGAAACCGATTTTCTTTTCAAGCCACTTCATAGATTCTTGGGGTTGAATGATCAAAACTGTTCTTTAGTATTCAGGCAAGTATGCACTAAAATTACTTGTCCATTTTTTAAAAAGAAAGAAATGGGAGAGGGAACATTAAAGAACGTTTCTTTGCAATGTGTTCTAGTATCTCAGAGCAATACATGTATGAGACGAGGATTGAAAATACTTTCCGAGTTAATCAAGCTGTTTTTTTAAGCCACAGAATATACGTATTCATCCAGAAGTTTCCATTAAAAGTATCAAATAAAATTGGAGAATTGCTTTTTACTGCTTCTTCCTTACCAAGTTTCATAGTATTGTTTTCTGATCTGCATTAAGAAATGGCCAATTTAATAGTACTCTGTCCTTCCCTCCACACTTTTTGTTTCTAATGAGACTAAAACTCATATTTCCCTACCTGTTATTATTTAATTCTTATTTAAAGCATCATTTCTTTTAAACTTCACTCTTGATAATTCTTTTCAAATCTGGCTAATCATCAAAATTGCACAGATGGAAGGGTATAAGAACTTTACATATTCCCTTCCAGCTCCCTTTCAATTTCTTATTTGGTAGAATTGGATTGCACCTGGGAAATGTATTTTGAAAAGTGCCCTTAGATTCTAATGATTATTCAGGTTTGGGAACCCTGACCTCAACCTTGACCTGACAGTGAATTGCATAAGGCAGTCCAACTTGCTAATGTGGCTGTTTCAGATTCATTCCTAGTGTGGACCATTCATTATTCATGTCCATCCACAGCTCCTTAGTGCTGAGTGATCTCTTTATTCCAGAAATGAAGCTCATTTTCAATTCCTGAACAATTAAACCAAGCGAGGGGTGGGGGTGGGGAGGGGGGGGGTTTCTTTCAAGGCCACAGTTCCCTGCTGGAGCAGAACGAGCACTTTCTAGGAAACCATAGCAAACCTTTGATAGCATAGAAAGTGTAGCACTCTGTGCCCCAATCTGCTACCTCTCTCTTCTGTACCATAATCTAGACAGAAGAGACATTCCCTGTGGGGCTAGTTTGAAAGACACTAAGCCGTCCCGCATGGCTGTGGGAGACATTGTCCTCTACGTAGTCTTCAGGTACCTCTGACTTACAACAAACAACGCAGCAACCCTACAGGTGAGGGCCCACCACCTGAGACCCGGCCGCTTCTCGCCCACTCCCCAAAGCTCCAGAAACATGGCTTTCTGCTGCAGATGATGACAATATGCCACTGTAGGGAGCAGAGAGAAGAGAGAGGAAATTAGGAAACAGTTCTTGTCTATTTCAGCCAGCTTGATATTTTAGGAGAGCGTCCAGTGACAGAAGAGCCCGGTCTCTAACAAGGAATTGAGTGTACTGTACCACTGTGCCAGTGTTTATCTGCTCCCCATGCTCATATCAACACACACAAGTCTTTTTTCACTCTCCACCTACTGCTCAAGAACTGTACAGTATGTTTGGCAAGCCAGAGGAAAAGCAGCTGTTCCCTACATCTTGCCCCTGCTGTTCAAGGCACACATCGCTGCCAAATGAATCATATCAGAGCCAAAGACCCTGGCAGGAATCCCTTGCTACAAATCTGGAGTCTTGTCTATCTTATCTACTTGGAGAACAAAAGGTTTGACAACCTTGTAATGCCTTAGGACAAAATGGTACAGCAATTGACTGAGCTAGGCCTGAGGAATTATTCAATGTGGTGTGGATAAGCAGGGTGACAGGGACCTATAAATACACTCTTCTAGCACTGCAGCTTTTTCAGGACCATGATGATCATTTGCAGTATTTGTGAAAAATAAATATGGTTCATCTTCATGTATATGGAGAGGATGAAAGAGGATCAGTCATCCCAAGAGAGAGGGGTACTTTTCCTGTTTCTGAGATACCACTTCTAGTGGGACCCAATCTGAGTGTAATTTAACCCCACTGATGTTTGGCCATAGTGGCCAGCAAAGTCCAGAGCGTTTTATTTCAAGGGAACCTGGACACTGGCCTCCGACTGTAATGGGCCTACATTATAGTAAAAGGAATCCAGCAGAGACCTGTAACGTGCATCAGAAAAGCACCATTTCATGTTAGTGACGCTACATTTGAAACCAACTAACAGAAGACGGAAAAAAGTTTTTATTCATACACATATGGCTATCCTTAGCCGCTCTGTAAAAGGGATCATCATGGATGTGCTTCTCACACATCACATAAAGTCCGGGAGGCCGGAAACACTGTGTCATGTCTTTATTTCAAGTGTCTGAATTCCTGAGTGGAGAGATTGACAAGTACCAGTAGGTCTTCCACTCTTGAGGTCTCTGTCACATTACTGAGTTGGCTGGAAATCACTGCCCTTAGCTAAGAAGTACCAAATAGCTAGTTCATTTACATAACATGTCAAGTTGACACAACTACCTCTCCCTCACTAGAGGCCTTCTCAAATTACCTGCAATTACCTGTACACCTCAGCCTGGAAGCACCAGCTAGTTTTTCTAATTGGGAACCCTTGCTTTTCCTCTACTTATAGTTACATTTAGGGAGAGTCACTGTATTTGTGGCTTCATGGGACAACAGAAGCAATTGCCAGAAATCAGGTCAGTTTCTCAGTGGCTACATTCCTACTTTTGGTGCAGACCTACTCATTGCTTCATTCTACCATTTTACCCCAAGATTGGACATATACAACCTATATAAGTTACTGAAATATGTGGTCTCTATCCTGATCCAATTTATCCCTAGACTGTGATTCTGTTTCAGTATTCTGTATCAGGAGAAATTTTAAGTAATATTTTCACTACTTACGATACCAATAAATTACTCATTGTCTAAATTTTAGATTTGCGTATTATGAGCACATGTAATCGGCACCTCGCCACTGGGCCAGAGAACTTTTACTGACTAACGGTGCCTCTGAAGTTACCTTAAGAAGGTTGGGATAAGATGAACTCTGTACGTTCCTTTGAGGTTTACTGTATTATACTTCCACCACTTTCTTTTGGAAGCTGCAGTAATGCATCGGTTTACTCCTGTCAGGGCAGAAGACCCATTTCATTTGTGCACTCAGAAAGATGAATACATGCAGCAAAAATCCGGAAATGTCTTTGATATAGTAATGTATAGCTCATTGACCATTCTCTCATTGTTGTATATGAAAGTGATGGCTGTCTGATGTCAAGTTCCACTGATAAAGTCATTCCCAAACCTTACTTCAAGTATGCGTTCCTCAGAGGTCACAGAAGAACTTCAGTGACCTGCCAAGAGCTAAAACAGATCAAGTTCTGACAGCAACACCAATGGTTTTAACATATAATCTTTTCCTATAAAGGAAACTATATCGAGCTCCATAGACGTTGTTTTGTTAATTTTTCCATCCAGTGAGTTTGAAACAAATGCCATTACTGAAAATAAATCTAGAGGCCCTTATAAATAATGTAACGTTCTTCCTTTTATATTTAAAGACTACATATACTGGGGTGGCCAGTTAGCTCAGTTGGTTGAGTGCGGAGCTTATAAACACCAAGGTTACCGGTTCGATCCCCGCATGGGCCACTGTGAGCTGCACCCTCCACAACTAGATTGAAACAATTTGGAGCTGATGGGTCCTGGAAAAACACAATATACGTGTATATATATACATATATATATATATATATATATATATATATGTATATATATATATACACACATATATATGTATATATATATACACACACACATACATTATTAAAAAATCGTGTACTAACACATATGCACGTCTATGTAATTATTTATAGCCTGCATCTCTCTCAATTACATTAACATGCGGCAAAAGCCAATGTGCTTCCCACAAAAGTTACATCTAAAGTGGCTTTAAACAACAGTTTTTTAATTTATTTATTTGGTCTTTCTTGTCTAAGGAATACTGTGTGGGGCTTCTTTTCACTAGGAAAAAGTAGGACAGACTAATTTGAAAACAAAAACTAAAGCAACAAAATGAAGCTTCTGTTGGTTGCTGAGACTGAGCAGTCCTTCCTGCTATAAATTACTCATCCCTTCTTCCCCCTCTGCTTATTTTAATCTCTGTTTAATTCCTTTCACAAAACATTAGCTTGATTTTTCTTGAAAAGAATTTCCTCCGCTTGCTCGAAACGTGCCTGACCATCTAGAAAGGTTGTACGCAACCTTGTAGGGATCTGTTATTTTCCTTCTGCAACACAAATCATGAAAAATGAAATGTTTACTTCTCATCAACCCCAAAGAGGTCTGAGTCTACAGTGAGGCCTAGAGTGTTTCCTCCAATTTCAGCTCCTTTGAAGGTGTCCTCCTGCCAATTCTAAACACCTACAAGTTGGGAGAATCTATTTCTGAAACAATCGAACATTCCTCCTGGTCCTTGAACAATTCCCAACATTTGCATGGTATGGCCTCCTCAAAGAGCTTCCGGTTATGCTTCAGAGATTTTAATTGGTTGTTCTCTGAAATGATCTACTATTAGACAAAGGGTATCATTTGACAGCAGCCATAGTCCACATGTGAAATATCCATGGATGAATATGAAACGTGCTATTTGTTGGCTGTGGTAGAAGATGCAGGCACTGATGTATCTTTATAAGCCTTCTAATCATGCCATACAACTATAATTCTCCGTGTTTCAAAGGTATTCCCTAGGTCCTTCATTGTCTCTCCACGCTTTCCATAAATGATTTCTTATCTTTCCCTGGACTGCATTCTAGCTGTTTCTTATAGTCTGCCTCTACCTCAGTTTATAAGGTGCTGAGTTCATGGATTCTGTCAGTAGTTGGCTGTATAGTTTGAACCAGATAGGACACAAACATAAAATGGCTTTGCTTCAAGTAAATGGTTGATTCATGTTTCTTGCTGGCATCCTGAATAGATTCCATTGCTTTCCAGGGTTACAAAGTTAAATCCAGTTTAATTCAGTTAAATGTTCAATCTCATACTCAGTTTCATGTGTTCTCCTCTTTCCAGCTCTAGCTTAAACCATTGTCTAGGTAACTTGCACTGAAAGATAAGAGTGATCAGTTTTCTCCCTACACCTGTACTGCTTTTACTTTTCACCTAGGTCATATTATTCTCAATTGGCCTGATAAATAGGAATGAAGGAAACTGGATAAATATCTTCTGTTAACTAGCATTTTTTAAGGTGTTCAAGTATTTTGTATAACAAGGACACAAAACGTTGGCTTTATTTGGGTTGCAAGTCTGGGCTCTTTAAGAGGTCTCACAGAAGCTCTTCTGACCTACCATTTCTTTAACGAGAAAAAACATTCTCTGTAAAACTATCTTCAAGCCTCTTTATCCTGGAGTATCTTGCTCTACAAGCTGTGTTCCTGCTGGACAGGACAAACATGACTACTGTCTTCAGTATCCACTTGACCTATGGAAACATTTTTGCCACACCAAGCATTGGGGAATGCAGACTGCCCTTTCTCTTCACTGTGCCATCATTTCCAGTTCTTTTTTCAATCCCTAGGTAGGCACAGAAACCACATAAAGCATTCAGCTGAATAAGCAGAGTTCAAGTTGGTAATTAGATGCCATCCCCCATCGACCTTGGACTCGCAGACTCTATGAACGATGATGGCGTTTTGGCGCTCCCCTTACTTGCTTCAGGCAGAAACATTAAAGTATCCCCTTTTATTCCTCCATGAGGAGTAAGCAGAAAAGGCCACCCTACTCTCTTTCTGGACCATGGATTCAGTCCAACTTTGTTTCTCTCCCAAATCTTCAGAGTTTTAGAACAAGTGGAGTTGGTGGAGTAATGAAGGAAGACCAGCTTTCCAACCTCTTTTCTAAACCCTTTTGAGAAAAGTCTTGTCATTTCTATCTTTTAGAATGAGAGGAACTTCGTACTTCCAGTTTTCAGTTGAAGACTATAGCCGAAATTCTAAGATAACAGATAAAGTCTGTGTATTCATGACCATAATAATTGGAGCTTCAGAATAACTCCTACATTAAAAAAAGAGTTAGGATAGGAGGAAGCAGCTAATCAAAAATGTTCTCAGATCCACCAACCTAATTCAGTCCAATTGCGTATTCTCATTACTTGGTACTTGAACCAAGTAAAACCTCTTAGAAGGTGACAGAGAAAAATGAAAAGGAGTTATCAGTTGCTTGGCCCACTGAACTTGAGACTCCAGGACATAGAACTCCTTGGTCAGGATGGTCTGTCTGTGTAGTCAGGTGTGGCTGTCAGATAGTACAGGTCAGTGGCCTCTCATGTATCTCCACGTTAGTTTCCAAAGAGGATTTGGTTACAGCTTATTTCTTATAAGACAAACAAATAAAGAGACAAAAACTCAGAGACACAGACAATAGTTTAGTGGTTACCAGAGGGTAAGGGGGGAAGGGGGCGGTAGATGAGAGTAAACGGGATCAAATATATGGTGATGGAAGAACGGACTCCGGGTGGTGAGCACACAATGTGAGATAGAGATGATGTATTACAGAATTGTATACTTGAAATCTATGTAACTTTACTAACCATTGTCAGCCCAATAAACTTCAATTAAAAAAAAATACTCCTTATTGCTCCACTTCATTAATTGACCTCACCTTGAACGCAAAGTAGCAGCATTCGAGGTGAGGTCAATTAATGCTCTTGTCCAAGTGGAAACTTCAAGAATTTGTAGTTGCTTTCCTTTATTTGCATCAGAATTTGGTACATAGTTTCCTTTTGTTCATCTACTAAGATCAGTGAAAGAAATGAGGCTTAATTTTAACATTGTCTGAAATGTTTTGTTATGTAGGGAAAGGAAAATGGTGCTGGAAATCAAAGCATGTACATGTCCACATCTCACTGTCAAGTACTTGTAAACAAAAAATAAACAAATAAGTGTATTATTGCTCACTACAAGATGAACATAATCTGTTTTGTAATCAACCATTTGACATCTGCTCTTCTTTCTTTATTTCCTAGAAATATTAATGAATAGACTTTCAAGCATTTCTAGGTAATTTGTATTCACAAAGAGCCTGAAGTTTTCTTTGTAAGTTGAAGCAGAACAGTGAAGAATACCAATTTTTAAGAAAATCCACACTCTATTATTGTAATAGCTATGTATGGTGGGTAGTAGACTTGGTGGGTTATCACACTGTGAGGGGTGTAAATGTCTAATCATTTTGTTTTGTACACCTGAATTTAATAATTTTTTTTAAAAAAGAAAGAAAATCCACACCCTACACTTCTTTGAAGCCAAATATCTCTCAAAATCCTAACTCACTAAAATAGTAGATAGATAGGTAGGTAGATAGATAGATAGATAGATAGATAGATAGATAGATAGATAGATAGATAGATTGATTGATTGATGATAGATAGATAGACAGACGGATAGATAGATAGACAGACAGACAGATAGACAGACAGAATCCTTTTTTGACTTAGGATCAAAGAAGGATAAATTTTACAGTGTTAAACCTGGATCTATTGAGTAATTTAGAAAGAAAAAACAGAGCTCTCAGATGCCTGGAACAGTGGGCAACCAAAGAATATTTATTACATAATTGGATAAAAACAAAGGTTTGTGAAAGATGCTAATAAGTACAAGTACATCTTTTGCACTCGCATGCTTTCCATTCCACTCACTCTTACACCCTCTACAGGGGAGTCCACAGCCAAGAGATACCTTATGGAAAACTTTTAAAACTTCTGCACATTTGGTCCCCCACGATCTTATCTCAGGCATCAAAAATTCTCTTTTCATCCTTTTCCACCAAAAAAAGCAAATAAAATAAAAACAATAACACACTCATAAAAGAAGAAACAAACAAAATAATGAGAGAATTTCTCCCACTCCTACTTCTTGATCCCACAGATATTGGGGAAAAAGGTTATTTTTATGGCCTTAAATTAACCATGTTATATTGTAAATGAACTTTCTCAGGACTATTTATTTTAGTAAACGTTTTTGCAGTCTATATATTAATTTGTGGAGTGTGTGACCAAAAGAGGCATTGCAGTTAGTGTAGGTTATGAAAGTTTGGACAAAAGCACCTTCTGACGTTTTCTCATACAATATAAATTGTTTTTCTTCTTTCTTTCTTTGACTGAAAAATGTTTTATCCTTGCATTCTACTAGATTATTTTTCTGGTTTGGTTACAATCATCCTGTAGTGAGATACTATGTTTGTAGTTTAATTATTCAAAATATATGTGCTTAATAAGTATTTGCTGCTGGCTAGAAAGCTTCACTGTAAAGGAAATATACCTCTATAATAATTTTCTCAGAAAGTTCTATTTTAAAAGTTAAAACACCCACATTTCTCATTCATTTGCAATCATGAGCTTACCTGTCACCTCTTCAATGAAATAAAAATTATTAATAAAGTTAATAAATATAGTAACAACATGTAGCTCATTTAATGAATGATGATTTGTAAAAAGTTGTTGGATAATTTGTCTAGATTTTTCTCTATTTTTTAAAACTGCATTTACATTTTAAATACATTTGTTGTGGTTCAAATTCCCAATTTTTATTTCACATGAAAAATTCATTCTTCCAGAATGAAAAATTTATTCTTCCACAGTTTCTTAGGCATGCAGTACTCTGATTTAAGTGTTTGTAATATTGGGACCCAAGGGTTAATAAATCATTTTAAAAATAGGAGTGTGAGGAATAGTTCACTGTGAAGACAACTTTCCATTGCCAAAAAATCATTAAACTTTTATATTGCAGAGCCCTTTGAGGGAATAATAATTTATTTTTATGTATGTTGATTTTTTTTTACTTAGTTTTCTTTGAATTTTCTCTGAAAATCAAATTAAAAGTTTTTTCATTATGTTTTTTCTTGGTAACCATTATTAGGATTCCATTTTCTACATTTATATTTTGTTGCTGATTGCCAGTCTTTTAATGTCTTTCTAATTCTCATATTTGCTATTTCTGTCTAGCTATGATTCCTCTTACTGCTGAGCGGATTAGCTAAAAGCATGAAATAACATTTTAAAGTAACAGTTGAGCAGTACTCTGGAACAACAACAAAATTTCAATTATGGTTCAGGACTTCCTACCAACTCCATTCAGTGAGACAGCACAGGTCAAGTGGGCAGAGAGTGCTAGAAAATACATAGGCCTGGCATCCTATCAGGGGCTACCTAATAAGATGTCTCGAAATGGAAGGCAGCTTATGCCATGACTAATCCAAAGAGCTCTGCAAACTTGGTTGACATCAGGTCTTTTCATTCCCTGAACTAATCAAAGAATCTGTGTAAACCAGTTTCTCCTGTTGAGTGCCAGGCCAGGCCAGGCACCGACCCATATGAGGTTAACTGCACCCTCATCTTTTCGGCCATTTCATTCTGCTCAACCCACAGTCTCTTATGAATAAAGTTCGATTTCTGAGAATAATTTTGAGACTAGATATATGGTTGAATATTATGCGATATCATATCCTATTCGATCCCATTAAAATTCTAAAGATGTGCACAAAAGGGTGAGATGATTTTGCCTGTAGCCAGATAAAGGATCAAATGTAAACAGTACCTGAGTAACCAATTACTACATGCTGTGATTGTGAAATTTTATCATTAAATATCCATTCCTCTGGAGAAACTCTGGGTAGGCTACAGACATTTTCTTCTACCATACAGAGACCTCTGGTTACAGCTATGAGCAGTGTTATTTGAATTTTGATGTGATGCGACTTCTAGTTGAAGTTTCGCCTGAAAAAGTAAAAGGGTAAACGGGATCAAATATATGGTGATGGAAGGAGAACTGGCTCTGGGTGGTGAACACACAATGGGATTTATAGATGATGTAATACAGAATTGTACACCTGAAATTTTGTAATTTTACTAACAATTGTCACCCCAATAAATTTTTAAAAAGGAGGGGTATGGGTAGAATGCAAAGAAAGGAAAGCCTAGGACAAAATACTGAAGAACAATTCTGATCTCCATAAAGATACTGGGAATGCCCTCCCCACTCTGACAGCGTCACGAGACTTCAGTCCTTTCCCCCTTGGTCCAGATGCCTTTAGCCTTATTCTCACTTGAATAATGCTGTGTTCCAAGTTGACTTTATTACAGAATGTCCAAAATCTTTAAGCTTAAGAGCCAACATTTATATTCTTTATGTAATGCCTAATATTCTTTTTTTAAAAATTTACTAAATTTACTGGGGTGGCATCGGTTAGTCAAATCATATAGGTTTCAAGTGTGCATTTCTATAATACATCATCTATATATTGCACTGTGTGTGGTGAACACACAATCTAATATTCTTTTTTTGATTGAGGTAACATTGGGTCATAACATTCTATAAGTTTCAGGTTCTCAGCATTATAATTTAACACCTGTATACACTACATCGTGTTCATCACCAAAAGTCTAGTTTCCATTTATCACCATAGGATTGACCCACTTTACCCATTTCACCTTCCTTTACCCCTTTTCCCCTCTGGTGACCACCAGTCTGTCATCAGCCTCTGAGTTTTTTGTTGTTACTTTGTTTGTTCATTTGTGTTTGTTTTTATATTCCACATATGAGTGAAATCATACGGTATTTGTCATTTTCCGTCTGTCTTATTTCACTTACTATAATAGCCTCAAAGTCCATTCATGTCACAAATGGCAGGATTTTATAATTTTTATGGCTGAGTAATATTTCCTTGTGTATGTATACCACTTCTTCATCCATTCATTACTCAATGAACACTTAGGTTGTTTCCATAGCTTGGCTATTATAAATAATGCTGCAGTGAATGAGGGGTGCATATATATTTTCGAATTAGTGTTTTGGATTTCTTTGGATAAATATCCAGAAGTGGAATTGCTGGATCATAAGGTAGTTCTGTTTTGAATTTTTTGAGGAACCTCCATACTGTTTCCATAGCTGTTGTACCAATTTACATTCCCACCAACAGTGTATGAGGGTTCCCTTTTCTCCACATCCTCCTCCACACTTGTTTCTTGTTTTCTTGATGATAGCAATTTTAACAGGTGTGAGGTGGCAGCTCATTGTGGTTTTAATTTGTATTTCCTGGAAAATTTGTGATGTCAATCATCTTGTCATGGACAAGTTTTCTTTGGAAAAAATATCTATTCAGATTCTTTGCTCATTTTGTAATGAAGTGGTTGTTTTTTTTTGATGTTGATTTGTATGCTTTCTAAAATATATTTTGGATATTAATCCCTCATCAGATATGTCACTTGCAAATGGTTTCTCTAATTCGGTAGGTTGCCTTTTCGATTTGTTGATGGTTTCCTTTGTTGTGTGGGAGCTTTTTAGTTTGTTACAGTCCCATTTGTTTATTTATTTATTTATTTATTTTTTGTTTCCCTTGCTGTTGGAGTCAAATCCACAAAAACATCGCTAAGACTGATGTCATGGACCTTACTGCCTATGTTTTCTTCTAAGCATTTTATGATTTCTGGTTTTATGTTCAAGTATTTAATTCATTCTGAGTTAATTTTTGTGTGTGGTCTAATACGCTTATGTAATATAAAAAGCAGGATTGCTTTTAAAACCCCAATCATGGTACATGGGAAGGATAGTTCTATTTTACCAGATAATCAATCATGCCTATATATTGTATAATAACGGAAAATACTTGAAATGATGCGTAATTTAAGGAATTCTTGAAAAGTTGCCTGTTCCATTCGTTACCTTTATGATTATTCTTTTAAAGGCGAACAGATCCTTGAAGGGAGACTCTGCAGTCTGTTCACCATACTATTTATACTTGAAAAGTGTTAAGTTATTGTAGTCATGCTTACTGTAACAATCAAGATTAATCGCAGCCATGTTAGGATTACTTAGTATTTGTTCTACTTCGTCAGCACCTCAGATCCAATTGTACAAGCAATTTCCATAATCCAAATTGTGAAAGAAAGTAGGGGGAAAAAAGACTATGTAAAACTGGTTGAAATAGTATTCCAGTAAATCCTTAAGCAGATGGTTATCGAAAATTCCCTTTTTGAAAAGGAGCTGATTCTGAACAGACTGTATCTGTGTCTCTTTGGTGGAAGTGGATTATCTGTCTTGAATTGGATTGTGATGACGATGACCCTATTCTGAGTAAACCAAATCTCTTGAACTATATAATGAGATCAGGAAGAACATTCCGCCTGAGAACGACAGATTGCAACAGCCGAGATGATTTCGCTAATGCTTTTCTCCAGCCTCTTTCCTTGATGTACATAATATTTTGGTTGTGTCCTGCAGAGATTTCTGAGCCTGTTGTTCTGTGTGCTAATTCTTTTTTCTCATTCTTTATTTTTAAAAGTAGAGCTGAATGAGTGGCCGGAAGCTGCGAAATCTGTCTTACAAAAAGGTGGTTGTGGAAGAATTTAGACTATTTACTTTGCAGCAGGATTGCAGAAAACTAATGAGTAAACGTTTAACTGATTCATTCTTATTGCTTCTTTAGGCCGTGAGGAGGCAAAAGTTGCTTGAACAGAGTATCCAGTCTGCCCAGGAGCTCGAAAAATCCTTACACTTAATTCAGGAGTCCCTTTCATCCATTGACAAGCAGTTGGCAGCTTATATTGCTGACAAAGTGGACGCAGCTCAAATGCCTCAGGAAGCCCAGGCAAGTAAACCTGCGAATGAATTTCTATTCTTTTTTTGTTATTTGAACAAGATATCACTGACTTTCTTAAAAATATATTCAATCAGTTGTGCAGGGGGTTGTTTGACGGACTGATTTTACCATTTGGAGGGAAGGGGAGAAAAAGAGCTCTAGATGAGCACTCTCAAATTTATTTTTGAAAAAATGTAATGGACAAAGTTGAGACAGAGACACCTAAAAGACAGGGGCACTGTCACCCCGAACCTTGTTGTTTGTCAGTATTTTCGAGCTAGTATCCTTAAGCCAGGGGGAAAACCACAGGAATGTAAATTGTACCAAAAACATTTTTAGTGGTACTATTAAAAAAATGCAGTCTCAGACATTTTATTATCAACTCATCTTTGTAATCTTGACATCACAAGTCATATGATCTTTATATTATTCTATGTTTAATGTGTTTCTAGTAGTTAATAAAAAGAAATTAGGGACGTAACTTTGCATTTTACTACTAATAATCACACTATATACTCGTATGCTCACGTGCACATGCTCACGTTATAGGCAGGCTTTAGAATTCAACTCTATCCAGTCCGAATTATAAAGTGTGTTAAACCAGTTGCTTTAGAGCAAGAGTTAAAATAGTATTGAAAGGAAATCTAAATCAACTTTATACTGAGTAAATTTAGGCTATATCTAAATTAATTTGCATCTTGGGAAGTATTTTTAAAATTCTGTATTTCTATGTTTAAATAACATTTAAATGTATGTAAAGTATAATAGGTATTTATTTAAATGTCTTTAGGATTTTTCTGATACTAAGATACTAGTGTTACTTTTCCCATCGTATGTGCATATTATGAACTCCATAACTAAGGATAACTCAGACCAATATACTACGATGTGAGGGGCCTTAGAAACTCATTTCCCCATCCCAAAGGCCGTCTCCCCACTAACTGGGTAAAATATTGGATGTATGCAATTGCCGTGCAGTGAATCACCATTAAATTGGTGCCCAGAGTGTTGGTGGGCACAGGAGCATGGGTTAGTTTACCACACTGAGTTTGACCAAGAAAGTCCCTGAGAATATGGGGCAGCATACAGGTAATTTTGATAGGCTTAAAAAGTCCAGAGCAGGGGTTCCTCATTGACCATTGTCATCAGGGACGAACAAAGTGAAGTTTAGGGAAAACCCTAAACTTCACTGGTAGTTTCTCACTGGGACAACAAATGTAAATACTCTTGTATATGAGGGATAAAAGCAAACATGCTTGAGGATTTTAACCTCTCCAGTCTATATATTTCTTCAAACTTACAAAAGTCTAGTCAAGTTGTCTGTCATGAACTGTTCCTAAGATTGTCCCAATTTGAGTCATATCAATAATGTTATAGGCAGGCTTTAGAAAAAAGCATTACAGGAATGAGAAATTGTTAGTGAACTGAGAAAAACTATGTGATTAAAAACTACAGGTAGAATAAAACTGCTGTTTTTTTTTTTTTTACTTTAATATGAATTTTGAGGAGGAATGTTTGATTGAAGACTACGACTTTCTGAATGGAATTACAGGAAATTTCGAACAGTATAAATATTAAATGTTAACATTAGCAATTTGTACTATAAAATACATAAAAGTCACTTGTTGATGCTTGTAGAATAAAACTGTGAGTAGCAAATTGGAGCTAGGCAAAAGGTATTTTTGTCTTAGAAAAAAATGGGAGCTTTTAGAGAAAAAAATCTTGTTTAGTTGAAAACATTGTGGTGTGGGATCCTGAGTGTTTTCTTTTATTTCAATATGAATGCAGGATTGTATAAACATGAATATAACATGCTAGTTTATAATAACATAATATAAAGTATTTTGTTTGGTTTTCTTGAATTAAAAATCTATAGTAAAAGTATTATTAACTATAAAAGTCCAAAACACTTGCAAATAACAGCATACAGGTAAATGAAGAAATTTCAAATCAACTTGATTTTCAAGCACTAACAAAGCTGAAATCCATTTTCTGTGCATTTCTCATTGCACCTGTATTTTCAAGATAATTCTTGACTTTGAATTCCCCAAATGGTAATATATAATATTGGAAAACGCAAACTACCCGAAAGTTATTGAAACATTCTTCTCCACAATTTTATTTTAAGATGACAGCAAGTAAATTTTTTCTGGAACAGTTATCAAGTACTCAGATTTCCTTCAAGGACTGCATTCCTGAAGCTCAATTTGAAACTCCCTTGTAAGAAACAAGTAGAGAGTAAAGAGGCTTTTTGTGAATTAAGAACTTAAGCACAGTGTGTCAGACAAAGAACCCACAAAGAATGCCACCAAAATGACAGCTTTCTAAGTATAAATAATACGATCTAATTTTAATGTTTTGTATTAATTTAAAAAAATGTTTCTTCCAATTTACATAAAAGTTCATTGCTAATTAAAAGATTAGCAGGCTTAGCTGTCCCTTTTCAGAAATTGAGTACTTGCTTTAATGTATCACTGAGAAGCAGGACAAAATGAATGGCATTACTGTATTTGGTCATCGTAAATATGTGTTCAGATTTCCTGTCACAAACTGGCCACATGGATTTGTGGATATCTGACTCCCCCGTGTGGTGTACTGGCAGTTTTGCTACTGAAGCGAACTCTTAATAGTGCCTTCTTTTTCTGCCTTTTAAGATGGTTTGAGATTCTCAGATGTAAACAGTTCTCAGTATTAAGGAAATGTGTGCAATGTATATAACTTCTGACAGGTATTCTTATTATATGTAATAGTCAACGTGGATCAAAATACTTCCTTGCGTTGTATTTTCATTTATAACTCTAGGGCAGGAATGAGCTTCCCACTGGCTCAGTGTTAATTGGTCAGTTATCTGTCATGATTAGAAAACTATATATTATGATTCTGTTTTTTTTTTTTACTTAGTGACAGAAGCTTACAGGAGTAAAGCTTAGCTTTTTAGGCAATAAAACTACATACTGCAAGGATATCAGAGCATATGTTGACCTGAGTATTTTATTTCAAAAACAGGGAGGGGTGGTGGTAGAAGAGGAAAAAGAGGGTCAAATGTATGGTGATGGAAGGAGAACTGACCCTGGGCGGTAAACACACAATGGGATATATAGATGATGTATTACAGAATTGTACACTTGAAACCCATATAATTTTACTAACCATTGTCACCCCAATAAATTTAATAAAGAAAAAGAAAAAAACAACGTTTAACCAAACTGAACTCTTAGATTGCATGACCACAATCTTAACTGCCCATTGTCAGCTTATTTAAAGAGAGATGTTTTTTTTTTATTTTATTTTTTATTTTTTTTATTTATTAGTTTCAGGTGTACAAGACAAGGTAATACTTAGACGTTCATCATTTATATCCCTCACACTGTGAACCCCCCTCCCCCCATCCACTATCCCTTCAACCTCACACTGAACCATCACATTATATATATAAAATTATAGTTGGCATTCATTAATGTTTAGCTTCTGGTGTACAATGCCATGATCAGGTATCCACAGTATCCCTGAGGTGGTCTCCCAAATAGGATGCATGTCCATCGGATACCCAACAAAATCTTTACAACATTATTGAATACCTTCCCCAAATTAATTTTCAAAAAAACCCTGAGGCCATCTTGTGGTTACCAGCTGCTTCCAAATCCCTTCACCTTTCCCCTTATCCCCAACCCCCCCACACACCCATCTAACAACTCTCGGTTTTTTCTTTGTGTCCCCAAAACTGTTTCTGATTAGTTCATTCACATAGTTTTTTCTTTAGATTCCATATATAAGTGAGATCATATGGTACTTGTCTTTCTCTTTTTGACTTATTTCACTTAACATAATGTTCTCTAGATCCATCCATGTTGCTGCAAATGATAAGATTTCTTTCTTCTTTATGGCTGCGTAATACTCCATTGTATAAATGTACCACAGCTTTAAAGAGAGATGTTTAATTAAAGTACAAAATCAAAATAGCGTCTTACTGATTCAAATAGAATAAAGGAAATGGGGAAAATTCTTCTAGCACAGAAATTTATCTTCTAGATATAGAAATCAGAAACGTAAGAACTATTTCAAAGACAGTAGTATGATTAAAATATAGAGCCTGTGACAGTAGTTTTGAAACAATTTTACAGAATAAAATTATCAAATTGTATAAATACAAAGAAACACATGGCATGGATATAGTTGTTTACCCCTTCATTTTCCTGAAGAACATACTGAAACACAGAGATTTAGTTTTAGCAGCCAAGGTCTGGAAGCAAAAATACAAGTACCCAGGCTGCAACCCCGGCCAATCATGTCACAATCTCTGGGTGGACTCAGTCATCAGAACTTTTTGGCACCTCCCTGCAGTTATTCTAACATGTAGCCAAGGCTGCAAACAACTTTGGATAGTGCATTACTGGTAATGGGTGGGTTGATTTAGCCTTTTATTTGTTTTTTTCACATCACGTTTCTCACTACTCTTTGATAAAGATTCTCAAGTATGACTGGGTCAAGATTTCAATGACAGGGAGTCCCAGTGGAAATCAAACTACTGGTGACTTTCTCTCCTATTTGGATTGTCCCCTTCCTGTTATGGGAATGGGTGAAGGTAGAAAGCAGCCGGCAACTCCTGCATGAACAAATTAATTTGCACAAATAGAATTTTCACTGGGGATCTTTGAAGATGAACTTAGCTTAGTTTTCTTATTTTCTTCTTTTCTCTCCCTAATTCCACATATATTAATGTACCGATGAGCTTGGGTGTGCCTCTAAATCATTGTAGGAGCTGTTATAACTGTGTCTAAATAGGTATTTAAATGCTTGTAATTCTTAAAATTACAAAGATACTTCAATCTGCATTTTTTTCGTTTTCCAGTAATTTCATATTTTGAATCTCCGATATGTAAGAGCAATCCCAAATGGGTACCTGTTGAAATGCTCCATATTGCTATGCGTTGATGATGCACATTTTATAGAGGAGACCGTGATCCTGTTACTTAGATTACTGCAAGAAGGGATAGGATCACCTAGTGGTGATTACAGTAGCTAAACTATTCAATTTCTTTTGTCTGGCCAATTCCTGATCCCATCTTTTGCAATCTCAAGTCCCACATAGTAGAGGTATGTGTATGAGTAAAGCATAAAAATAGAACAATTGAGGAAACAAGCAAATTCTCATCAAAGGAGAGGACTCCTAATGAAGATAGAAAAGTCCTCCTGTATTTCAATCAACAAGCTAGGAATTTGGAGTCCACTACAGACCAGATTTCTTCCTCCCACCTCTTTTTTCCCTACCATTAAGAATGTGGCTAAAACTGAGCATCAGTTAATAGAAAAGAGAGATCTTCTTTTTACTAAAGAAAACTGTTAATTTAAGCCTATTGCATTAGCTGTACATCAAAGTAATTCATCATTGAGGTCTTCCTGTGTTCATTGAAGCTAAATCTTCTAACAAACTTAAAATATATTTGACCATATTTAAAGGTAAGCATTTCAAAATAAATCAGTGGCCTAAAAAATACTCAAATGCAGATTTTGGTCTATCAGATAAAGCTTATGATTTCATTATGGAATAAAAAAAGACTTTTATAGTGTAAATAGGCATATTTGATTGCCAAATGACTCAGAACAATCTAACTTTATGACCTACTTAACTGATTTATGAATTAGATAGCATAAACCCACACAGGGTAATTCATTCAGGTTTTATGTGATAAGGAAATAATTTAACCACAGGAGAAGAAAATGGAGAATCGTTACAGAAATTTGGGTTCTAACAGTAAACCCCACATAGTTCTGGCAGGAATATTTTCTTTTCGTTTTACTCAGCAATTTAGATATGGTAAACACAATGCAATTCATTTTCAGTCTGTTCTAACACTGGAATGCTCCCTCGTAATGTTACTATATAGAACTGATTACTCCCCGATTTAAAGTGCCTGGTATTGTTGTTTTGACATGTTTAATAGTGTGGGAAGTAATCACAAGCAAAAGTTGCAGAAGATGCAAAAGGTTATAAACATGCCACACACCATTGACTATACTTGGAAACACTGCACAGTATCGTGTCCTCACAGGATGTGTAATGATAAGGAAATGGGTGTCTTTTGTGTTATGAACTCAAAAGTAGACATCGTAAGTCTGCAATTACATTATAGCATTCAGTTGTGAAAATTTCTCTATAAATTCTAAACATAAAGGTGAAACGGGCAGCATCATGCTATGGTCACAGGGGAGACTCTTGCGGTACTCTGAATATTTTGAGGCAATTTAGATTCAACTCTTTTTCTACGTTTCCTCTCATACAAATGGGTATTTATTCCAGAAAGAGCTGACAGAGAAGTTATGAATCTAAAATGCACACCCAGATGACACTTGTCATAGCATGCCCTGTTTTCTTTTTAGCATTTATGACTATCTGAAACGTCCTTCTTTGTTTTTTCAGTAGTTTTTTTGTTGTTTTCCCTGCCTGCTTCTGTTCTCTACCCACCCCAGGTTGGCTACTGGAGAGCAGGACCATCTAGCAGGTCCTCAATAAATATATGGTGAAGTGATTCAATTTCAGAAAGACTTAGTCGCTAAATATATGCCAGGCAAATGTACTAGGAGCTGTTAAAAAGAAAAAGTGGACAAGTGCAAAATGGGCTTTGCTGTCTTGACATTCATAAAATAGCTCAGAAAAAAAAATGAGATGGGTGGGGGAAGGTAAAAAAGGGTAAAGGGGTTCAAATATATGGTGATGGAAAGAGAACTGACTGGGTGGTGAGCACACAATGTGATATATAGATGATGTATTACAGAATTGTACACCTGAAACCTATGTAAATTTACTAACCATTGTCACCCCAATAAATTTTTAATAAAATTTATTTAAATTTTTTTTTAAATGGAGGTGAAAGAATTGCTGGCCAACCAAATTTATCATAATCATCAAGAACTGTTTTTAAATGGAATTTAATATTATGAAAATGTCGTATCATAGTGCTTTACGACACTGCCAAGGCTTGTAACTTGAGAAACATTTCTAAAGCATATTAAGTAGTACACAAAAAGATTTTTCACATGAGAAGGACTGATTAATGGAGAGTATGAGAAGGACTGATTAATGGAGAATATGTAATATTCTATTCTAGCCTTTCCACGTATTACATATTTTTCATGGACTGTACATATGAATGGTGACTATTTACAAAGCATCCACATTATTTTATTCGATCATTACTACAACATAATGAGGTAGATAAGTCAAATATATATATATATATATATATATATATATATATATATATATATATATATTTTTTTTTTCAAGGGAATATTTGAACAGGCTGCTTTAATGATTGGGGATGGAGTTGGGGAGTTACTGCAAATGGACTCCCAAAATCCTTTGGGAGGATAGAAATGTTCTAAAAATTAAATTGTGGCGATGGTTACACAACTCTAAATTGACTAAAATTCATTGAATTTTATGGTATGCAAATTATACCTCAATAAAGCTGATTTTAAAAGACACTATTTAATAGAGAAAATTTCAAACAGTGTATTACAAAGATAATTTCCAGTTACCACCAGCTTTTCACTCTGTTGTTTTGATGCATAGGAAAGGGTGAAATGTAAGGAATTTTGTTAAATAACCTGGGTTTAACTTGCATGTTGGCTATTTATCACTGACCATGTTTACTATAAGATCTTACATCATAATATCATAATGTTACAATTGTTCATATTTTAATACATTTAGTGCATTTCATTTCTACAGTATTTTTAAGGAAACTGGCACTTTTACTCAGATCTGTTTTATCCACTTTGATAATTAACTCTCTATCATGCAAAAATTAACCTACAACGACTATGGTTCCCCAATATTTCTATGCAGTATTCCAAATTTTCCTCCAAAGTTTTGTCTCTTCAATTATCTTATTTCTAAAGTAACCATAATCACTTGAAGATGCATGTCTATAATGGGCTGTTCTTTTATCATCACTATTATCATCATCGTTATTATAACATCAGTTCTCAGGTATATTACAAGGAATAATAATTTCACACAATCTGTCATCAAGTTTTCTTCCAAAAATTTATATGTTGTATTAACCTTCTGGATATTTATAATCAACCTTTTATATCTCCCAAGTTTCAAAATTTATCCCAAACTTAATAAACCACAGAAACTTGTTTTTCCAGAAATCTGTTAATACACCATAGAACTCATATGCCAAGGAACATTGTTTAGCAAACACTAAAGTAGAATGTTTTCTTTATATCACTCCTCTCCCCTATCAGAGTAGTAGGAAGAGGATGGAAGAAGATGGTCATCAGTTAATTTCTTTTTATTTAATTAAAGTTTATTGGGGTGACAGTGGATAGTAAAATTACATAGGTTTCAGGTGTACAATTCTATAATACATCATCTATAAATCACATTGTGTGTTCACCATCCAGAGTCAGTTCTCTTTCCATCACCATATATTTGACCCCCTTTACCCTCTTCTACCAAGTTAATTTCTTAAAGTTACTAAGATAACCCTCCATCAAAATACTTATAACTGAACTAAGTCAGTAGGTAAATTAATTTTGCTGATATTAAAATGTTTGCCATTATTGCATAAATTTACACACAGATACACATTTGTATGTATATGTGTGTATATACACACAAGTAATTTATGTTATATACACATGTGTGTATATAACATTTAAGTTGATAAATATGTATTGAGAGTTCCAGTTTACCTCACATACTGGAAATAGCCTAGGGCCAAGTTGTTACATTATAACAAGCTCTTTGGCCTGTTGTGTATTTCTGATAAAAGTCAAAACTTCTCCATCTGAAAAAACTTAGTTTGTAGGTAATGTGCTTTCTAACTCATCTAATCAAATTACAGGGATTTTTTTTTTTTTTTTACAAACTAATAAAAAGCTGTGTGAATTTTTTGTTACATTTTTACTTACTGAATTATTATATAGTATAATCTGAAACTTCAAAATTACCTGCCCATGGTTATAATTACATTTTTTTCATGTTCTTCATATTTTAAAAGTATAACTTATCCAAGACCCTTTAGTACATCTTCTTCCTTTGATTTTGTGAGTATGTGTTATATGTCGCCATTTCCCCTTCTCAAGGATGCAATTTCAAAATTGCTTATGTTTAAAAATGACTAATCTGGCAGTGTTACATTTCCCTGTTAATAGTCTCAATACGACATCTCCTAATATATTTCTCTTAGAAATATTTTAGTTATTTTCTCTGGAATCATTTTATTTGATATCATCACAAAAGCTCCAATAATTATTTTATATAAAGTTTCCTTTATTCCATTAAATACTTTAGACAGCTACAGCTTAATTTTGCTCACCATTTTCTGTCATTAATTTGATATATGAGAAAGGTCTGATGAGGTAAATCATGATAAAAGGCCCTGCTCTCTGCTCAGTTAATTGTAAAGTGCTATATTGGAAATGTCATTAATGTTTGATTGATTTTTAGTTCTATAATTTACCCTTTTATCATTTTTAATGGAAAAATGGTTATTTCTATTTCCATTGTCATTTCCTACTTTCAGTAGATATTGGTAGTTATGAACATAATTACTGGATTGTCAAATGTCTTTTTTTGGTAATGGCATGATAATATGATTTGCTTTCTTATTTTACTTTTATGAAAAAATCTAGTGATCCTGAGAGGTATTGGAATGAGAACGCCTATTAGAGCATCAACGGGTGTTGCAAATCAGTAGCCCCTGATTCACTAGTTAATTTCTTTTTGCTTCTGTGGGAAATGACTGATTTTATATGAAGCCAAGCTGACAATTTCACAGGATCAGTTGTTTGTGTTCTTCAAACACACATCCTAGGAGATGTATATTTTAGGTGAAAATAGAACTCACATCGTACATCCTTTAGATGTTTAGCAGATCCTACACATCTGGTAGCCAAGTATGGGGATCATTTTCCTTTGGATTAAATCTTCGGTTCCCAGTGTTTTCTTCTATCATATGCATTTTTTTCATTGTCTGATCATAATGTCAGAAAAGACAATGTAATGTTTGTCTTTTTCATTAGAGGGATTTTTAAAGAGGACATTGTGCGTTTGCCTGGAAGTTTCCATAATACACTTATTTAAAAAACCACTTAACTGTTTCACAATAAACGTGGGCTGAAGTGATAAGCATTGTTTTTCTTTCTTGGTTTCAGAATGATTTCTGATGAGGATAAATCAAGTGGGTGCTAAACAATATTCTAAATATAAAATAAAAATGTAATATCAGTTGAAAATAAGAATTGTGGAATTAATTTGGAAAGGTGCTAGCTAAACATAAGTGTAATACATGAAATACAACTTCTCAAAGTAGAATTGATTGGAAATATATATCATTTTTTTACTTTATAACTTTAATAATGAATTGAATTGTTGTTACTAAATATATTTATTAAGCGTATTAGCTAGTTTTCTCCAAATCTCCTTGTGTGATGTACTCTGCCAAAAAGGGTAAAAGGATAATTTGAGCCAAGATCTGTATCCCTCTTGAATATCACAATGTATATTAATATGTAAAATATTTTGAGAAGTTCTATAGTACAGATACATATTTATCTTTAATTTCTAAAACGTATTTAGCCACTGGGCTCTTTTCATGTATAATCTATTTAATTTATAAAGAAATTTTATCTCTAATCATTGGAACAAAACTACAAATTTTTCTAGAAATACTGCCTATAAATTAGGATAAAATCTGTTTTATATGATATTCAACCATATATTTTTTCATTTTTAATGGTTTTCATAGTGGAGACCTTTAAAGAGCATAGAAATTCATCCTCTCGACAGCTTTTATCTCACTTCTTGATAGAAATATGAACGTTTTAGAGTACAGGTAATGCTTTGCATTGAGTTCCAAATTGCCTAAGTTTCCTTTCACAAGTTATGTGGTCCTTCTCATCCCTTGGTGACCGATGAAAGTTCAGTTTTTGGTGGTGTGTTTGTATCAGTCTTAACGACAATGCGGCTCATTTGGGAAAATGCGGCTCATTTGGGAAAATGTGGAATTTGTCATCAGAAGACCTGTGTTTCAGTGATCACTTCAGTTATCTTGGCTTTGTTTTATAATGCCACACTACTAGAGGCAGCTTTGAGGGGCCAGTCTTTTATGGAAAAAAAAAAAAGGTATATAAATAGAAAAAAGAAAATTGAATGCTGAGTTGTAACAGGGTCTTTGGCAAGTGAGGGACCCTGAAACTTAAGGTCCAATATCTTCACACTAATCCCTCCTTTAGATAGTATGCCATTCTTACTCTGTGCACACCCAGTCTTTCCTTCCATGAAACTTGAGTGTACACAATGTTTGTCAGCGTGGTGCCACAGCCTGGAATGAGGTACCATTATTTTATTCCCTACGCCTCCAAAACCATATGCAATTTAAATTATGCCAGTTTCTTAAAATTTTACCAGATTCTATAGTAGAAATGGGTATTTCCTTTCTCTTTTATCACATAGCATTTGGTTTTCTATGATATTACATATATTTCTGCTTTGTAATTTACTTATCTCAATATTCTCTCTCCCTAAAGCATAAGTTCCTTAAGAATAGGAACGCTGGTTTTCTTCTCACTATGTGGAATTCAGTAGTAGAAACAGAACTTGTTTCATGAATTGATATACGAAATACTGTTAATATTCAAATAAGATTAAATGTCTGGTTTGTCTGATAATTGTCTACTTGAAAGATGTTTTTATTTTCTGAATCATAATTTAAGAAGTAGTATAGTTGTTTAAAGGGCATTGTTTGCTATTTTCCAGGTATGTTACTTTGGACAAGTCAATGTTTGTGATGAGGATGATACATACTTAGTTTGATTAGATGATTAAATGAATTTATGTGAACTCTTGATAGATAAGCTCACGCATACATCTGTTTGGGTGATGATGGTAATGACGATTTCCTTCAGTGCTCTTCTCTTACTCCTTGAGTGTAAAAGAATAAAGGAATACATGTATATCTCATTTTCTTCTCTACTATATATGCCTTGGGTGCTGAGCGGATGAGACTTTAAAAAAACACGTAGACTGATACTGTTTCAGATGTATCATGTGGATCTTCTGCTCTCTCTAAATATCTTTTTAAATTGTCCCTCATCAGTTTCCTTTTCCAGTTTCCACAATGGCTGTTCAACCTTCATCAGTTTCCTTTCATCTCTTTCGTGACCCTCTCTTTTCACATCCTCAGACACCAAAGGTCTCCTCCTTATAAACAAACAAATGATACATGACACTGACAACTTATGGCTAATTATTTGTGCAAACAACTTGAACAGGACTTTTTACATATACTATCACATCTAATCTTTTTACCAAAACCAATGTAGTTGTCTACTGCAGACATGAGAATTTTTCCAGATATGCCACCTACAATTTTTTTTATTTCTTTTTTTTATTTTTATTTTTATTTATTTATTAGTTTCAGGTGTACAAGACAAGGTAATACTTAGACGTTCATCATTTATACCCCTCACACTGTGAACCCCCTCCCCCCATCCACTATCCCTCCGACCTCACACTGAGCCATCACATTGTATATATAAAATTATAGTTGGCATTCATTAATGTTTAGCTTCTGGTGTACAATGCCATGATCAGGCATCCACAGTATCCCTGAGGTCGTCTCCCAAATAGGACGCATGTCCATCGGATACCCAACAAAATCTTTACAACATTATTGAATAAGTTCCCCAAATTAATTTTAAAAAAACCCTGAGGCCATCTTGTGGTTACCAGCTGCTTCCTAATCCCTTCACCTTTCCCCTTATGTCCCCCCCGCCCATCTAACAACTCTCGTTTTTTTTCTTTGTGTTCCCAAAACTGTTTCTGATTAGTTCATTCACATAGTCTTTTCTTTAGATTCCGCATATAAGTGAGATCATATGGTACTTGTCTTTCTCTTTCTGACTTATTTCACTTAACATGATGTTCTCTAGATCCATCCATGTTGCTGCAAATGATAAGATTTCTTTCTTCTTTATGGCTGCGTAATACTCCATTGTATAAATGTACCACAGCTTCTTAATCCAGTCGTCTACCGATGGGCATTTCGGTTGTTACCCAGAGAAATCCAAAACTCCACCTACAATTTATGATAATGCTTCATTGCTGGCTTGTCATTATCATCCTCAATTTAGAAACGAGAAAATTGAAGCTCAGAAAGGTATGGTGCTTTCCCAGGTGGCAAGTCGGAGTGCTGAGATTTAAACCCAGGTTTCTCTTAACACTATTCTGTTCTGATTCCCAAACAGCATCAAGTAAAAAGCATTCTATTCCCGGCCTCTTCACATCCAGAATGATCTGTATGTCTTACCTTTGGCTTCTGAAAATGTGGCACCTCTCATCCTGTCAGTATGGGATTATTGATCATTGCTCTTTACTCCATTTCCTCCTGCTTCCCAGAGTTTTTCCAATCAATTATCTCCTTACATTTTTAAAAATGCTTTATCCATGGGCTCCTTTCACATAGCCTTAATATGTATTCCAATCTCATTGACCTAAATGTTATTGCGTGGAGAGAAAAAAGGTCTTCAGAAATAATGTAAACTATTTTTTACGATGCTTCCTTATTCTTAACCAAGCTTCAGTCCTCAAAAACCTGATTTCTGCTCTCACCGTTCACTGATTCAGTTCTATCTACAGTGCTCACTTACTAGCTAATGTACACTTCTTAGTACTTATCTTATTTGACCTGTCTCAAAATTGAAATTATTGACCTCTCCCGCATTCTTCAGACTCTCGCATCACTTGATTTAAGTGACATCCTTTCTCTTTTCCTGGTTGTTTCTCTTGTCCTTCTCTTAGATTGTTCCTTGTCTTTCTTTGCTGCTTTCCTTCGTCTCCACATGCCTTAAATTCCTGTGTTACCCATGATTCTCTACTGACCCTCCTTGTCTACTTCCTTCTCATGTTTGAGTACACTAAAATAAATGCCAATTGTACAACTGCACACTGTTGTTTTGAAAAAAATACACGCATACGTATGTAACTATATATATGAATATGCGTATATGAACCATATATATATGAATAATAAAATACTAATTCATTTCAGAGTATTACTGAATTTATAGTAGCATTCTCTCATGAATTTCCTTAATGATTAGATTACATATTAGTAGTAAAACCATTATTATCTGTGATCCTGATCAATTTAAAATTTTAAACTTTATTTTCATATTGAAAATACTGGACACGTTTCATTTAGGACATGAGGTTATTTAATACCATATTCCTACCTATATTTCTAGTTATTATATTTCTGCCACTGTGTATTAATTCTCTATGCATTATTTCACTTCCCCTAAACTCTCCATGCTGTTTAGTGCCTAACCCTCCACCATATTTTCTCTCAATTAGGGCTGCTTTTGTTTTTCAATTTTTCATCTCCTTGCATATCCAACATACTATTTAGGATGCTTAGGTACAAAGTAACAAAATTGAATTAACTAAAGGAAAAACAAAACTGAGGGAAGGAAGTTTGTCATAAGAATACAGGGATGTCTCATGGAAACCAAAGGCAAGAATGAAGTTTTGACTCGGGAAGGGACTAGACCCTGTGTTTCGCTTCCTCATCACAGCAGTGTATCATTCTCTCTGTGGTTTTGTGGGTTAAGGCTCAGTTGGATGTTTCTCTCTTGGGGTCTCTCATATGACTATAGGCGGTTGTTGGCCGATACTACAGTGACCTGTAAATTCAACTGAACTGGACGTCCAAGATGGCTCGCTCATGTATAGCAGTTGATGTTCACTGTCATCTGAAAGCTTACCTGGGATTGTTTATTGAAACATATACACACAGCCTCTCTATGTAGCTTAGGTTTCTTAGAGCATGTTAGATGACTTTCAAGAGGGAGCACGCTAAGAATGGATGTTCCTGAAAGACGGAAGTGGAAGTAGCTAGCCCAGTTAAAGGCTTTTCCCATAACTCGTGGAACATTACTGTTCCCCTATTCCAATGATCAAGGCTGTCAAAGGGCCAACTGAGACTTAAAGAGGTAAAGTAACCTCTATCCCTCAAGGGGCAGGGGGGGAAATGTAAGAGGAACGTGTGGTGTGGAAACTATTACTATTGCCACTTTGGAAAATGACATCTACTTCAGCCTATGTTTGGAAGCCAGTATTTGTGTTCCTACCTCTCTCTTTATGCATTGACTTCTTTCTTCTTTCTTTGGGCATGGCTTTTTGCTGTTCCTCAATTGACACAGCCAACTATGAATTTCATAAGCACAGTCTCCTAGCATATGTGACACAGTTCCAGGCATGCACAGAGCTGGACCAGACTTTGTCCCGTCAGTTCTAAGAGAGAATCTGATGGATCTGAGCACAAGCATTGTCAGTATTTTAATCATTCAGGACATGAAGGCAGCCAGGATTATGTGGGCGAGGGTTATGTGAACATTTTCCACCTGAAAAGTCATGGCCATCAACCCCCTAAAACATCTGCTATAACCAGCCATGCTTACTAATTATTCAGACCTCTACTTTAACATCACCTCTCCTATGACATCTGTTACATTTCCTGTTAAGTGTTATTCTACCTTACAAACTCCCATTGAATTTTGTAGATTCTTTTGAATTTCTTGCTCTTTGAATAATGTTAGTATGCACTTACATGGGTCCCTAACCCCCCAAATTTGATGATTCCTGGAGAATAGCACATAGCACTATTTCTTATGCAAGATAGTAATTCAACCCATGAAGGTATTACATATAGTAAAAGATAATGTGCATATGCATGTCTTAGTTATTGTTTATTTTATGCCAGAATTCTAATTATTTAAATAATTCATAATTACTTTGCCTTTATGATTGTTGGGATCAACTTGCTAAGGAATGATATTAAGATACATTTTCAACCTTGTGTCCTAAGAAACTCCTTGAATATCTAAGCCATTTTCTTGGGATAATTCTCATTACTCATTGCAGGGCTATAGTTTTCTGCAGTAACTGCTAAGCAAACTGATGTTATTTTCTAATAACGTACTGGAATTGACTCCAGTTGGTGTAAAGTAGGTTATACTAACATGCATTATATTAATTATTTTGCATGAAAATTTTATGGGCACTCTAGTAAGTTACCAGTTTCCTCTTCTTTGACTTATTTATGGTAATCTAACAGTGAATGAATTTTAAATTAGAATGATTTGACTACTGGCTGATCTTACTAGATCTAGCAGAAAGAAATGAATTTATTGTTTTGGTCTCTCCATACCACAGCATTTGACCTATTTCTGTAACTTGCCTAGAAGAGTGCAAGTTGAATACAGTCATACTTCTGAATAGAACTTGATCAAAAATAACTATACTCGATAAAGAAAATATAGAAATATTTTATGGTTATTTAAAATTCAAACATCAATCTCTGTGATTGTTGCTAGATGGGAGGGTGCTTGGGGGATGGGGAGAAAGTGAAGGGATTAGAAGTTACAAATTAGTAGTCACAATATAGTCATGCGAATGTGAAATACAGTATGAGGAATATAGTCAACAATGTTGTAAAACTATGTAGGGTGTCAAATGGGTACTGGATTTATCGGGGGATCACTTCAGAGATAATGTAAATGCCTGACCACTGCACTGTACAAATGAAACTAATGTAAAATAATACTGAATCTCAACGATAAGTATATATAAATATGGCATGTGAAGTACAGCATAGAGAATATAGTAAGTGGTATTGTAATAGCTATGTATGATTTCAGAGGAGTAATAGACTTGGGGAGAGGGTTATCACTTTGTGAGGTGTGTACATGTCTAATCATTATGTTGTTTTGTCCACCTGAAACTAATAATAAAATTAAATAGAAAACCCATCGTCACAATATATTGCTATGTAAATTAGCAGATTACATGCAACATGATTCCATTTTTACAGAAACATAAAGCAAGACTGGAAGAATATACATTAAAGTTTTCACAACAACTGAAAAAAATCAATCCCTGTTGGAAGCTGTTAAGTATCTATCAGACAAAAAGCAAGGCCAGTTGAGGCATTTGACTTCCCTCTCCTATTTCCATAGTGTCCCTGAAATTGAACTGCAACATGGTACAGAGTGACTGAATACAGATCACTATTAAGGACTATTATCCACATGCAGCTTTCTTATTATATCTCATCCCTAGCACAGTTAGCTTTTTTTTTTTTATTTTATAAAGATTAACTTCCTGTCTTTGGTCAGATTTGAGTGTAAACTCTAAGCTAAAAGAGTATCAGTTTTCCATATTAGATATAAATAGATATTTCCTACTGAAAATGATATCTGGAATAGCTTGTTCATTATCACTGATTCCAACAAGTCATTTCATTTTCAATAACTTTTGGTAAGTAAGAACCTATTTCTTGTCATTTTAAGACAGGCTCTATTATAATAATGTTTTAAGAGAGTTTCTTAATACCATCTTCTTGGAAAGTGAGTTGTTCTTTGCAATAACTTGCAGAGCATGCTGACTAATAATGCTGTCCTCCCAACAGAAGATCCAATCGGATTTGACAAGTCATGAGATCAGTTTAGAAGAAATGAAGAAACATAACCAGGGAAAGGAGGCTGCCCAAAGGGTACTATCCCAAATTGATGAGGCGCAGGTACATATTATTGCATAAACTAAGGGATTTGTTTCATTGGGTATTAAAACACAGTCTTTATCAGACAACTTGATTATTAGTAAAATTGGGGTTGAGAGTGTTATTTGAAAACTACAATATGATATATAAATGATAAGACATTTTGGGTTGTGAATGTTAAGGATAAAATAGGTTAATAAATTACGTTTTATTCAGTATCATATTAATAACAGTTGTTGCATTATCCTAAATGCATGTATTCTTTGTGCTGGGGAAATGGGAGGGGGATATCACTGTTTCTTTTTTCCTTTTTTTTTTTTTGTACTTCTTGTTTATCTTCAGGAATAAAAGATAATCTTTTAACAAAAATATGCCTGGTTATTGTGTGGAAGGCAAAATTAAATCAGTGCTTTCTTACACTGTTGTTACAGAAAAAATTGCAAGATGTTTCCATGAAGTTTCGATTATTCCAGAAGCCAGCCAATTTTGAGCAGCGTCTACAAGAAAGTAAGATGATCTTAGATGAAGTGAAGATGCATTTGCCTGCGTTGGAAACAAAGAGCGTCGAACAGGAAGTAGTACAGTCACAATTAAATCATTGTGTGGTACGTATTTCTGGTGACAAATACGCAGCTACCCCTTAACTTTCTTTATTAAAAGTATTGATCCCTTTTTAAAATATAAAAATTGTTATCAGATAACTATAAAATTATACTACTATATACTGTATAATTTAAGATTAAGAACAAAAATTAGCACAGATGTATTGAGAAACAAGAACTTTTACTGAAATAGTAGTCATTTAATTCCTCTTCTATAGGTGTATTTTTTGAGTCTATAATTCTCTTAAGGGCTGTGCAGGTTATAAAATGAAGTCTCCTTTGTTTAATTCTTGTGCTACTTTGAATATATTTTTAAATGGAAATACTGAGAAGAACTACAGTAAGTTCTCACTTATCATTGTCGATAGGTTCTGCAGCTTTAAGAGAGATGACGTATAACAAAACCACTTTCACCCGTAGGCTAACTGGTATAAACAATAGTTAGGTTCCTGCAGCATCTCATCAACATTATAACGAAATGACTTTGACCACAATGACATTATTCAAAGACCTGTTGTTTATTAGTCTGGAAATATCAACAACAGCAGTAGTTGCAATACTAAAAACCATTCCAGAAATGAGTGCCAGGTAAGCTAAGTGATCTACACAAGTTACCTCTAATGCTCAAGGCCACAGATTAAATTAAATAATTCTTTTTTTTAATTGAGGAATATTGGGGAACAGTGTGTTTTTCCAGGACCCATCAGCTCCATGTCGAGTTGTTATTTTTAATCTAGTTGTGGAGAGTGCAGCTCACTGGCTCATGTGGGAATCGAAGTAGTGACCTGGGTGTTATGAGCACTGCACTCTAACCAGCAAGCCAACCAGCCACCCTAAATGAAATAATTTAAAGGCAAACAGCTGGTGAAGGGCAAAAGCAAGATTCCAATCCAGGATCTCTTACTCCAAACCCTTTATCTTTCCATTAAACACCAGTGCTAGATATATACTAAAATGCCACCATACTACAAAGACGAAATGAAAAAGCATAGAAAGGATCACTAATCTGTAGCCTAAATCTACACTGGACTTGAGGATTTTGAGCAATGTCATTTGTTGCAATTATTGGCAATTCACCATGTCAGACGACTCTTCTTACAACATAAAGCTGAATTATGAAGGCATCTACTGGAGTAATATATAAGTATTGTTATAACTCATTGTGTATTGTGGACTATTAGGGTAGAAATCACATATAATAAAAATGCTGAATATTATTAACATTAAAGGGAAAAAGCTTATCTGTTTAGTACTTTGTGTTTTAAATATTGTTTCCGCATCTACTTCATAACCTCAATGAAAAAGAGACCCTTTAGATACATTTCAGTCATATTATGAATGGGAAAATAGCTTTTTTTTTAACAAAAACATTTTTATATCCTTTGTGAAAAATTACAAAGTATTTAATAACATTTCTTCATAATACAGGCTGTATTTTAGTGACATAATTGTTACAAATATTCTCACCCCAAAAGGAAGTTTGACTATAATGATACACAGTTGTTAGCTGATATTAGATGAGTAACATTAGGAATACATGGAAACGTAGGTCATTTTTAATACTGCAAAAAGAATTAAAGGCAAAAATAACCCAAGTATACTGTCATCATGACTACATATATTTGCAATGGGAGAGCTGTTCATTCTCTGCTAGGAACAGGTTTCTAATGGTACCTCATAAAACTGATCTGCTAGTAAATAAGAGCTGAAAACAACCCTACCTGTACCCAGCTTTGACTGTGCCCTGATTCAGTGCAGAGGAAAGAGCTCAAGGTACTTGCTCAATTTGTTTCTGGTTCTGGTTTATATGTCAGGACTGATGCAAGTAGTCTTTCCATAAGGATATCTTTTCTAGCCAACTTTCATATTTTTGCAGCACTTAAGATGCCCTATTCTATGCCCTACTATACTATACTATACTATACTATACTATACTATACTATACTATACCACGATCATGGATTTTGCTTTCAAGAAACTTTTGTTCTGTTAAAGAAGTCTTACCAACATATACACAAATAAATATAAAGAATACTTTCTTTCCTTAGTGATAAACATTTTCTCTGCCTAACGAATGACATGATGGTAATGGCTAACAGTACTTTGAGTAAGCTTTCATCATAAAGGCAAATCATTAAAAAAATAAATCACTTGGAAGTATCTCTGATTCCAAAGTTCAGAGTTGATTCTCAGTGAGACAATGAAAACTTTGAATATTTCTAAATACCCAGATATATTTATAATTTCATTTTTTGAAGGGAACCCCCATCTCAGTTTTTAAAATTTTTATTAAATTTATTGGGGTGACATTAGTTAATAAAATTACAGAGGTTTCAAATGTACAATTCTATAATACATCGTCTGTATATTGACTTGTGTGTTCATAAAATGAAATAAAAAATTACTGGAAATCTCCGACAGAACTCACAATTGCTAATAAAGGAATATTTATATCAATCATCAGAGGAGATTAAGATGGAAATAGATTATGTGTATAGCTATCATGAATACGATAATTGCTCAGTCATTACAAAATGTTTTGGTTTAGACATTGATTTTAAACTGAAGAGACAAAAATCCAATTTTTGTTCTAATTCCAAAAAAACAGCAACTACCTACTCGCAAGTTTATTTCTTAGTACCAATGAAATAAGTAGTTATTGTTCAGACTTAACCACTGACCAAATTAAAGCAGCAGTGTATAATGTGAACTATTACTTATGCTTGTCCACATACTTAGACATATACCTATGTGTAGGAATGCATGCATACGTATACACATACATGCAAACACACATGGCTTTCCAGGAAAATAACTACAAGGCAAAGTAATTACACAAGTTTCACAAGACTTTCTTATGGCAGTATACTTTTGTGAAGCAATACATGTGTTCCTTATAGTTGTGATGTACATTTGTCTATATTTAATTGACCAGCCCCATTAAGAAAGTAAAGTTGTATAATCTCATTAACATATCTAACATTTCCTTCCTTCTATATGATTTAATATATTGAAGTTCTGATGTGGAAATTTAGATGTTTTGTCCCCACTAAAATGTAAGCACCATGAGAACAATAGTGAACGTGTCTATCTTGGCTACCACTGATTCTTTAGTGACTCAAATAATGTAGTAAGTGCTCAGTAAATACCTGGTGAGTGAGTAAATGAATTTGCCCTAACTCACAACTATGATTACCTAATGGTATCATTTTAAATAATGTATACCAGCTATAATTAAATTTAAAAAGATATAAATCGTATAACATTAAAAATGATCTTTATAAATTTAGATTGAACTAAATATGTGTATGATGTACTCTTACTTTAGTAAGAATAATTACAGACTATACATGTCTATATGTGTATATTTAATTCAAAGAGAAACTTTAGGTCAAAAGAAAATGCAAAAGCTACATATTGCTCATAGCTGCGAAACACTGCTCCATTAAACCTGTAAACATGAAATAGCAACTAAGGTTATCTCTGCCCTTATTTATTAATGAAAGTATGAGTTAGACACTATTGCGTATTATTATGTTTTATTTTATGTTTTAACTTAGAACTTGTATAAAAGTCTGAGTGAAGTGAAGTCTGAAGTGGAGATGGTGATTAAAACTGGACGTCAAATTGTACAGAAGAAACAGACGGAAAACCCTAAAGAGCTTGATGAAAGAATAACAGCTTTGAAATTGCATTATAATGAGCTGGGAGCGAAGGTGCGTGCATGCTGAAATCACAAGCACTGGCTACTTCCCACGTTCCTTATAAATTACAAAGCAAGAGGCAGTAACTATGTACCATTCATGTCTTACATTGTCTTAATAGTTTTCTCTTAATAGGTTAGATACACACATATGTACAGAGACAGAGATCGATGTATCTCATGTACAGTTGTTATTAAGAAATAATAATTAATCAATGAGGATCTTTTTCCAGGCTGCATTAAAAAATATGTAAAGCTGAGGGACACAGATAGTTCTAAAAGGGTTTCTCTGTTCACTTGCCTTGTTTTTTTTTTCATTGTATAAATTTACTTGTGATGACTCAAAGGCTGATACATTTTAGAAACTAACGTATCTACTTATATTTCAGTATAATAGAGTCCACATGTTCCACATAGACCACATTAGGTGTAGTAGAGTTGGCACATTCCACAGAAATTATTTCCCTGTATGTCAAGCATTGCTTCATCCACCACGTGTGACTGATAAGGTAGCATGGCTAGCCAGTTAAGGCCTATGGCTCTGTGATTATTTTTATATTTTTGTCCCGATAAGTGTCTAAGGACCATTTCCATCTCACTGTTAATCAAAGGTGTTTCCATTTCCTCTTTCCAAAACTGTGGAATGACTAGTATAGTTATCTCACTTCTCTCAAATCAAATATTCTATATAGATTTAGAGAGTTGACTGTTCACAGTAATGATAAATCGTAAAAAGTATTCATAAAAGCATTAATTGTCAACATCAAGGACTCACTTGGCCTTTTCTGTGCCATTATTTTACATTACTTGAAGCTATCTGAAAGATGTTTTGGTGCTCAGCTGAGATTCCAGTGACATTTGGTACTTAGTAATATCGTTAAAGCAAAATGAAACATTACTAAGAAATCATACTTAGCTTTGATAGCATGACAGAATACAGCAAAAATGTAAGGTAGAAATTTATTTTTAAAATAAAGGGAATATTTATAAGTATCATAAAAATACTGTACTATTCCTTCTCTAAGAAAAATTGCCTACATTTAAATCTTCCAAGCTCCTCAACAACACTGGTTTCTTTAATAAAATCAAAGGAAACAAAGGTTATTTTAATACATTATTCTTTTATATAAAAAGACAAACCCTTCTATTTTAATCATCTTCAGAATTTATGTGGTTGTACTTGCTCAATTCAATATATGTTACCTTTTTTATATTAGCTCAGGTTACCATAACAAAATGTCACGGGCTACGTGATAAATAGCTGATAAATGCAAAAAGGTGTTTATCACACTTCTGGAGGCTGGGAAGTTCAAGATCAAGCCTAGTGAGGACTTCCTAGCTTGCAGATTGCTGCCTTCTTACTGTGTCCTCACTTGGAGGGGAGAGAGAGGGAGAAAGAGGTAGGGAGGAGGGTGGGAGGGGGAAAAACAGGGAGGAGGAAGAGGAGGAGGAGGAAGAGAGAGACAGAGACAGAGACAGAGAGAGACAGAGACAGAGAGAGACACAGGCAGAGACAGAGACAGAGAGACAGAGACAGAGAGAGAGACAGGGATCTTTTTCTAAATGGGCCACAGACCTATCAGTAGGATTCTACCTTATGATCTCTTTTAACCTTAAGTACTTCCTGAAGACTTATGTCCAGATACAGTTAAATTGCAGGTTTGGAGTTCAACATTAATTTTGGGGGGATACAATTAAGTCCATACCAGTTTTCTTACGGAATAAAATTTTATTCGTTTAATATCATCAACTTAGCTTAATTATTCAATGAATAAAAAATCAGAGTTTCTTATATCTAAAACCATTTAATATTATTGAAAGGTATTACATGTAGCACTTTAGCTGTAATAATACTTACAATTCCTTGTGTGGCTTCTCTATGCTTTGATTTTTATGAAAATAAACATGAATAGCAATATTCATGTCAGCCTCAAATAGTCATACTCAAAGCCTCAATACTTATATCAGCTTCACATTTGTAAGTGTTTATGAAACAATGACTATTGAAACATTCTGCTGCAGGTGGCACTCTTTTAAATGTATCCCTTCTCCACAGGCACACAAAAGTGTAAAACTCCGCTTTCCTTAAGATGGCAGTGTCTCCTGTTTTATTAAATCCTCTTTAGCTGGACATAAACAAAATAGAATAAATAAAAATCAATAATGCATTAGCTCTGGGAAGATAGAATTTCTTTGAAATATTGAATCTAGAACTCTTTTTTACCAATAGTGCATAGAAATAATAACTATGCATAGAAATACACTATAAGGTATAATTTTTTTTCTCCCACACATGAATAAAATCCTTATAGTCAGAAGGGCAGATGCTTTTACTTCCCTGAAGGGACATATATAAGGGAAAATCTGTTAAAAAAAATGAACTTGAAGCTTCAGCAGCTAAAGATTTTTTTAAATTTACACACACCTCTGTGAAAGAGTATTTGGAATTCATGTAAAAGTTTCAGGGTGTTTATTTTGATTGTAGCATTTTAAATTCTTTAAAAATGTTTTCACTTATAGAAAACACACACACACACACACACACACACACACACACACACACACCCCAGATTCTGGGCTTTCTGGGCTTTTTATTAAACTAACCACCAACCTACACACTTACAAAATGCAGGCACATCTGGAAAGCTGGTGGAGAAGTACACATTGTTCATTTTTTGAGAATTTGGAAGAATTTGATTTTGAGGGTCTTATTTTTATTTTTAATTTTTCAAATACAGTTGATATTCAGTATTATTTTAATTCTAGGTGTACAGCATAGTGGTTACACATTTATAGAATTTACACAGTGATCCCTCTGACTAGTCTAGTACCCACCATAATCAGTATGCTATACTTTACATTCCCATGACGATTTTGTAATTGCCAGTTTGTACTTTTTAATCCCTTCACCTTTTTCACCCAGCTACCCAACCCCCCTCTTATCTGGCAACCATGTTTGTTCCCTGTATCTGACTTTTTCTTTTTTATTTGTTTACTTTGTTTTATTATAATTCTACGTATAAGTGAAATTATATGGTCTTTGTCTTTCTCTATCTGACTTATTTCACTTAGCATGATACCCTCTAGTTCCATCCATGTTGTCGCAAATGGTAAGATTTAATTACTTTTTATGGCTGGGTAATATTCCATTGTATAAGTGTACCACTTCTTCTTTATCCAATCGTCTATTGGTGGGCACTTACGTTGCTTCCATTTCTTGGCTATTGTGAATAGTGCTGCAGTGAAAACAGTGCTGCAGGGTACATACATCTTATCAAATTAGTGTTTTGGATTTCTTCATATAAACAGAGGGTCTTAGTTTTAAACACTGAGAACTGGGACACAGGATCAAGTCATGATTTTCTCTATTAATGAGAGGGAAACTTGTATTTTGGAATAATTATTTTTTTGTCCCCATTCGATGGTAAAGTATGTTTAAGGAAGAAGTGACCTTTGTCTTTTTTGTGCAAAAGTAAGACACTTTACAGACACAGTGATGACACTGACCATTCTAAGCATTATACAAATACTTTGGCCTCTCAAGAGACATAGTATTCTTTTTTTCACTTTAATTTCTTATCTGCAAGAGCAAGACTAATTTGTATAAAGAGGATTGTGAATCTTCTTTCCCCATCTTATGACCGATGATTGAAGGTTTTCTAAAAGAAACCTGCCATATTTTCAGTTTGACTTACATCATTCTATGTATTTAAAAAAAAAAATCGGCCATGAATTATTTCCATTAAAGAAAATAATTATAGCTTTTCTTTCTACCTGATACAGGACACTATCTTTTGGAGAAAGGATCTCATCTTTTCTAGATTGTTTATTTACTGCTAATACTCAGAATATGATTTTTCTAAAATAGTTTTTAAAAAGAAAAAGGTAATTTTTAAAATGACAAAAAAATACAAAAGTTTCAATTAAGCAGCTATAACTAAAGCTGAATTGAAAAAGTAGACCAAATTACATTCTATTATCATTCTTTTCAGGTAACAGAAAGAAAGCAACAGTTGGAAAAATGCTTGAAATTGTCCCGTAAGATGCGGAAGGAAATGAATGCCTTGACAGAATGGCTGGCAGCTACAGATATGGAATTGACAAAGAGATCAGCAGTCGAAGGAATGCCTAGTAATTTGGATTCCGAAGTTGCCTGGGGAAAGGTAAAACCTATATCACTGAAGGTTGTTTTTAGCATGCATGAAAACATATAACAATATAATTTTATAAGGAACTAGTCATATGCAACAGTAATTGAATTATAAGTATTATCTTGCTTCCTTTTCCTTTTCTGAAAATTCATCAGTTGTTTAACTGTATATTTCAGGATCATGATAAAACCAATGGGAAGTTTTAGTAAGAGTCTCCCCAAAGCTTGTTTAGAATTAGGTCTAATTCTCATTCTGACAAAGTCCTTTAAAAATACGTACATCATTAATCACAAAGTCGGTCTAGAGATGAGATTCCATGTTCCCTAATTTGCCTAAGACAGACTGTCACCCCAATAAACTTAAAAAAAAGACATTTCATGAATAAATTAATAATTAAAAAAAAAAAGACAGACTGCCCAGGTAGACCGTACAACCATGAAGAGGACAAGGTTACTGAGACCGCGGACAGTTGGGCTGAACAGGACCAGCGAGATCAGCAGATTGCCTATGTTATAATAATAATTAAAAAAAAATCTCGGGGGGTTTGTGCAGCTGCTATCATTTCCATCACCGAAGAGCACAGAGTTTCCTTTAATCCTCAGCTGATAAATTCTTGCTGTTTCTCTGACAGCCAATCACACATTATTGCTTCCCGAATTTAAGGTAGAGGCACTCATAGCTTATTTTTTTTTCAGTTGATTCCTTACTTGATTACATGACAGTGTATTGATAGAAAATAAATAATTGATATTAATACTGTCTTTCATCTTAAAATTTGCTGAACAATTGGGGATTAAAAAATAAATAAAGCGTAGCACACCCTACCCCCTCAGTTTTTTTTTTAATTAAAAAACACTTGCCTGGGTGAACTAGATGTTTGAGATCGATGTGCTTTATTTTTAATTCAACCAGGCTATCTAGATTATTTGAACTTGGGGCATTTTAATTGCATTATGTAAAAATTTAGAATCATACAATGAAATCTGAACTGATAACTGATTTTCTTTATGTAGATACAGAGGACAAATAGATAGAAGTTTTTGTTATATAAGATTTTTTAAAATAAATAGTGGTGAATTTCTTTCCATTTTGAATAAATTTATTGTTAGAGATAAAGATACTGAATTGCATTTATTACTTCAGGACTACATATATTGTGAGATTATTAGAGCAGTGAGCATACAGAGGGTACAGGCTTAAAATTATATTGGCCTTATTTTTTTTGCCTTGTCACCCAAACAAATATTATATTTTCTATGCGATGATTTAGTTTAAACTGATCATAGTCATATACTTAGGTGCAGGCTGGGCTGCTGTAAGAAATAAGCCCAAAATACCATGGCTGCAAGAAGACAGAGGTCTATTTCTATCTCATGGAAGTTCTGGGTAGGGGAAATTCTTCCAAGACGTAGGTCCCTTTCACTGTATTGTTCTGCAGTCCTCTGGGTATTTGTATTCTCATGGTAAAACTTGCTCACCACCACTGCCACTCCATCCCAGCCCACAAAAGAAAGGGAGAAGAGGAAATGGAGGACAACCAGCTCCTCTTAAAGATGTATTATGAAAACTCCATGCATTATTTCTGCTCATATTCAGTTTGCCAGAATTTAGTCACATGATCATATCTAGTCTCGTGGCAGGGAAGCAGAAAACTAGGTGACCAGTGCATCCTGCCGAAATGATGAATGGATCTTGTTCTAAAATGAAGAAAGAGAATGCATTCCTGGGGAAGAGACATCAGTTTTGACCAGAGCAATGTCACCCCTGCCTTTACATCATAAGGCAAAGACAGAGAAAGGTCTGCGTGATCTGTCTCTCTCTTTATAAATACACATGACTGATGGCAGTTTCCACCATAAGTGCTCATACGCAAACAAAAAAAGCCCAGAAAAGACTTACACTCTATTAAAGTACGAAATATAGTAAAACATGCATGGGGCAAGTCTTAGTGCATTGTCGAGGATTCATGAAAATGATCCAGGCTTCATTCTCAGTCATCCTCCCCTTAATACTACAAACAATATCTTTGATTATTCATTTCCAACTTAATGGGTGTATGAGTTTGCTAGGTCTCCTGTAACAAAGTACCACAGAGTGGGTGGCAGGGCCTCTCCCCTTGGCTTGTAAATAGCTCTCTTCTCATGTCTTAATATGATCCTCCCTCTGTACATGCCTCTGCCCAAATTTCTCTTTGAAGGACATCATTCATATTGGCTTAGGACCCACCTAAAGGATCTTATTTTAAATTAATTACCTTTTATATATATTTATATATATTTGCCCTATCTCCAAATATGGTCACAAGCTGAAGTATTGGGGTTAGACTTCCACATATAGTTTTGGGGGGCACAGTTCATCCTGTAACAAGGAACTGTGTCTAAAGAACAGGGCTTTCTCCTCACATGAAAGTTGAGGGGACACAATACAGCTCATAACAGTGGGATAGCTTTATAAGTACAGTGTAGAATGCTAACGTAATGGTACAAAGGAGTACAACTAAGACATGAAGGGAATGTGAAAAATTCTGACTACAATTTAAAACTGACTGAGGTGAAACTAAAAGTATGCCACATGTGAACTATGAATTCCAGAGTCCCTGTAAGGTCATTGAATAAGTCACCTGAAGAGATATTTTTTTCATTATCCTCACCATAACATCATTAAAATATCATAAAATATGAATTTGGCAAAGATTTCTAGATTATCCCTGTCATATTAGATGGTTTGAGTCGTCTGGAAATGTGTCAGCTTATTGAGTCTTTCTGGAAAGTATTTTCTATAAAACCAAGGGGCAATACTAATTTGAGATCCACTAGGAAAAAATGTATAGAAAACTGTCATTTCTTATGTAATAGCTTATAGCTCTTCCTGGATCGTTTGAAATACTAACTGTTAATGATATACTCTAAAATCCCTTAGTGGTCAAAGAAAAGTGTACACATTTGCATGTAAATCACATCATTTTTATTTTATTTTTTTATTATTTTTTTTTGTTTTAGAAGAATGTATATTTTATTTCAGATTACAATGGTAATTACATCATTTTTAAATAAATTCATTTTCAAGGCGCTGAAGCTTTTTCCAAAATCACAATTATATAATACAAACATGTGACCTACAGATCTAGCACAGTGACATTTATGATAATGATTCTAATTTTTTTTTAATGTAAAAAATCAAACTCTCATACATGAAACCCCACGACTCCTTACATTCTCATTTCACATGCTTTCTTGGTAGATGGAGAACTTGACTTAAAATGTTAGTTTCATCTACCATTTCACAATAAATGTCAGATGTTTTTCAAAATAAAATTGAGTATTCATTTAAATGCAATACATTAAAGGCATTTGCCAATCATTCCAAGTATTTTTGACTTGGAGAAAATTTCAATATATAGAGTCAATTTGTTTTTAAGCTGTTTCACTTATTTCTACTGAATTTCTCTCAGTTCTCTTGATCTAAGACCATTATATTGTTTAAATATGGAAATATTTGAATGTCAAGATAAAAATATTCTTATACATAAAATTAAGTTACTAATGAAATGTTTATTTGACCGTTTATCCAAACAGAGCACACTTCCAAATATGTTGACTACAATGAAATCTTTTCAGGTTTATTTTTACTATATTAAATTATACTTATTTATTATATATCTAATTCCAGGAAAAAAAGATTGTTTAGGGTGGTTTAAAGAGATACATATAATTCAGTGGTCAAAGATAATTAGAAAAGTAGAGAAAGGGAAAATTACAGTAAGGAAATAATAGACACTCTGCACGTAAATGTGCTCACAGTATCACATGGGTAGTGGAATATGCAGGGAAGAGTAAAGCCTCAAAATTTGGCACTGAGCTTCCTATCAGGCAAAACCAAAGAATGAATGTGTGTTTTTATTGTGGTAACAACAGTTAACTTGAGATGTACCCACTTAAAAATGTTTCAAGTGTATAATACCATATTGTTAACTGTAGACACATGTTATACAGCAGATCTCTAGAATTTATTCATTTTGTGTAACTAAAACAGAAGAAATATTGTTATCAGATTCAAAGTGTCCATATTACCAAAACAATCATTGCAGTATGTTTAATGTAGTACTCATATGCAAGCCTTTCTTGAATTTAGGTACGGAAGAAAAAATGAGAGGGGTGAGGAATGAGACAGCACCCTTATTAATATTCTTCTAAGAAACATAATGGAAAGGTTTCTGTTGCCATTTTTCTATCAACATGCCTCCATGCAGAAACAGCACCTAGACTTTTGCTGTGTCTTTTTAACGAATGAGTGTCAGGAGTTGGGCACTGCAGGATTCTTTTGCTAGGCCAGGGGTGCTGTAGAAGTGGACTTTCCACAATAAAATCTCTCATCTAAGTGTTTCTCCTCAACATTCTACTCACGTGTTCAAAACCACAGATGTCAGAACACAGCTCTTCCAAAAGATACTAAGTGGTTCATGACAGGACAGGTGTTTACAGGTGCCATCTCGTATCTGCTGAGGACCAGAAACCTGAGTATCTTTCAGGTATCCCAGGTCAGGTTTTTAGTGATCTCACAAGGGAAAATATGGAAGAACTTCCAGAAGCAGCTAGGATGGCGGCAAGATGGGTTAGCTAGAGGCACAGCCGGAGACAAGAAAACGGTCCTCCGTCAGCTCCCACTATATGACCATGTTTCTAGATTGCAGTTAGAGGGAACAAAAATGAATACATTTAGAAGTTAGGCCCAAGTTTTGAAAAAGTGAAAGAAAAAAATTAAAACAACAGTAATCAGACATGTTTGAATAACAATGGAAATGAGATAAAAGTTGAATAGTGGGAGTTGAAAAATTAAACTATGAATGCCAATTTGAAATCCCTGCAGCCCAGTAGCCTTTTCACTGTATTTGTAAATGCAAACAATCTGCCTCTATCAGAATAGTGATTAAAAGGAAAAATAATACTAATATTCTAAAAGAGTGGATCCCTCCTAGCTGCATGGTCTGGACAGCAGAGATGCTGTAAGGGAGCTGTAGCTGTGACATTCGTCACCACATAAATGATCAGACATTCTCCCCCTTTGTACCTTACAAATCTCTGTTCATGGGTTTACCAGGTTGAAATCAAACACTGATGTCTATAGAGCAGAGACAGAGACAGCAGAAGGAAGTGGTAAAACTAGGGGAGGTCACCATCTGAGGAATTTGTGTACCAGCACTGCCCGAGTTCCCTGAGTTGTCACGGTAACCCCTACCCTCTTGGACTAAGAAGTAGGTATTAATGATTTCACTTGCCAAGAGGACAGGGAACATATCTCTTTTGTTCCCTGGTGTTCCCCGTGCCCGTAGTATCTGACACATACCACATGCTCAGTCAGTATCCGCTCGATGAGATGAATCACACTTGAAGAGATAAAAATTAAAACATAATCACAAAAGCATTTCTTGAGAGAAGAGAAAAACGATGCTGTGCCATTAAAATTATGGTAAGCTTTAGAACAAACGGAGACGAACAATCGTGAGCAAATGCTCCCATTTTGTAGATGAGGAAGTAGAAGTTCTATACATAGCTAATCTGCAGCTAGAATCCAGTACTATCTCTGATTTCAGTGGCGTTTTTTACACTGTTTTTCACTGGCGTTTTTATTGTTAGAAATCTTGTTTTCCAGTCATTTTAAGATAATCTAACTTCAAAGCAGTAAAAAGGTATTTATCATCCACAATGAGAATAAAATACACAATGGCCAAATTTAAAGTGCAGAATATGCAATAAAATGAAAATCCTGTGTGCATTTATCTATAGTCTGTAGTCAATTGCCACTGCTGTAATTTTAGATTTTAAATATTACTTGTTAATGTCTTAAAATCACCCTGATTATTTGGATATAAGTAAATCAATTCTGAATATCCCATTACTGGCCACAATTGTTTAGCATGTGAACTGAGCACAAAAATATAACCGTAGGAAAGTAAATATTTATGTGATTAAGTAGAAGTTTATATCTCCGGTGACCATTATATTTGGAAAATGCATGTTTCAACAAAGTTTAATCTATGTGATTTTTCTCATTTAACCGCTAACAGATTTCATTGACTCCTAATTTAGTTTCAGTAGTCCAAAACTAATTCAGCTACATTAAAGCCCTTTAATATCCACAGTGTTATCTAAAAATTAAAATGGTCAAATATAATTTCCTGGAAAAATAATTTTGCTCCTATAATACTTTAAATCCATCAGCTTTTTGGATAGCTCATATCTGCCAGTTTTCATAAATTGACCATCAGATTTTTTTTTAACGGTAATCTTGAGATACCAAGAGTTGCCTGAGAGAATCAAACACACACAGAAACGATGAATTAATTGAGGATGTTAAATAATACATAATAATTGATGTCTAGCCACTTATGGAACAAGTCATTGTGATTATCACATTTATTTCAGGAATGAATTTTTATCATATTCAACATTAGGAAGAACAATGATACGTTTCCTCAGTTGTCCTTCTGCTGTCACTTCAGTCCTGAAATGTAATGACAATCACCCAGTAAAATCTTGTGACAGAATGTGTCATTCTGTTTGCCAGTGGTTCTCGGCATTGGTTGCACATTGAAATCACCCAGGGAACTTGAAAAGACTACCAATGCTTGGGGGCCAACCCAGAAATTCTGATTGTATTAGCCTGAGTGTGGCCGGTGACTCTTAACATTCGCTAAAGTTTGAAAACCACTCCATAATGCAATACAAGCAGTCTTAAAAAGATCTACATTCAGTTCAGCCAACCGTGTTCTATATTTTTTTAGTCACCTTACACAGTTTAAAGAAATCTGGCCTCTGGTCCTAGATTATCTGGATAATTGCCTCAACTCATCACTTCTCTTAGCCATAAAAGCATGAGAACTATTACTTATTTCTAAAGTCTGTTACACTATCATTCCCATGAAAAATTACATATCTTTTTTTTAAAGAGAGCACAGTAATTTATCTGTGAAGTGAAATAACACTAGCAGATCATTAACTTGGTACAATGAATGCATCAAGCAGCTGTTACTTAGAAAATAGAACATCTGTTAAATGCCATCGGAGTCACTAGTCACTGTCATTATAGTTATAGCTCTAATTTCTGTTCTGCATATTCTGCTTTCATACAATTCTTCCTTAATAGACAATACATTATTAATAAAAAGTCAGTACACATTGCTATAAAATCCACTACTTAATGTTTTATGTTCTTTGTGAATTTATCATTATATTATTCCGTCACATTAGCCTAATAATAAAATATGTTCTAAACCTCTAGCCATGACAAGAGTAATGTAGGGACCTGAAAAAACAATTAATATCATATTTTACCACATTTAGGACATATTGTATGATGCACCATTGACTTAATTACAGCTGTTGTAGATCACACAAAAAAACACCACCACCTTAAACGTAAATATAAATTGTGTTTTATCTCAGCTTCAGAAATCTTAAGATGTGACAAATGCACATCTTAGAATTGCAGTAATGTGGTAATTTGTTCATTATTCCCCATGAATATATTTTGTAGCTAAACGTGAAAGAACTCTCCCATTCCTGATGACCAAAATGGTATACTATTTTTGCAGACTGACTAAAGGCAGAATTCACTGGGGTGGGGGACCTTTTATTTATTTTATTTATTTTTATGTCTTTAGTCACCTTTTTAATTTTTTTGTTAAATTTATGGGATGATATTTGTTAGTAAAATTACATAGGTTTCAAGTGTACAATTCTGTATTACATCATCTATCTATTGTATTGTGTGTCCACTACCCAGAGTTAGTTCTCCTTCCATCACCATATAATTGACCCCCTTTACCCTTTTCTATCACCTCCTCCCCCCCTTCCCCTCTGGGGAACATTTTAAAAACACATTTATGGATATATTAGTTAACCTTCACCTATATTAGAGGGAACTTGTACAAGAGATCAAGAAAGAGCTAAAATAAATAGGAATTTAGTGGCATGCTAGTAAAGGGGGGAATATATACAGAAATGGTGTTATGGCACGTTGGACTAAATGTGGGGCTGAGTGAAGATAGAATATGTGGTGAAGACACTTAAGGGATTAAAAAAAAAGGGAAGTGGGGATAATAGGGAATCAAATAGACAAGTAACCTTAAGACCCTAAGTCCCTGTGAAATTACAGGAAAATTTGTGGAAGGCATTGGACCTCTGAAAATGTGAAATGGATGGGAGAGAAGGTCTAGCCCAAGTCGGTTATGTTTCTCTTCCCCTGTTGCTTAAAATAAAATAAAATAAAATAAAATAAAATAAAATAAAATAAATAAAATAAAATGAAAATAAAAACAACTGTGGATAGGTTCCTATGGGACCAGACAATTAATCCAACATTTTTTTGCAATTTTACCTTTAAATAAAATTAAAACATTTTCACCACATGATGATCTCCACAGAGACAACAAAAATAATAGGTTTTCTCAACCTGCTACCGCATTGATGAAATGAAATGATAAGCTGATGGCTGAATCCTGAACCTCACGTGATTTCACTTCTAGGTATGAGGAATGAATCACAATGTATTTTCCATCCTTCCGATGAACACTCAGTATCTTCATTAGGAGAAATTAACCTATGCTACTAATTTTTTTAAAGGACATTATAGTAGCTTTTAAAAATTGCTGTGGCCAGAAAGAAATAGACAGCAAATCCGTTTCTTCAAAATCATGGAAGTTAGTGTTTGATATTTTGAACATTTATTTTGGAGCTATCAAACATTAAATTTTATGGCATTTTATATTTAAATTGAGTTCTACTCTTACTGGGCATGTTTTTCTATGTCATAAAAACCCCATGTCTAGTATATAGTGCATATTATATAGTGCTACTGTTGAAACTCCTGAAATTGGATTTATGATCATGTCATAGGTCAAAATAAAACTGACAGTGCATAATTTTGCTTCTTATTCAGCCTTAAAATCAACCCTAGAAGCTGTCACATTACTGCATGTTTGACAAAGATAAAGGAGCTGAGTTACAACTTATTCAATGTAATTATTGAATTGGAACTTGCCCATTCAGAAGGGTAGACCTTCCAGCACACTCTCCACCCCTCACCCCACAAGTCAGCAGAAGAAGGCATGTGTGCTGAGGATTGGATGCCTTTTAAGAGGAGGAAGTGTATTTTCAGTTCTTTCTTCCCATCTTACCAACCCCAGAAATCACGCTGCCTCCCTTAGTGAGGAATGAGTAAGGGTACACAGAGCATGACCACAGCCATGGTTGTGTGTAGTTCAATCCAGTAATTCAGTTCTCAAAACACCTGCAAGTGTAGACATGCTTCTGTTCTGGCAAAATACTCAAACAAGGGGAAATGGCTCCTTGACATCATATAATGTCGCTTTTTAGTTTCCAATAAGTAGCCCATATTCCCCTTTTGGCGGCTTTTGATTCCAGCCTTCACACACTAATCATTTTGTACTTTGTCTTTCCTCAAGCCAAACCATCCGGTCCTTTATGGTAAACCCCAGTTTCAAGTATCACCTCTCTTTGGAAGCCATTCATGCTTCTCCCAGCCACGACTCATCTTTTCCCAAAGATTATGTATTTCTAATATGATAATCACATTTGGTTGCATTTCAGCTTTTCTCTGCAGCTGCACTGTAGGTAAGCTCGAGCAGGGTGTGCAGAGACTGTCTTCTTGCTTGTCTCTGGCAGTGAATGGCACAGTACAGAGTGGGTACCAATCACCTGATGCACACAGACTAATTGAAATTTAGGTTCTACAGAAAGCAAGATCAGCATATTATTTGAAGGCTAAGAGTTGCAAGTCACATCTTTAATTAAAATACTTCTGTGGGGAAAAATTAAAAATCCATGAAATGAGCACGATATCTTTCTTTTTTTTTAAAGTTAAAGTTTATTGGGGTGACAATGGTTAGTAAAGATAAATACGTTTCAGGTGTACAATTCTGTATTACATCATCTATAAATCCCATTGTGTGTTCACCACCCAGAGTCAGTCCTCCTTCCATCACCATATATTTGATCCCCTTTACCCTCATCTACCACACCCCTCCCCCCCTTACCCTGTGGTAACCACTAAACTGTTGTCTGTGTCTATGAGTTTGTCTTGTTGCTTTCAGTTTTATATCCCACATATCAGTGAAATCATATGGTTCTCAACTTTTTCTGTCTGACTTATTTTGCTTAGCATCATAATCTCAAGATCCATCCATGTTGTTGCAAATGGCACTATTTCATCTTTTCTTATGGCAGAATAGTATTCCATTGTGTATATATACCACATCTTCTTTATCCAATCATGTATCGAAGGACACTTTGGTAGTTTCCATGTCTTGGCCACCGTAAAAAAAAAAGCTGCAATGAGCATCGTAGCACATATATCTTTACAGATAAATGTTTTCAGATTTTTGGGGGGTATATACCCAGGAGAGGGATTGCTGGGTCATATGCTAATTCTATTCTTTTATTTTAAGATTATTTTTATTGGGGGAGGGGTACAGGACTTTATTGGGGAACAGTGTGTCAATTTTAGTTGTGAAGGGTGCCATTCAGCTTCAAGTTGTTGTCCTTTCAGTCTTAGGTGTGGAGGGCGCAGCTCAGCTCCAGGTCCAATTGCTGTTGCTAGTTGCAGGGGGCGCAGCCCACCATCCCTTGTGGGAGTCGAACTGACAACCTTGTGGTTGAGAGGAGGATGCGCTCCAACCAACTGAGCTATCTGGGAGCTCAGTGGCAGCTCAGCTCAAGGTGCCGTGTTCAAACTTAGTTGCAGGGGGCAGAGCCCACCATCCCTTGCAGGACTCAAGGACTTGAACTGGCAACCTTGTTGTTGAGAGCCCACTGGCCCACGTGGGATTCGAACCGGCAGCCTTCAGAGTTAGGAGCACGAAGCTCTAACCGCCTGAGCCACCTGGCCGACCCTGCTAATTCTATTCTTTATTGCTCAATGTCACTAATCATCAGAGAAATGCAAATAAAAACCACAATGAGATATCACCTCACCCCAGTCAGAATGGCTATCGTCAACAAGAGAAATAATAACAAGTGTTAGAGAGGCGATGGAGAAAAAGGAACCCTCACACACTGTTGGGAATGCAGATTGGCGCAGCCACTCTGAAAGGCAGTGTGGAGGTTCCTCAAAAAATTAAGAATAGAATTACCACAATATCTTTCTTAACCAAAAAATTACCACAATATCTTTCTTAACCAAAAATAGCATTTATGTAACTGATTGAATACCTGTTTATTCTTGAATTCCACATGAAAAGGTTCGACGCTAGGTCTTTTTACAGTCAGAGTGTAAATCTCATGAGTCACTTTTGGCTGTAGTAGTTATAAACCAACATGGTGGCCACTGTTTTGTTTTGTTTTGTAGCTCGTATTTTTAGTAGTAGCTGTTTGAGTTTGATCTTCTTATAATGTTGAGGAACCTTAAATGATACCAGAAATTAGCCCACATTTCCTGCTTTATTGTACTCGCTAAGTGAATGAGGACTCATTGGACATTAAACATTTTCTCTTAAAAGTTAGCTAAAGAATTTTGGCCTATGTTTAGTGCACAGTAGTTGTTTGTGACCCATGAACTAGTTGCAGCAATATTTCCTAAATTCAAAACTTCTTCAGTGTCTTCTGAGATTTGGAAATTTCCCTTGCCTTTAATTGCATTGCTTGGCATGGAAGACATATGTCTATGTAGACAACACCTTGTTATATCAAAGCTAAAACATACTGTCATCTTTATGAAGATATTTTAAGAGATAATTAGTGATCCAAGTATAAATTAAGATTCAACTTTATGTGGTGTTGCCTTTGCAAATAAATCAACTCTAGTGACAAGCCACTAGTCTGAAATATAGGAAGTAGGGTATACTCATTTGCATATATTTCCATATATTTGACAAAATCATACTCAGATATAAGTTTTATAAGGATACGGTCTTTGTTTCTCTATCATTTTCTCCTCAGTGCTTAGAATAATGCCTGTCATGTATAGTTGTGAAGGTTGTGTACAACACAACAGTACGGACAAAGGGAGTGAAAGGCCTGAAATCTAGCCCATGACCACTCACAAGTCAAACTCCAGAGGGGCTGTTTTCATCCAAAAGATGGATTTCTCATATTTTTTATTAAGTGGAATCAGCCATGCCCCTGCTATAATAGAGAAATTTAGTAGGAGCTCAATAACATTTATGATTGATACATGAAGGAATTCTTTCTATGAATTGCTAAGCTCAACCTTGTGCAACAGACGACACATACATTACAAATAGTTCTCTGTATGGTAGCTGATAAGTTCATTTGACATTAATTACTTTAGTGAAAAAGAAAAAACACAAATAGAATATCTTACCTTCTTCTACCATGGTGATGGAAGAAGAACTGACTCTGGGTGGTGAACACACAATATGATATATATATAGATGATGTATTACAGAATTGTACACTTGAAACCTATGTAATTTTATGAACCATTGTCACCCCAATACATTTTATTAGGTTGGTGCAACGGTAATTGTGCTTTTAGCAATTATTTTTAACTTCTTAACCCTCAATTACATTTGCACCAACATAATAATTTATAAGAAAAAAAATCTTAGAATTAGAGAAACAGTGATTGTCCCTTGTATAGAAATTCTTTTGTGCAGTCTTTTTACGTCATTTATCCCCCCTGCTTATTTTATATCAAAAGTCAAAACAAAATGTATATATAATGATGGTACATGGATTAGAACCTGCTGGTGTGGAATGGAAGACAGCTGCCAAAACTAGTTATATTTTAAAGAGGGGAAAGATAGCTTGAAAGCCTCTAGGAGTAGGAAATGAGATATAGGTGGGCCTCATGGAGACCATCTCTTTCTCCTTGACTTGGACCACCTCCATTACTCTCTGTGCACGTTTTGTTTACCTCTTTGCAAGTGGGCTCCCTCCACTTTCTTATTATTGCTGCTAGCCAGTGATTTTGTTTTACTATGGCTTTGGCTTGCTGTGGTGACCAGATCAGTTCCCACTTCCAAATGACTTCTCCACTGGTGTGTCATCACAGTCTCTGTACCTGTCAGTTCAGTTTCTTGAGGGAGGATCTGTTGGGCTCTGGCTTACCTGCCAGTGAATGCCCAACAGCTCTATGTGGATACAGGGAATTGGGGCTAGAGGAAAGGAAGTGCAAGATGGTCATGTGGTCAGCATGGCATGTGATTAGGAAGAGGCTGTAGGTAGACCTGACAGTAAACGTTTGTACCCGGATCACTTTTTCCATCAGCTTCCACTTAATTTCTAATATTAAATACGTTTGTTTTTATGCTTTGTAAAATAAATCTTAGGAAGTGGTAGTGCTCTCTTAGGTGGATTTTAATATTACCTCTTTACTTTTTATTGACCTCTAACTGAAATTAAGCATTTTTTCAATTATGAATGTGAGCTGCAAACCCCAGTAATATCAGCAGTTCCTATGACTAGACCAACAGTTGAAATGACACATATATTTATATCACATTCTAGTCATTGTATGACTTCAAAACACCAGTTATGTTCATCACTACTTTAATCCTAGTTAAAGAACTGATGCTAGATTATTGTAGTTACATATGTTAGGAGGAAATAACATATATTAGTATCTCACAAATTTAAGAAAGATATTTTATATATTGTATTTCAGTACAACTGGTTTCATTTAAAATCCAGTGGATTTAATTTTATGCTTTTAAAAACTTTATTATGAGAAAATGTCCTTGATTTTTACCAGCTGCCAAATAGATTTCTGGCATCCAAAAGCTAAAAATTTCTGCGATAGTAATAAGGAATGTAATAATTTGTGAATTTTCTAAAAGCAGTTACTTGTTTTGTGGATGAGTTTTCCGAAGTCTGACTTTAGTCAATACATTTACAAATTAAATATAAATATATTTGGATTGACAATATGTATGTTTATTAAACATGTACAATCATAAATAAATATGAAATTAATCATGTTTATGTATACATGTATATTTATATATATATACCCAGTAAGGAAACTACAATGTGGTTGGTGTGATTTTCATCATCCATAAAGACATAGTTGAAGGTTTCATCTTAAGATAGTAACCCCACACACAGATATTTCAAAAGCATTAAATCTTAAGACTACCATATATCACTTGAAACTGAAATGCTGTCCTATTCACAGGCTACTCAGAAAGAGATTGAAAAACAGAAGGTTCACCTAAAGAGTGTGACGGAGCTCGGAGAGGCCTTGAAAATGGTTTTGGACAAGAAGGAAATCTTGGTGGAAGATAAACTGAGTCTTTTGAATAGTAACTGGATAGCTGTCACTTCCCGAGCAGAAGAGTGGTTAAACCTTTTGTTGGTAAGAGAAGAGGCTGGAAGATTTTCAACTCCTCTCCATCATGTGAAAGGAAATGCATAAGCAGTCGATGATAATATTTGAGTCTGTAAATTCCTCAACTCTACATAAATGCTGAATCTTAATTTAATATCTATATTTTAATATATTTTCCATGTTTGTGCTTTATTCCATATGGACATTACCCCTAAAAGTAATTTGAATGATACTGCGTTTTTGTCTTCTAAAGTTGTAGAAAGTAGGACACATTTTTAAACAATATTTTCTAACCAGTAATACATCACGATATGTTTCTGTAAAATTAAGGAATACCAGAAACACATGGAAACCTTTGACCAGAATGTGGACCACATCACAAACTGGATCATTCATGCTGATGCACTTTTGGATGAATCTGAGAAAAAGAAACCCCAGCAAAAAGAAGACATGCTTAAGGTAGCAAATGAAATATTACAAAAAGTAATTTTTAAACTGCACATCAGTTATCTCAATCATGTTTGTCCTAAAAGATACCAAGGACTGCTTAATAAGAGTGAAAAATTCTGCCTCTCTTTCTTCTTCTCTCCCTCCTTCCTTCACTCCCTCCCTCCCTCCTGCCTTCTCTTCCTCCCTGCTGTCCCTCCTTCCCTCTCTACTTTCTTAACTCAAATAGGAGTTAATGATGTTGACGAGTTCTGTAATCTGGATATCTGTCCATATCTACCTCTCAGCTAATTACATGAACTTAAACTCAGATGAGAAAGGGATTTCAGGATTTATTTTGGTGTCATCTTGCAAATTCTGCTCATTTTAATAATAGCATTACGTTATTGTATGTAACATAAAGATCAGTTTCCTGGCATCATTCACCGCCCATCTGATTAAACACGTGAAATCCAGTCATCTGGACATTTTGCCTATGCAGTGCCCAAATCTTATCAGTAACAATACTGAGCCTATATAAAACTGATTTTTAAAAATTTTTAACTGTATGTAAAGTAAACATGGCTTTTTGTTCTCTTTTTGTGTTGAAACCAATTATTAGGGCATCCTAAGGCATCTTTTTCAAAGGAAGGGCAACTTAATCATTTTAAAAAATGACTCTTATAAAGGGTATGAGAGGCATAATGTGCAAAAATATCTTACTGATGCTATAGTCTCTCTATTTGATGCCCTCTGTATCAATTAAGTAAGAAGAGTTGAATTTTACCAAATCTCATTTAAATTAATGATTCCTTATTTTGTTTTGCTGAAATTTTCAATAATTTTATTTGACTAGTGGGTTACTATTTAAAGAACAATGAACAATTATAGGTTCTGTCTATACAATTCATTTATTTCTTTTTATGCAGTTGATATTTTCCAAGGATTGCAATTTTGAAGGAAAATCTGTAAATGTATTTCAGACTATGCCCCAAAACATATTTACCCGATTGTCTGTACCTTATTTTGCTTTCCCTTTGCCCTTGATGTGTTTGTTAAGGAATGTTATGTAATGGTGGTATTACTTCAAGGTCCTTGGAATAATAGGAACTGCACTATATTTCTTGCACTCTCTCCAACCCCTTGTGCCAAGCAGAACCTACTGCAATCCCTCTGTCTATGACACAGAATGTGTTAGAAAATCCATTACTCTCCCCCCATGGCATTCAATATGATGAACAAAAGGGAATGCGAAACTACCAGGAAGGAATAGAAAATTGTTCTTCAGCTACCTTCCTTCTTGAGCATATATTAAGGTTGTTGTTCCACAGCTATGAAATTTAGTAAAGGTAAAATAAGATTAAATATAAAATATGATGATTGTTGCAGGTGACATAGGGAAGTCAGGAAAACATCCCGTATCCTTCCTCAGACTAAGTAGATACTTTAAATAAACCCAAATCAAACTTAAGGAAGGACAGCCAACTGATTTCCTGAGATCACACACATTCTTACCCCAATATTTTATGGAAGTTGGCATTTTTCCTCCCTCTGTATTCCTCTGCATGTGCTATCTCTCCCTCTCTCGCTCTCTCGTTCTCTCACTGTCTTGCAACTTCCATTGAATTACTAACTTCAAGCCCTGTCTCTTGCTCACGGAATATAGCGTCTAAAGGCTGAAATGAATGACATGCGCCCAAAGGTGGACTCCACGCGTGACCAAGCAGCAAACTTGATTGCAAACCGTGGCGACCATTGCAGGAAAGTAGTAGAGCCCAAAATCTCAGAGCTCAACCATCGATTTGCAGCCATTTCTCACAGAATTAAGACTGGAAAGGTAGGAAGACCTGCTCCAAGGTGGAAACTAGTGATAAATGATCTCTTGCGAAGGTTGCGCAGTTCTCTGAAGGGGGCACACAACCCCCACAGCAAGGTTTTCAAAAGTAAAATGAAGGCCAGAATGTATTTAAGGAAATTTTACCACTGAATCTCATGGGATATCTCTGTCCCTCTCCCTCTCCCTCTCCCTCTCCCTCTCCCTCTCCCTCTCCTTCTCCCTCGCCCTCCCTCCCTCTCTCCCTTCCTCGTTCCCTCTCTGTCATTTTTTCTCATGCCACAGCTATTCTAGAATTGCATTCTGCACTGGTTTACATATGTACTTTCATGGATAACCTACAGCGAAGTAACAAATAGCATGCTGCAGGTCAACAAAAAAAAGCACAAAATACATCCCTCTAAAGAAAACGCTATTGACGTATTTTGCCCAATATAATATTGCTCGTGTATAATATGGATCACATCTCCCAAATGAGGCCTTGTATATCTCCTGCATGATCTAGGTTGTTTGTACCTCCTTAATGGCTGTGCATTTGTGTGTATGTGTGTGTATTGAACTTGCTCTTGCTAGTTGCCAATACTTAACTATGACAAAATCCATTAGGCTATAATGATATGCTCAAGCCATGAAAACAAATGATTGCAAAGCTTATGAATCCTAATTTTTGTAATTTTTTTTATGTCTCTTTATATTTATTCAATTTAATGAAGACCCAGGGGATATGGAACTTTTGCATGATAAACCTTTATATTTGTGTAACATTTAATGAAGACAAAATCATATCTAATAAGTAGCATGCAAATATTTACATATAAATACGGTATTATAGAACTATATCTCTTTGGGGGAATGTCAGAATACAAAGAATTGCTCCCCAATTTATAAAATGTAGTTTGACATATTTTTCAATACATATGATATGCTTTCAAATACAAAAAGAAATGTATGTAAAAGACATGTATGTATTTACATATAGAGATAATTGCTAGTGATAATCTTAAATGAGAAAAACATTGAAATGTTTGTGAGAAAATATGATGTAATTTGTCAGGTAAGTATTGATTCCTGGAAAAATAGGAGAATGCCTTTAAAAATTATTTTGATGAATATGGACACTGAGTAACAGCATGATTTGCAATTGCTGCATTTTCTAAAGCATTCACTGTATCACTGTTAATATAATAGTGCATATTTAAAGGAATTTCTAAAATACATAGATATGTGATATGAATTGTAAGTACTTAATACACATGAAACATAATTACCCTTTGAAACTCACCTTCCCCAAACAAAAAGGTATTAGCTTACTTTATTTCATTTCTTCTTCTTTGTAGTATTTAAGTTAACTAGTTAGGTCTATGCATTTCTTATTTTAAGTAAGTGAATTTCACCTGAAAAGTATCTGACAGCCTCCGAAAATTTATTTTCAGAGCATAGTTGATTTTTGTAAGTATTTACTCTGCTGTTTAAAAAGACAATTGTTTGACTTCTGGAGATATCATTAGAGTATCTAATATCTAAACAACTGAAGGTTATTTCATTCATCTAAAAAAAGAAATGCTAATAGTTCATTGCTAAGTTGTATTCTTAATATATATATATAATATATTGTATGTATATATATATTATGTATATTATATACATATATATGTCTGTATGTCACTAAGCTATGGAATATTTAAGAGAAAATGGAGATATTATTTTCTTTATTCTTTCAACAGTAGATTGAGATAAATTATGTCACAAGATTGTGACTCATAGATATTGAAAAGTGAGAATTCATCCTGCACCGCAGATTTGACAGGCTTAGCATGGCTGGGAGAAGTTTGTGAATTTTCTTTCTATATTCTGCACGAATTTATCAGTATATTTTCAGACATATTTCCTCATGCCAGTCACTGTACGCACTTCTTTTGTTTTCCTTACTGAAGAAAGGCATAAGAGATTTTAAATCAATATTTTCAGTTATATATTAATTGATAAGACAATCACAGTTTTAATTTTTAAAGTATTCCTTTTTCTCTAAATTAATAAAGATGATGGTACGCAACAGTGCACCCCCATCTGGGGGTTTTGAAGAGATAATTATGTTGCATCATCACAATGAAACCAAAAACATGGAGATAAAGCATTGCTGACATTTTGCTTATTTATTCATTTGATCAACTAGTGATAGTGAGTATCCATCATGCTAATGAGTGTGAGACTATACAAAGATGTAAATGATACTTGCTTAAAAAATATCTGTTTACAAACACGACCTTAAATATTTTTTGCAATCCTAGAATGTGTATAACACTAGTACACCTTTGTGGAGATGTCCAATTAATGATGAGGTAGTCCCAGCAACTACTTCATATAGTAAGAAGAGAAATGGACATAGAAGACTGAATTCTAGGCTTAACTTGGTTAGCATTAGGCAGAATGTGTGATTCTTCTGAAATTTCATTTTAATGTTTGTAAAATAGGGGGTTGAACTAGATTAGTAGTTTTTAAAAGGAGAACTCTCCCCTCTCCAAAAAAAAAAAAAATGAGTTGTTATTTAGAACAGAATGTATATAATAGATAACAGTAGAGTTACTGGAAGGCGAGATTTCTGCCTCTTTTATCTTTCTCCTCCCTATGATGGGTTCAGGGGCTACAAGTTGTGTCTATAGAACATGGTGTAAAATTTCTGGATTAGATTAGTTAAAATTAGAACTAATTAGATTAGTTCTTGATAGTTCGAAAATTAGATAGTTCAATCATCTTTTGTTGACACCATAAGGAATTTAAATAATGACTTGTATGTGTGTTTGCTTATGGAGTAGGGTAATTCTGGAAGAAGTAGAATTCTCGGAGGTGTCCTTTGATTGAAAAGTCAAGTTCCTATTATATTAGGGCTTCTGCAAGGTAAGATTGGGTTGGAATATGACCTTCTTGTGGTTGAGTTTTTGGGTAGATTTCACTCAGGAGGATAACCTAGGAGAAAACCTGTGGTGCTAAACAAATAAAAGTAGGTTGGGGATGAATATGGGTAGAACATAGACTTAGTATATGAACTAATTTTGGGATCCTTTAAAGGTCAACTAGAAAGAGCAGTTCAATAGAGGAAAAAATTATTCTGAAAACTCACTAACAATGCCTGCATTCACTATATGGTGGAGAATACAAACTCTCTGTCTCCTGCAAGGACTGTCCATGACAAGAAATTCCAAAATCCAGAAAGCAGTGAGCATTGGGGTCCTCGGATTTGATTGGCCGAGAACTCGTTCATCAGATGCAGCTCTCTGCAGTGGTAATTGTAACTATTAATGAGCAATATGGTGAGAAGAAAAAAGTTCTTCAAAGCACAAAAACTTACTTTGAGTGTGATCTTAGATATGACCCTTTGCCTTTCTGAGCCTCATTTCGATCTAGAAAAGTAGTAAGATGATCCCTGTCATATTTTAACCTTGACTGTGGTGAGAACCAAATGATGTAAGATATGTAAAAGCATGCATTATAAAATCTATAAATTATTATATAGCTATAAAATGGTAAAATATCATTATTTAATAGCAAGAATTATTGCCATTATTATATACATTAGACTTGAATGGCCAACTTTTGAGTGTTGAAACAGAAATTGATGGGGAAAAGAAATGGAGGAGCAGCTGATTTCTTTCTGGCCTCTGCGGTAATGGGCTAAGACCAAGAATACATATTTACTATTTCCATTGCAAGGACCAGCTTTACAGATTATCAAGTGGGCCAGTTTAAGGAAGTCCTGCTTTCCCCAAATACTGTCCTTAAAATACATGAAATGCTACCTCTTCCCATTTCATTTAGGTGAATCTGTAGTACCTGATGGCTTCGAGAAAGATTAATCTCTCGTAATCTATGTGAAATCAGTTTGAGAAATGACAGTTTTAATGCGGAGGGTCAGAATTATAAAAATTGATCAGCCATAATTTCAGAACCCTGGGTAAAGTCGATGGAATCAATGGGGAAAGATACCATGTTTCAACTCCTTCTGATTTAGGCCATCTGAACATGTTGGAGCAGCATGGTGGTGGGGCAAGGGATACTATCAGGAAAAGAAAGTGATAGGGAACAGAAATTTAGAAAGGGATACTGGAAGGCAAAAATAAACTGACTACTTAGTCCTGTTGCTTACGGCAGCTCTAACTTTTTCCATCTTCTAAGAAGATAAATGGAGAGGGGAGTCAGCAATTTGGGAGAGACAATATTTGAGGTAGATCTTAAAGAATTAATGAAGGGAAGGTTGGGGAAAGGGAGCAATCTGAATGAACTCTTACCAACTATGGTACTATTTCAGGTCACAATGTTGGGTACTGTGGTACCTATATCGCAAGGTAAGATGTGATGGATGCAAGGAGCTTACTGTTTAATGGCAGAACAAGATATGTTCATGGATAATGGGCTGAGAATGAGTGTACGCTGAGTGAATTTAGCAGCCACTCTAGAAACACAGAGGAGATAACAATTACGGGTAAACCTATGAAAAAGCTCAAGTGTGTTCAATGGAGAGTAAGTTCAGTTTGCTTACAGAATATAGAGCATGGAGCATGAAGCTTTAGTTGTGCATGACAGGCCTGAAAAGGATGATTAGACACGGTGTGGAGGGGTCATGGCAGCCAGACTAATAGTTTATGCTTAATTCAGTAGGCAATGACGAGTTTTTGATGGCTTTTTTCATGCACTATCAAAAGATTAGTCCAACAGTGGTTGTGAAGAGAATTCAACTGAATAATGATGGGAAGTAGCGAAACCGATTTGGAAGCCATAAATAGTCTAGATGAGACACAGTGAGTACCTCAAATAAACAGGGATCTATGGGAATGGAAAATAAGTGACAGTCTGGAGCAGTGACTCTCAAACCTTTGTGTACTGGGTGGAGGAATTGTTCAGACACAAATTGCTGACACCCCGCCCACATTATGACTCAGTAGGCCTTGGGTGGGGTCTGATCATTTGCATTTCTAGCAAGTTTCCAGGTGATATAGATGCTAATGATCTAGGGATCATACTTTGAGAACCCCTGATCTAGAGACATTGAGAACTAGTTCAATTATGACATATGGGGCCGAAGAAGATGATAAACTGAAAAATGGCTCAGGATTCAAGACTAGTTGAGTATGAAAGTCTGCATCTGAGTTTCAAGAATAAAATACGCATCAAGATACATTTGTCACATTGTAATACTTAGTTTCAAAAGAATGTTAACTAAACAGGTTTTTTTCTAGCTGTATCCTATTAATATAGGCAATAACTTTGTTACAAAATATTATGAAACTTATACATGTAATTTGCTTAGTTAGATTGCCTTTTCTTCTAGAGATTTAGAAACACTTCACTTTTCTATGGAACTGAAATGGTAAATTATTGGTTCTGTAATTTGTACTGATCGGAAGAAAGGTGAACTTGTTTTCTATGTCTTCAATTCTTTATTAAGATTTATTTGCCATTGTATATTATATACCATATTTTGATTTCCGTATAGGTCTTAAAGTTGTTGAGATTTGGACAATCTGGCATCATATATGTAAATATTCATAGTTTTATTGTCAAGATTTCGATCACCAGTCAGTGTTAGTAGATCAAAAGGAAATCATCTTTTGAACCAGATACCTTCAGATATTTATGTAGCTATGAGAAAGCCAGTGACTTTCCCATTTAATGTAGCATATATATCAGGGAAAAAGAAAACACACGGTTGGGTCTAATCTATCTTAAATAGTGGTTTTATATGTGAAAAGTAATGTGTGAATATTTTAACAATAGTTTAGAAAAGTATCTTGGTTCTCCTGAACATCAGTGGGAAACAGTGCATCTTATCAAGGTGACCTAGAAGGTCAAAATAAGATTAATTGGATTTGAAAATTTTAATTAAAACCTAACTTTCAACAATTACCTTTATCAATATAAATATGTTGATCTTTTTCCCTTTTTATAATTTAACACTTTCTCTGTCTATTTATAATTTAACACTTTCTCTGATACAAGAGAGCAGGATCCGTTAATTGGTACAGTTAATCTTGTTATATAAGTATACTTTTTAGTAAAATTTTCTACAAATTATAACAAAAAGCATAAATGAAAAGTTGGGTAAATATCTATAGGTATTGCATAATTTTTAGCGTGTTGGATGTGTAATAATTATAGCTAAAATCCTCAAGTAATAATAACAGATTAATAACTTAAACTATGCAATACTATGCCCTGCTAATTTTATTTCACTGAAATAAATATGAAATTAACTTAACAACAGAATTTTTATATGAACGTTTTTTTCCCCACATTTGAAATTGTATCCCTATAACAAGGTTAATTCTGTTGAACCTTTGATAACAAATCCTTTTTGTAAAATATTTTCATAATAGATATTAATTGAGTTTGGTGAGCAATGACATTTGTTAGAACTAACTGGGTCTTATTAGCATGACATTTAAAATGATTAAAGCTATATGGTGATTCCGTATTGGGAGCCTTTAAAAAGGAAAATTATTCCTCCAGTCAGTCAATTGATGCAAAAGTAATCATTCCTTGAACCAGAGACTTTCAAGTATTTATAGGGGGCTGTGAGAGAGCTAGTGAGTTGCCCAAGTTCTCAAATTTAGATAGCCTGGTTAGAAGTTGTTAGATCACAGTCAAATGCTTTGTCCGTTCCAACATGCGGACTCTGCATACCTTATTACCTCTATTTACGTCATCAGATATTTGTTGGTCTGGCATACATCAGACCAACATGTCTAATTTCACTTAAAACACAGTGACTCAGTACACTTCTCTGTATTAAAAACCAAAAGAATTGAACAAAAACAGAAATGAGAGAGAAACGGAGGAAGGGAGGGAGAAAGAGAAAAAAGAAAAGAAAGAGTTGTCCAAAATATTATGTTTTGCTTTTAATTCATCTTTCTCCCTTTATATTTTACAGTTAAATCCTTTCCTCTCCCATTTCGTTGCTACTACTAAACTCATGTAATCATGAATTAGAAACATATTCAAGTTCTACTTAAATAAACGTGGTCTGATATTTGAACCACCAGTATGTATGGTAACCAATCAATGTATTTTGTATCCAATTCTGAAAAGTATGAGCATGGAATCAATCTCATCAATGCAAAACCAATAAGCATGTATTGGGTAATGTCCTTTAAGTAGCCTCACAAATTTGGGAAGTTATCACATTTTTACACGTTCATCCTCAGAGGATCAAAGATAAACTGATACCTTACTAACATCAAAATGCAACCAATGAAATGTCACTATTACAAGTTAAATTTGTTTTCTATTTAAGTATCATTTCTTATATTCCTTGGCATTTGCTCTTAATGAATTGAAAATGAGTTAATAAATAAATCTATAAACTATCTTTTCTGATTATCTTTGTTCTAGATAGATGTTTTCAATATGCTTATTTCTCTTTGTAAGTTTTCTTTCCTCTCCATATATTTTGATTTTAATAACTTCATATCATATCAGTGGTATGTCTTTTGTGTATTATAGGATGTTACTGGTCCTTGAAACTTTATTCATTTCAGTTTCCATGAACTCTTCTTATTTTATTTTTTTCTATACCAATATTGTAATAATAAATAAATTTTCAAAGCTGCAGAATGGAAAGAGGAGGCTGATTGATTTGAAACTATTATAAACCAGTCTGTAGCACTTGGATTATTTATTTTTAATTTAGACTTTAGTGTAATTTGAATGTAGTGGCCATTTATCATGATTACTGAGATTACATATTCCATATTAACAAATGTTTACTTTACTGTCTGTGTAAACACAGTCATTATTATGTTAGTGTATTTATGCACGTTGGAAGTAATATTTAACCAAAAGAAAGCTTACATTTTAAAAATGATAAAGTGTATCTGAGTAATTTTGAATGCTTCCAATATACGATGAATCAATTTGTAATTGATTTTGCTCTTATCAGTCTGTTATTGTTTGTTAACTTGTTATATAAGTCACCTTTTAATGCTAAAACTTGAACAAAGCCTTAAACTTCATTAATCCTAAATCATACAGCGAAGCACAATTCATAGCTGTTCAGCAATCTGAAACATTAAAAAATCAAGGAAAAAAAAGTGTTGTCTATCTCAGTTTCTCTGTCTCTTCTTTCTTTTGTGTCCGTTTATCTATCTCTTTATTAAACTTCCCTATGCTTTACTTTACTTGTATTTTGTATGAGTACACATTCATGCTAAACCTCTTAAGATAAAAAGGTAAGTAAAAAGTTGTGCAGAACCTATGCCTGGTTTGCACTTCATCCTATGACGTTATAACTTTTGTTTGACTATTCTCTGTGTATTCTAAAACCTATCTTTTGTGCGCTGTCTAACACTGTGATTTAATTGTGATTTTACTTCTTCTGTGGTCATGTATTTTCTTTCAAGTCAGTAGGAGTAATTCACACAATAATTAAGATGATTTATCTACCATTGCTTTCAATTTTAAATAATTTATAATTTTGAATTGAAGAGGCAGATATTATAGACTTTATATGTTTTAAAGTTGGGTGACTCAAGAGTGAACTATTAAATTATGGATTCTTATATGCATTTCTTTTATAACGTTTCATAAGAATTCCAAAGTAGGAAGACAGTGAAGACCTTGGAATGACATGTAAAATGTAATTGGTCAGGAAAGTGCCTTCCGTATTAGAATTGTCATGACCTAACGGTGAACCGGTGACTCTTGAGGAAGGCATTACATTTTCCCAGCTCCTTGTGTCTGAACAGAGTATTTATTAATCGCATGGATGTCAAATGGCTGATCTGATAGGCCAATAGCATAGCGAAAATGATTGGTTTAAGTAGTTGTGGTGATTTTGGTTTTAAAAAAATTGGTCACTGGTTAATTCAATTACTAGATTGGATTTTCTACAATTAGTAATTGATATAATAAGTACCTTTTCTGTATAAAAGAAAAGAGTTGTATTTCTTATGGAAAATGCAGAGTAGTATACAATATATTCCCAACTTCAAAGATTGAAAGTCTACTTGTGAGACAAAGCATAAACCCTTAGAAGTCAACTAACATTATATTCAAATATGTAAGAAATGCAGCCACGGATTACACATAAATGAGGAATAGACTCCTGATAGAACATGTCAGACCCATTCCCATAAATTTTCCTATCCCTGATGGCTTCCTGAAAATTCCTCTCAAAAAACGTATCTGAATGCTAGTGAATGAGATGGTCATTATAAGCATTATCTAAATTCACTATAATTTACCAAACAAAACATCAGCATTTTGACCATTGTTAGTAAGATATTACTCCTGTGACACATTTCAAGCTAATAATAAACTATTGGTTCTTTTCAATGTCATGGTTATAATAGTTATTGTCAGTCTGTACTGTCCAATAAGGTAGCCACAACCACTTATGGCTATGGGATATTTAAAATGTGGCTACTCAAATTAAGATGTGCTCTAAGTATAAAACACACATTGGGTTTTGAAGTGTTAATATGAAAAAGTAAGTGTGAAATATTTTATTAATAATCTTATATTGAATAGAGTTTTATATGATCGTATTTTGGGCATATTGGTGAAATAAAATATATTATTATAATTCCATTTTTATTTTTTAATATGGCAAATAGAACATTTAAAAGTACATATATGACTTGTATTATATTTCTATTTAACTGCACTGCTATACATAAATAAAACCTTTTGAATTCAGAGGAGAGAATTTGCTTGTAAGTTGATCAAATTTTAGGGAAGTGTTCATGTGAAAAGTGTTTCATTTCTAACATGTACCCTAATACATAATCATTATGCCTCTGCTTGTATACTTTCAGCAGTGAGAAACTCACTACTTTAAAATTATTGCTTTTAAAAGAAAAAAAGTTTGCAACACTAACCATTGTTCTATATTAAATGGAAATTCAGGCTCCAAATTCCTATCCATTGATTCTGGTTGTTCACTTTGGAACCACACAGAATAATTCAAATCCCTAACATGCATAATAACCTTTTTTAACAAATGCATAGTAGTCTTGCATCAGGAAAGCTGGACCCTATGTGTACTACTTACTAATGAAATCTAAGTTTGCATCATCTTGCTTAAATAATCAGTTATTCATTTTGTAGTAGTGTTTCTTAAAATCTATTCATATCTGCTGATTATTTTTGCTCCTGGTAGTATCATGCTGTTACTAGAATTTGCCAGAAATCAATATATATATCCACACATGCAGTGCTTATCAAGTCAAGTCTTTTCAATTTTATACAATAGAAATTATGTTATTTCACATTCTAGATCATTCGGGAGCTCCTTGAAATGTTTGTTTGTATTTACTTAGTTTTTCAGGAAATCACTGTATTGTACACCTGAAACTAATAGAGCTAACATAATATTGTCTACCAACTATATTTAAATTAAAAATTAATTTGTTTATGAGTGTATAATGTGTACCAGGAATGACTCGAGGTTGAAAAAGACAGACAAATTCATCATCTTCATGAGGTGTTCATGGAACTCATTCGTTTTACTCTGCGTTGTTTTTTTTTTAATACATGCTTTTTGTGTTTCCCAATAATATCTGTGAAAATACTGCACAGGACAGAACAGTTCAAAGCCCTTTGATATCCTCCTCGAGACCACCCTTTCTCTACATTGATGCAGATTAATTAACAATTTTTTTTTGTTCAGAATGACACAACTTCCATAATTGTAATCTCAATTTCTCTGCGCTCACCATTAGAATTTCATGAGCTTGTCAAATACCTTGGTAAAATAAAAACACCATGTCAACAAGCATTTATTTTCTCCTTTATAAACTGTATGTTCTCAAGAGAGGAAAGACTTGAACTGAGCCAATGGATGGCTCTGTTTTTGAGAGGAAACAATAAGAGCCAATATTTATAGAGCATATATGCTATGTCAGATTCATGCATAGGTTCTGAGAGAAAATAATAGCCAATATTTACTGAGCATTTATGGTATATCAGACAACTTCCTAACATATTTGATCTTTATAACAACCCTATGCGGTAGATACCCTTCTTATTCTTATATTACAAATAAACTGAGGCTCAAAGAGGACAAATAACATCCTGGGTCCCTCAGTTAGTACATGGTGGAACTCAGATTCAATCTAGACATTCTCCTTTACGCGCTTTGGCTCTACAACAGATTTGAAGCATTACGAGGGCCTTGAGGGAGGGATATAGGAGCTCACCAATACCCCTGCAAGGAAGGTCAATAATAGGAGTGCTCAGAAAAGGCTAAAAAGGTTCTTGGGGCAAAATTACGGGAAGTCTTGACTATCATGCCGGAGTTTGGACGTATATTCTACTTGTACTTTTGGAGCAAAGAAATAGGGTAATGAAAGCCATGCTTTGGGAATATATTAACTGATCCCGGTGCATAGGATAGAACTGGTAAGGTGGGAAGGAGAGTATAACCATGTAAGGACATTATTGCCTTAGCTCCCATGTGAGGACTAGAAGAGACGGTATCTCTGGAAATAGAAAGCAAGTGGATCATGGTGAATGCATTGATGATTATTTGATGTTTATGAGATTTCAGGGTGAGGAGTTGAAAAATGTCACAGTGCATGTTTTAAACCTGAGTGAGAAAAATGGTTGTCTATGGACAGAATGTGGGAACTTGGTGTTGCAAGCAAATCTGGCAGAAAGATAGTGAGCTCATTCCTAGACATGTTGAATTTCAAGTGAGAAATCAGCTGGCTCTTGGAGAATCCAGACCAACCAAAAGCGAGGTCACAGCAAGAGATGAATACTTGTGAGATATAATGAAAGTTATGGTTAAATGTTGAAAGATCATACAATTTTAGGGAAAGAGAACTGAGAAAGAGGTATGGAGGCCCAAGTTCTGAACCTTTGAAACCATTGTGTTTGACAATATAGAGAGAAGATGAGCTAAGAGAGGAAGCAGGTATAGAAGTATAACAAATGGATCCATGTTATTTTCCACATCCAAGTACTCAAGAAAAGTTATTTTAAATGTTATTTATTATCACATGTTCACAAAACCAAGTAGAACAGTATAGTTGCTCTTATTACATACTAGCAAATGTGAAGAACAATTTAATAACATAAAATACCACCATATTTATCTTGTGTAGTTATGATTCTTAAAGCTGTTAATCTTTTTACTTTTACAATACTATGAACAAGATATGGTTTAAAAGTATAAAAATATGTTAATGATACAGGCATTGAAACATCGTTTAAGTATATTTAAAATACGATGTTTCAAATTACAAATGATCATTAGGATTTAAAAACTAGTACTGAAAATAAGTCACTTGAACAAAGAGCCCATGGATTCTCTCTGGCATGTGTTGAATTGCCTAGAAGAAAAGTGTTTATTCATATTGCACGTGACAATCATGTCCTGGTAAATAGCATTTGATTATTCACTTTTTCATCAAAAATGAAATACCTTTAGATACTTGTTTTATTCTTGAATACTTATCCTTATTGTGCTCTAGGTGATGCTGTCTAATAAGGAAAGAGTAAGGCTATGACTGGGGATGTGATGGGGAAGAGTAGGTGGGGACCAAACTTGATGGATGCAGTCCCTGGATTGGTTTGACAAACGGAAAATGTTTACTTCTATAAGACAAGAAGGTTACTATATGTCATCTATGAGTTTTCAAAAGCTATCAGGTAGCAAATATGTTCTAGTGTTTCAATGCAAAGTGGGCACAGATCAATAGAATAAATGCTTACTTTATTAACTGTTTGAACTTTAATAAATCAATATTGCCTACTCTTTTACATGTATATTTGATTTTCTGTACATTATCATTCATCACTCCTCGTTAAGTGGTGTCTTTAGAAAAACAAGGTCTTTTAAAGTTTTTCGAGACTGTAGTCATGAATTTCAAAATTAAAGAAACTGATAATTGTAAGGTTGGAAAACATTCAGATCTTTCATGCGACATATTTTTGTTTCATTCATTTGAAATTTTTGTGCCGCCAAAGAAAGCATTTCTAAGGCAAGCTAATGACATTGTTTGTCTTATGAGAACATGCCTGTGAATTTCTCCATGCTACAAATGTCATTTGAAATATCTGAGCCGATTGCCATGTAGTTTTGTTGAGGATAAGGAGACAATTCTGCGTTTCCACCTAAGTTTACTGTTATTTGATGAATGAGGCAATTTCTGATAAGGCGTATTTACCCAAATGATATTTATATCAGAATATTTAAAATAAGATCAAATCCAACTTTCGAATATTAACAATTAGCCGAGTCAAATATATGGAAGTTGACTTTTGTTGAAAAAACAGAATAATGAATTGCATTGTCTTGCATGTGTGTTTAGCTCTGATGATGTTAAACGTTAGTCTTTATTTGCATCCTGAGATCCTTTCACAGTTGTATTTCAAAACGTTCATAAAATATAATAAGGAAACATAATGCATGTCATTATTTTAGCACCAGGAGGTTGAACAAATGTATTTTTTTGGTTTATGTTTCTAATAAAAAGTAATTTTGATTTAAATTAGCACTATCTTTTTTTTTAGGCCTCCATTCCTTTGAAGGAATTGGAGCAGTTTAACTCAGATATACAAAAATTGCTTGAACCACTGGAGGCTGAAATTCAGCAGGGGGTGAATCTGAAAGAGGAAGACTTCAATAAAGATATGGTAAATTGGTTGTGATAAAAGTGTGAATGAACTAGGAGTGAAATTGACTTAAATATTTGGAAAGAAATTAGATAATTCAAGTCTCCAACTAAATTTTCAGGACATTCCTTGCACATTTTGTGATTTGAATGATTTATTACAAATGCAAAGTACTCTTGTTGAGCTTTTATTATGAATGCCAAAGTAGTATGGTATGGTCATATAGGAGTACTTACAGATGCTCATAAATAGCTCAGCAATTTTGCTTTGACCTGCACTCTCTTCAAATTCAGAGCGTAAAATGTAATAGGGAGAAAAAAGAGTCAAATCAGAAAATAAACTAGAAATTTAATAAGAAACTCAACTATCATAGATGGCTGATTTTTTTTTTTTTTGTCAGTCATGTTTCTGGTAATATAGCATTTTTTTTTCAGAGAAGGGACAATTACACATAATATGAACATTGTTTATAAAAGTTTACCACAAGTGGTTTTACCAAAAAGTTGTGTAAATAGTACAGTGTATGTCTACAATATGTATAAACTTATGCTGCTTATTTCATGGGGAGTAACGAAATGTAACCATGCGGGCTATTCCCAAACTCATAACATTGTCATTGAACCCTGATTAATTTCAAAATATCTTTTATATTTCTCTCTGGCTTGAATATTTCCGCATCACATCCCTTTACACTGACTTTTTCTCTGTCCACTTCCTTTTCACAATTTCCTTTCTCTTCTTCCACAGCCATCAACCTATATGGCATTCTTAAGCTTTCCATATAATTGTGTTAGAAACTTCTCAGACATGTCTCAGTGCTAGAGACTTCTCAGACAATGCCTGAAAATGACATCAAAAGGCAATACATAAATTTAAAGTAATAGGCATATGAGGCCATAGGAGAACTATTCCCACCAATCTTAGTTCCCACTGGTATCAGTTCTGACTTCCTGGAGCTGCTTGAGTCAGTACGCCCCATGTCCGGGGTTTGGTGGCCTTGACATCTCAGCTCCTGGAAAGAAAGACAAGAAGAGGCTTTCCAAGACGCTGAGTTACAGCTACCTCTATTTCCTGTCAAAGAAGAAACCAGAGGGCACCGAGGTGAAAAAGAGTGCTGCTTACCTCTCTGGGGCTGATCACCACCTATGCCCAATAGCTTTCACCTGGTGCAAGGAAAGGAGTGATATGGGGTTTTTTGTTTCTTTATGTTTTTGTCCTCAGTCCTAGGAAATAGCACAGCTTTTTAAAGACACATTAAAATGAGTCAGATCTTTGACATGCTATACATATATGTGTCTATGTTATACTATTTCATTAGACTAGGAACTGACAAATCTCAGATGAAAGACCTATTTATTCTGAAAAGTGAACAGTTCCTCAGTTGTGTGGTAAAAGTTTTAAATAGGCATTATAGATTTAAATGTGTAGCATCTAATACCATGAATAGTTATAAACAATCACACACACACACACACACACACATACACACACATATGACTTCTTAACAGTTGTCTGATAGTTGTTATTCTGAGCTCATGAGAGTACCTTGGGTACCACTGCAAGGTGAACCTCCTTGATAGAAAGTTTTTATATATTGAGTTGAAACAGATAAGAAAGTCGACGTGAAAAATCACATTGTCACATATGCTAGTATATTAGACCAGCACTTATTCAAATAATTTTAATTCAAAATACATAAAAGGAAAATATTTTTATAGTCTAAAAAAGCAAAGTGCATATTGAAAATGTTAAAGCCATTTTTCTAATCCATCTTTTAATGCTAATTTGTATTTATTGAAAAATAACATGCACATATGACACATTTTTGAAATGATTTGCAACATTTGCCAGCAATTTAGCACATCATTTTTAACTCATGCCCTAACATTTGTCCTAAATTTGGGCATGTAGTTTATTTAAAGCAGAGGTCATTAGATATTAATTGATGTAAATTTAAAACAAAATATTTTCACTTAGGAGTGTGTTAAAATTGTAAGGTCTGTTGCCATCTCACACTCACATATCCACATCCATATTCTTATATGGATTAGTTAACATTATAAATGTCAAGTTTAGTGTACTTGTCCCAACTTTTTTTAATTTCTAGAAATATACTGAAAATCAAAGCCAAATGAATGCTTTCACAGCAATTCAGGACTTGTCTGAAATGATGAAGTACCTTAGTTCCCCATATTCCTACATATACCCCTTATCAAGTATGTCCTTTTGAGCTAGACAGAAGGAAACTTACTTCTTTTAAAAGTTAAAGTGAAACATGTAAAAGAAAAATTGTGAGCACAGTATCTTACAAGAACACTCCCTGAAAGTTTCAAATTGGATTTTTTGTGTGTGTTTAAATAACATGTTTTATTATCTCTGTTAACGATGTACAGCTTTTTAAAAACCAAAATGAAGACTGTACTTGTTGTTTTTAATCAGAGTGAAGACAATGAGGGTACTGTAAAAGAATTGTTGCAAAGAGGAGACAACTTACAACAAAGAATCACAGATGAGAGAAAGCGAGAGGAAATAAAGATAAAACAGCAGCTGTTACAGACAAAACATAATGCTCTCAAGGTATTAGAGCTAAAATTATAATATACCTTGCCTGTGGTTTCTTTTCATATGTAGGGTAAAATATATTGTGCATAAATAAAATCTGCTTAAGAATCTTAGTCACCAGAAATACATTTTTTTCTGTTGAATGTGTGTGCTTTATTTAACGTTTTTGAGTGGTGTCTTTGATTTTGAAAGATGTGTTGCTTACAGATTTTGAGTATTTTTGCTTAGACAAATTTTTCTGAGTAGTAATCAAAAGATAATAAAATGCATCATTTATAGTACTTACACATTTCATTTTCTAATCTCGTTTATTTTTATAAGCTATTTTTACATTTGTCTTAAAAACCCTGCTTAATTGCCAAAATAACCAATCTACATTTTTTAGACTTTCTGCTTCCTGTATTTTAGTGATTTTATTTAGAGTAAGTCCAATTTTTTGGTAACCTAATATTTGTTTAATGAAGACTGGGATTCTACTTGATTTTTTCCAATTAATTTCATTTTGCCTTTAAGAGAGTCACTCTTTACAGCTAATTAAGCAACGACAAGAGTCTACTTTCATTTACATAGAAATCCTCAAAACTAATTTTAGTGTCCTTGAAGAACTGGTACTTTCATATTAACCAGTGGTAGTATATTGCTTCATGTACCCATGTGATTCATCTGGATTTGTGCAGAAAGGACAGAATAAAGTATTGATTTTTCTATAGTAATATCTAGGAAGTTCTTGAGCTGAGACTGGACACCTGAAGAGTTTTGTGGAATAACCTTTTTTTTTAATGTGCTTTGCAATACTCACTATTTGCTTGCATGGCTGATTTTCTAATACTGTTAATGGCCGAGCTTTTCATTGTAAATCAGTCTCTTAGAGCTGTGTAACTATGTAGGTGGACCCACCTAGTAGGTGAATGCAATCTGCTTTCTATATGCAAATAAGAGTATAAAACCATTTCCCATATAGCCAGACAACCAAATAAACACTGCTGAGAATGTAATTACACAATATTGTGCCTGCAAGGAATCCACAAGGAAAGTCTAATTGGCCGGCAGGTGTTCTGAAGGTAACTGCTGATAAATATAGTAAATATAAAAGGTCTATTCCTCGAGGGAATGCAAGAACAAGCCATAATGTGCTCAGAATAGCAGAGAGCTGCGTATTTCACACATTTCCAACGGTGACCAAGCTTTCAGAAACTTCTACAGTGGTCATATGATGATATGTGTCCTACTGAACAGCAGTGTTTAATGGTTATCTGGCATACCTGTAAAGAAACTTATATAATGTCTCTAAGTACCTTTACACAGTACACATCACCCTGTGCTTAGGAAATAAAAGGAGTTTCAGATTTTATGACCACAAGCCCTTTCTCTTGGCAGAGATGTGAGTTGTGTCATGAATAAGGTACTGCTCAACTCTCCTTCGTGTCTGTATCTTGGTACCTTTGAAAAAAGCAGCATTCCATCTGGCTCATCATCCCAGGCACTTATTACCTCCACAGGAGGTTTAGAAATTCAACTAAAAATGTACACTGCAGTAAATTTTACATCCCCAATTTTAAGCAAAATGGAGAAGGAAATCATTATTGCAAATATATGCTAAAAGCAATTAATGAAAATCTCCTCCACTTGCCAAACCAGTTCTCACCACAATTCAGTAATGGTGTTAACCTGCCCAGTGGCTCCGATTCTGGTCCTTCTGTAATATTTCAGAGAAGGTCAAAACTTTCTAATGCAATGAATATTTCAGTAGGTCTTTGATATTCATTATTTTCTTTTCCTCCAGTTAAATCTGTACATGAAGCCCTAATTGCTAATGCTCTGAAGAAATGAAAGCTATATTCTGAGCTCTTATGTTTCCATGTGTTACCATAAAATGGCATTTCAACAAATTCTGTTGATCAGGGAAGACATTGTAAGGCACACGATGGTTAATTCCTGCCCCCATCTGTTGATTTATTAAATCAGTCACATCAGGTTGATTGGATACCATGTCCTATCCCGTTTCTTTAGAAAATATGCATTATGTTGCATTAGGAGCATGACTTGGTATAGTATTAAGAAAAAATTGGCTGTGTAAGCCTTGAAGGAAAAACTATTTTTATAACATTTAAATTGTCATTTTCATGTATACTAACAGAAATACAATTTTCACACTTCTACATATATAGCTTGAAACAATTTATATGATAAGTAAGGTGACTTTATATTTCTAATCATAAACTATTAATGGTCCATGAAACTTTTTTTACAGGGATTTATTTCTAAGACTGTGAATGTAGTTACTTGGCTGTATAAACTTAAAATTTTGTTTATGAACCCCAGGGCTTAATATATAAATTTTGGAATTTTTTAAAACTATTTTAAAAGTCAAATACAAACTCATTAAGTTTGTGCCAGTATCCAGTTAGCTCAAATGTATTCATATATTAAACTATTTCAAATAGATCACATGATAACTTAATTGACAATTAAATTTAACAGGATTTCTAAACAAGTGTAAACAAGCCAAGAGAAAATATCTTCAGTGGGTTGTTCAGGTTTCCTAGATTCATGTACGTGGGTCCTGTCACATAAAAACATAATTCATCATCTGTTTGGATGTTTAGCATGTAAATATAAACTTAACCAAAGTTGTACAAGAAGATGAGTGACTCAGATTATTTTTAAATATCTACAACCAGAAGTGTGCTATACATATATATTGATGTTTTAATAATATCTGCACCATGAACAGGATTTGAGGTCTCAAAGAAGAAAAAAGGCTCTAGAAATTTCTCATCAGTGGTATCAGTACAAGAGGCAGGCTGATGACCTCCTGAAATGCTTGGATGACATTGAAAAAAAATTAGCCAGCCTACCTGAACCCCAAGATGAAAGGAAAATAAAGGTAATGTTGTTTTAGAATGTCAATAGTAGAATTTTTTGCTACACTTTCATTTCTTTAACTTAACCTGTGTGGATCATATTTAAAATTTTGATGTGGTGGTTTCCTCTATAAGTGTTCTCTTTGATTTAATGTATTTCCTTGTATTGCGTTTTGTTCTAGTAAATGTATTCAATGTTTTTTGATTGATAGAATGTTGAATGAATCAACTGTTTTATTTTTAGACAATGTACAATGAATTAAGAAATGTCATGCGTTTTCTGGTAAAATTGTGATTGACTTTGTGTATCTTTGTTCCAGATGAACAAATGACTTATCGGTATATGGACGGCTTCTTTCTCATGTTAGCACATTCATTTCATCAGAACATCTTCACACATCAGTGTCAAATCTCTTTAGATTTATTTGCATATTGTCTGAAGATTTCTTTCTGTTATTATTTTACACTTTTTATTTTGCTTCATTCTCCGTTGAGTTCCTCAAAACTTTATAAAAAGGAAATAACTCATTCATTTACCCTCTAAATTATATTCTATCTGTATGGTCCCAAATAAATCAAAAGTAGTCCCTCCAATTTGGGTCAACCCCCCAAAACACCATAGGAATTGAGAAGAAAGAAAAATGTTAGATCAATTTAAATATTTCCTTAATTCACATATCTGAAACTGAGCATTCAAAGGATACCTGAAGTAATATTTGGATTCTTGGGTGAAGATGACAGTGGTGGCTTCCATATTTGTAAATTATGAAAAATGAAAATAAAATGACAACAGCCTATAAAATTTCTGAGAGAAGTATGTGCTGCTTGCAGGTTGGTTGATGTGGTTAGCTAACTGCCCTGGGCCCTGTATTGGTTTTACTCAATAGGAAATTGATCGGGAATTGCAGAAGAAGAAAGAGGAGCTGAACGCAGTGCGTAGGCAAGCTGAGGGCTTGTCTGAGGATGGGGCCGCAATGGCAGTGGAGCCAACTCAGATCCAGCTCAGCAATCGCTGGAGGGAAATTGAGAGCAAATTTGCTCAGTTTCGAAGACTCAACTTTGCACAAATTGTGAGTTGTTACTGGCAAACGCACGTATGTGTTTGCAACTACTACTCTAATTAAACAGAGGCCTACTAACACAAAGAAAACAAAAACTGGGTGCAATTTCAAACTGCTAATATGCATTCTGAAAGGGAGTAGTTTCCCCTCACTTTGGGCTTCTGTAACACTAGTGGTTCATTTTTCATATTAAAAATATAATAAGTTAACAGGTCATAGGAAGCAGGCCCCTTATCAAAAATGAAAACTACTTCTTAATTTTTTGCCACATCATTTTTTTCATAACATTGGCAATGTGAATTTGTCAATATATCATACATTTACTTTATTTCACTGTCTAATCCGAAAATATGTATTGCTTTCCTGAGGTCATCTCATGCTACTTTTACTTTTTAATGTATACATGGTAAATAACAAATCTTTCGTGAATCATCTTCTTATATCAACTTGCATAAACCCTTAATTGACTGAAAGAATAATAGTTTAGTCCTTATACCTGGCTTAGCTATTTAACGGGTTAAAGGTTTCTTAGAAGAACTGGATGCCTAGTAAGATGGTTGATAATTGATAGCAAATTGAAAAAAATATCAAAAAAAAATCAAATATTGTGACTACTCAAATATTGCAAACCTAAAGAAAAAGAACTACTCTTCTTTCAAACAACTGGCTGGGAATTCTGTGATTCTTTAAAACAGTGATCGATAATGATAAGGTTGTTCTTAGCTCTTTATTTGTAACACGTATGGTATAAATCATAGAGATTTTCTAAGAGATACATGATCTTGTTTCCATTCTGAGAAATTGTAAAGATGAATGGTCACCGCTCTGTAATTATGCAATGATAGTGCTCTTCACAAAACCAGGATGTCAGAGTGTGGAAAATAAGGCTCTATAATGAATTCTGTTAGTTAGAAGAACATGAAACCAACAGTCAGCCATTTTTGACCCAGTATGTAACTGACAGTTTCATTTGTTTCAACCCATAGATGAGACTTTTTTGGGAATTTCTTAGGTGATATTGTTGATTCCATTTAACACGGGGTGTATATTTTAAACTATGTATAGTACAATGAATATAACTATCTTTTATAAGCATATAATCTTGTTAATGCTGCATATTAACCAAGGGAAACTATACTTCATATTATTGTGAATCCCTTTTTCATGTAGAGAAATCCATGAATACACTGTTTTCTATGAACTCGAATACTCTAAGGTTTAATAGAAGCTGAATATTCTGAGAAATTGGAAGAAGTAATATAAGGTATATTTAAATTATATTGCATTTGAGGTCCAGTTCCAGCTGATAGCACATCTCAGCCTATTATTCTTCATATTAGATATTGTGAACATAATATGTTGTAAATCACTCAAGCTTACATTAACAGAAAACCTGTGTCTTTGGTGCAAAATGAATTGAAAGATTAAGACAACCATAAGCAAAAGTCACGTGCAATATTTTTGCCTTGATTTAATAAACCATTCAGGAAGAAATCCTTTGCTTTGAATTATCTGACTAGTAACCGATTCTCAATTCTTATTTCCCCCAAATCTTGTCATACTTTATGTGCAGGACTAAAATTTTTACAACCTAATCAAGGTAGGTTATTTATACTTTATAGTTAAATAGACACAGGATCAAAAACCCCCATAAAACACCCACTTAAAATGCCATTAGGTAATTACACATAATAGGCTTTCAACAATGTTTGTAGAACATAATAAAATAGTGATTGGTGAAATAAAGAAAGGGTATGTAAACCAGTATGTTATTTTCAAAGTATCTTATGGTAAAATACTAAGATGCATTTTTCCTGCAAACAGTTTCTTTTTGATTTTATGTCTGAAATATTCAAAATTCAGAAAGTGCTGGGATGTGGGGGGAGATTTTTATACTAATTGTTGATTTTTCCATGATAATAGAAGCAATAACAATATGTGTGAAGAATAATCGATTTAATATTGCAATTATATTTGACTTTGGATTTTCCTTAGACCTAAAAGGTGATAGATGATTGATAGCTATGTCCAAGATGTATCTTTATATTCCACCAATTACTAACATATATTAACAAACTGATTTCACATGTGCAGTGGTTAAAATCATCTTCCCAATTATTTTGCGATGAGGTCATTTGAGATATCCACAAGCAAACAGCTTAACAGAAAGTTATATTTGGGATAATCGTACAATGGCCCTGATGGAGCACGGCTAGTCATAACTTCAAAATTTCTTGCCTCCCTCTGCATCCCCCTTCTCTATTTCTCTCACATCTTTCTCTCAAATGCCCCTCTGTTCTCTCTACATATAAACCTTAGACTTTATTTAGACTTCTTGATTTTCAGTTAGTCTTTTGTATCTTCACAGTGGTAATTCAAGATTGTAGGCAAACTGTAAAGTGCTCAGTGTTTGAGAGCTAGGTTTAAAAAGGAGGAATTAATTTTTCTTATTTCAGAGATAAAGACTCAGAAATGGGCTAAACCGTGTAAAATTAATGCACTTTGGGGCCCGTGTTCATGTCAGAGCTATATGTGGCAATAGGAAAGCTCAGAAAAGGCCAGCAACTCAGTCTGAAGGAGCCATGAGGCAGCCCTGGGCCAGATAGGAGCACAGAGCAGAGCAGAGTAGAGAGTATCTGCAAATCATGGTCCTCAGGGCAAACCTGGAGACCGCAAAGGATGGAAAACAGACTGGGGGAAAGCAGGTACAATTTTCCTCAGGTATTCAGCATATTGAAGCCTGTGCTCTAGTTAGGAGTACAAGACATTTGTATTATAGTTCCAGTTGGCTTTAGAGACCTGGCTGCTCAGTGAAGACCAAATAAACTGAACTTAAGGAATTTTTCTGCAGGATGTTTTATAGCAGCAGCGTGGTCTAGAAAAAAGACCACTCCCTACAGTGAACGCCAGTGACCATCTCCTGGCTGTGTGACCAGGGGGAAATCTCTCTCAGCCTGATTTCCTTCGTTTCTACAATGGGGACCGGGATGCATGTGGTAATTAAATATGGCAATATTTGTAAAACACCTGATTAATTTTGGGGGCTCAGCAAATCAATTCTTTTGCTTTCTCGTGTACATAAGTTAACGTTGGAAAAGAGACACGTTTTAAAAATTTATATCTTTATAAGGCATTTAAGTAAAGTAGGCTCAGTATGTACCATAGGCTTAGTATGTTATGACAAAGATCTATTTTGTTTAATGTAAATTACAAATTAGATTCCATGATCCTTGGACAGGTGGTTTTATCTAGTGTCATGATACACTTGCGGGAAATTTCATGCAACGCTGGTGATCTTACCACTGAAGGCATAATTCTCCATAAACTTGTCAGTAGAACTCTATTTGAATTATTATCTTCTGAAAAAAAGTAAAGAAATAGATAAGGAAAAATGTTTTGAAAGTTCCTTAGTGGAAAATTAGGCATAATTTTTATTACGTTTAATTGTAGCATTTGACAGTTAACCTCAGAGAGCCTAAGTAAATGTAACCACAAAATTGTACAATGAAGGTACCACCACAAACCAGGGCTCGTGTGGAATTCCTAAGCAAAATAAGCTCACAGACTAAAATTACAATGGGTATGAAAAAGAGTCTTCTCACGAGTGAAATTAACAAATGACAAAAATAAAGGGAGAATGTAAACCTGAAGAGTTTCAAAATAAGAAGACAGAGAAGGACATTAAAATAAGTGTTTTCTAACATTCAAAACATTTTTTTTCAAGAATGGAATGGAAGTCTTTCAATAAAAACAGGGCAGTCCATTTTGAATAGTGAACAGGAAGATTTGAAAAATAGAAAGTCTAGAAATGAAAGTACAGTTATTAAAATAATAACTCAAACAACTTTTTCAATAATGGGTTCATTATAGAAGAAAAAAGAATGTATTGATTGAAAGACGCTGAGGACAATTCTGATTTGCTGAAATTACTGGAAGAAGTAAAGAACAGAATAAATAGCTCAAACACATGTCAGATTGAGAAAGCAGAGTGCCTGAGGAAGAGACAATATTTCATATAAATGACCGGCATTTAACAAAATTGAATACATTTCAATTTATATGAGTCCTCAATTTGAATAAAGCTCAACCAGTCTGGAATACATAAAAACTAGTTCACAGCTAGCTGGGTTGGAATGAAACTCAGAACCTCAGTGATCAGGGAAGTATCATAAAGGTACTGAGGACAAAAGACAATACCTACAGGGTGACAAAATTGACAGCAGACTTTTCATCAGCAAGAGATGTTACAAGAGAATGGAATAATACCTTCAATGTGCTGGGCAAATTTTCACATATCCCGTAAACTGTGATTTGAGAATGAAGACAAAGTATTTTCAGAAATACAAATATTTTCAGACAAACAAAACCAAAGAGAAATTATTACATATAGATTCTTGCTGAAAGAATTCCTAAACTACATACTAGCATAAAAAGGAAAATGAAGCCAGAACGGAGAAGCGAGCTATAGAAAGCTACATAATTTCTTTTCTATATGTAAAGAAGGATTTTTTTAAAAAAAATATTATTAGCTACCAAAATTGTGGCACGTGGTGCAAAGGAAAGCATAGAGTGCTATGAGAATGCAGAAGTGATTTGACCCCACGTGAAGGAGAATACAATAAATAAAAGGCTTTTTCTAGACAGTAGAAAAAAAATAGGTTTGTGCCTAATGTGTTCTGTGTGAATTATTGCCAATTATGTTTCTAGGAAGAAAAATATGTAACAAACCTTTGGAATAGGCATACATATATGACCTGTCCCAGGAAGGGGGAGCCCCAAAATACAAACATCTTAGTTGGAAGAAGGAAAAGAAACGGATATCCTGTATAGTAGTACCTTGGTTTTCAAACGTCTCCATTGATGAACATTTTGGTTTACGAACGCCATAAACCTGGAAATAAATGCTTTGGTTTTTGAACATGCCTCGGAAGTCGAACATGTCATGCGGCTTCTGCTGAGTGAAAGATCCTGAGTCCTAGCTTCTGCTGTTTTCGAACGTTTCAGAACTCGAACAGTCTTCTGGAACGGATTATGTTCGAAAACCGAGGTACCACTGTAGTTCCAAACATCAAGTACATAATGCTGATATTCAATGTTTTACGTCCAACAACTTTTTATTCAACTTCTTATTTTGGATGCCTAATGGGTATTAAAAGCATATCGTAGCCATGTCAAGAATAATTGATTTCCTCCCCTGCGTAAATTGGCTACTACCGAGCTCTCTGAGTGTTAGTAAATTGCCCTTTCACTTAGGTCAAAAACCGGATATCATCCATGATTCCTCTATTCTCTTATATTATCCATGTAGTTCATTTCAAATCCTGTGACTCGGGCCTGCAAAATACATCTTTAATTGGACCACTGCTCTCTATCTGCACGGTGGCAACCCTAGTCTACAGTATAATCATCTCTCATCTGTCAATGACCTCTAATTCTGGCTTTCACACTTTTCCCACCTACACTATATTCTCCCTGGTGAAGCCAGAGGGCTCCTAAAGCAGAAGTGAAATTCTGTCAGGCCCCTGCTGCTCATTATCCTTTCACCGAAATCCTCTGAGCTTCTCCATGACTTGGTCCGGGCTGATTACTCCCTTTTACTCCAACTTTATCTCCCTTTTTGCCATTCTCCTGCCAAAGAAGCATAAAAGGTTCTCCTTGGTACTTAAACACACCAATGTCATTTCCATCTCAGGACATTTGCACATACTGTTTCTTCATGGAATGTTTTTCACCTAGCTATCGCTCCATCAGAGGAAATTACAAAAGGGATTTTAACAGTATTAAAGATAAACATTTCCAAAATATACAAGTTCTTGAATAGTTGATAGAAAAATGGATTTTGTTCATAGATTCACTTTAAATGCCACAAGAAATGTGAATGTGTAATATAAATTAGTCCTTCAGCGAATAATTGTGTAAAATAAAAACATTTTTATAATAGGAACATCCTGCCACTAACTTTTACAAATTGTTTGCATTTGAAGAGAACTTTACATCTACAAAGAGCTTTCACATGTATCTAGTTGTATCCCACTAATAACCCGGCGAGGAAATATTATTTTCATGGCCATTTTACAATAAGAAAAAAAATAAGTTAATGAGATTTGTCCAAGGGCCCATGTAAGAATGAATGACACCAAACCAAACTCAGTGCATCCCAAAATACTGTAGAAGTTTTTCAAAAGAAAGAAAAACTATCGTGTTTCCAAATAAGTTTGAGAAACACTGGATTAAGCAAAGTCTTCTTACTCTAGAACTTCTTAGGGCCTTTGATATGCAAATGTGATTATGAATTTCTATGAAGGGAATAGATTCTGCAGACTTTCACATCTGGATATTTGCAGTACAAAGGGGGAAATTTCATTTCAGTTTCATGATAGGATTCCTGTTTGAGTTGTTGTGAAGAACTAGTGATCTTCAGAAAAATTAGGAAAAGCATCACTATACCATTATGCTTTTGTCATTTTGGATTTTCTTAAAATGAAGCAAAGTTGTACAAGAAAAGTAATCACAGAGGCGACTGCTGTCACTTGTGTGAAATAATGTCCTAGATTTGATAGCCAGTTACTCATTTTTTGTGTGTATTAACTCCTATCACATAATGGTACTCAATTAATTTTGAGACTAAAATAAGGGGAAAACATATTTTCTGCCTAATAGCCATACAGATTTTTTTCTTTGCCTTGAAATAACCACAAAGATTGTCAGCTGCCAATACAAGATCCTTGGGGAATTTGGCACATAATTTTTTTTATTTAGAGACAGTATGTTCTTTAGTAAACAGAGTTGTGAATATAAAAGAATAGTAATGGTTGCTAAGGGAAATAAACCAAGGAGATGGCTGCCTATAGAATTTTCCTTGTCCTAGCTTCAATTTTGTAATTAACATATCACAAGAGTTAAGAAAGAAATTAGACAAGTCAAGATTTTAGGTTTTTCTAGATTGTTTATGATCACAATATTTACTGTCATTTCTATAGCAGCACTTTTTTTCTAGTCTTGAGTTACATAATAGAATCAGTTTAATGGTTATTCAGTAAATGGAGTATGTTCAGCTGGAATAAATTTACAAGAAGATGGCAGACTGACTGATTCCCTCACTCCTCATTTCAAATGTATGGAAATTCTGAATAAAATGTAATTTCTTAAAAAAAAGTTTTGAACAGATAGCTGAGCTCACAATATATGACGGAAACTTCCTTCCTCCTGTACCATAATGAGCACAGCCAGGCAGATACTGAACCTGCCTTGAAGGCTTAACCGTTAGGAGAAACTTTTTTTTTTTTTAGTTTTATTTTATTTAGTTTTATTTTTACATCCCTCACACCGTGAACCCCCCTCCCCCCATCCACCACCACCCCGACCTCACACGGAGCCATCACATTATACACATAAAATTATAATTGGCATTCATTAATGTCCAGCCTCTGGTGTACAAATGCCATGACCAGGCATCCACAGCATCCCTGAGGTGGTCTCCCAAACAGGACACATGTCCATCGGACACCCAACAAAATCCCCAAACACTATTGAATAAGTTCCCCAAAGTAATTCTCAAAAAACCCTGAGGCCATCCTGTGGTCACCAGTCGCCCCCCAATCCCTTCACCCTTCCCCCCATCCCCAACCCCCTTCCCCCCCCACCCATCTAACAACTCTCGGTTTTTTGTGTCCCCAAAACTTACATCTCTACACTCCATATTGTGTAAGGTCACGCATTTCCTACTGAAGTCTTTAGGAAATGCGTGACCTTACACAATATGGACTGTAGAGATGTAAATTAAAACCCTCCCTAAACATAGAACCTTCAAGCCCTTCCCTCGGCATGCAGGAGGGAATAGATACATTCTACTCGAGGGAATAGATACATTCTACTCGCAAGCTCAATTCATCTGCCAGGGATTCTGGCTGGAGTTAAAACAAAATCTTAAGTGAAAATTATAACCGAGTGTAGGGGATCTGAATTTTTACACTAACCATAAGGCTCGAGACTCCTGAACTGAGAAATTAATATAAAATTGGTCCCAGAGTGGTGAAATCCTTGGAGTCCTCCCACAGAAAAATACAATACATAAATCTTTGGGAGATCAACAGACACACAAACACTGAAGACGAGTTCACAACCAGATACTACAACCCACATAAAGAAATAATACATTGTGACTTAGAGTCATCTAACACAATGTCCAACAGGATTAGTACCTCATGAACTTAAAATAATCGAAAACTATTGGATACTATAGAGTAAATATGTTGAAAATAATTATAGAGATAAAAAATAAAATAAATATTCATTTATAAGAACACTATGAAAAATGCACAGGTATATATGATGAAAGCACGGCAAATACAACCTTTAGAAACCAAAAGGTCGTCGTTGACAAAAAAAAAACAAACAAAAAAAAACCCACTAAACATTAAACACCTACTTAAATAAATATAAAGAGAAAATTAGGTCGTCATGATGAAGTTATTAGAATACGCTACATAAAAATATAGAAATATGGAAAATATGAAAGACACTGAGAGACCAAAATAAGAAACTTTAATATAGTTTACAAAGCAGAGTACAGAGAGAATATTCGAGACAATATTTAAGAAATAATGGCTAACCATTTCCCAGGATTCAATGAAAACATGAGCCCACAAATTAAATATATTGGTATCCCAAACAAGATCAATTAAAATAAATCTACAAAACATAGAGAATATATAAATACCATATAAAAGAAAGAAGACACATGAGTCAACAGGAATGTCTTATTTAATTGAAATTTCTGATAATAATGAAAAATCTCCTAAACTGTATTGCATTGCCATTGCACAATCAGGACTAGGCTACTATTTATAAAGTGAATTTCACCCATATTAGAAAACCTTTGATATTTTGTAACAATTTTTATGCTGCAATAAGAAAACCTAGCTTTATATCTTGCATCTCTCATTACCTAGGAAACTTTGACTAAATATTGAGCCTCAGGATAAAGTAAATAACTCCTTTGTTATAGAATTAAGAGAGATAATGAAACACCAAAAATACCTAAAGAACTTCCAGAATGTTTTTATTATGGTCACTTGTTTGAGGTGTTGGTGTCCAGATTTCACACTGCTAGGTATCCTGACAAACCAAAAGCCAAACATGTTGAGTTTTTCTGAATTGGTAGTATCCCACATACCTAAAAGAAGCAAATACAAATGCATACTAGTTCAACACTGCTTAAATCTAGGTTTTAAATCATTCCCACAGACAAAGTTCTAAGAACATGGGTGTACCATTGAAATGGCAGTTCATACAAGGAAACAAGCAACAGAATCAAATCTCAAATACAGAAAATAATGAATTAATCTGATTCAGAATGTAACATAAATATGTATAATGTCAAACATATAGTGATGGAAGGGGAAGTGACTCTGGTGAACACACAATGCAATATATAGATGATGTAGTAGAGAAATGTACACTTGAAACACATAATTTTACTAACCAATGTCAACCCAATAAATTTAGCAAAAAATTAAAATAGTAAAAGTTTGCATCAAAAATGTCAATTAGGAACAAGAGATAATAAAATTAATGATCAAGAAGTTTTGAAAAGAATGAAATGGAATTCACTGAATGAAATTAATCATTCAGTGGACAAATGACACATCAGATTAGATATAACAGAAATGAAATTAGAAAATTGGAAGAGAGATAAAGTATCTAAAATGCATAAAGAGAGACCAAAATTTAGAAAATATAAAAGAAAGTGTGAGAAAGGTAGGAAGTGAGATGGTCAAATATAGCGAACTCAAAATACAAGGAGAAAATTTCGAATGTAGCTGAAGAGACAGATTACCTAGAAAGTAATGACACGTATAATGACAGGTGATTTTAGAGCAGTGATAAAAGCCAGAAGGTGGTAAAATAACGTCTTCCAACATGAATGAAAACCCACCTATGAACCTAGAATGTTATACTCATAGAAACTCTCAGGAATCACATTGAAATAAAGATCTCTCGGGACAAACAAAAACGGCGAGAGTTTACTAGTAGGAAATTCTTACCCAAGAGTCCTCAGGGCGGTTGTTTGTTTTGTTTTGTTTTAGAATTAGCCACTATTGGTATTTATTCAGTTATCAATCATTATGTCATATGTCTTTTCTATGTTAGTAAAAAGAAGTTCTATAAACATTTTAAAGCGTGCGTAATACTCCATGGCATGTATGCGCCTCATGGGTGGTTTTTAAGCAGAAGAAAAATGACCCTAGATAGAAGATTTGAGATGTAAGGAAGAATGATGAGAAAATAAACAAACTAAACAAATGGAGAAGCCTAAAAAAATATTTGTGATATATAGAATAGAGCTAAAATACTGGACGTCAGTGACAGAGTATAGAGCAAGGTTGCTTAAAGTTTCTCACCTCATTTACATTTACCTCCTACCTTTCTGGATGTTCCTTCTGAGCCTCTATTGCTGGTACCTCTTTTTCTCTCCTAGTGTTGCATGTCTCAGTGCTCAGTCCTTGGACGTTTTCCATTTTCTGTCTACATTTCCTGCCTTGCTGTTTGCATCCAGTCTTGTGACTTTAATAGCAGGAGTAAATTCATGACTGCTGCCTATTTAGAACCAGGCCCCTCTCCTCTCCCGAACTACAGTGGTGACGCAGCCCTTTCAAAGTTTCTGGTAAAAATCTACCCTTGCTTCCCTTTACCTGTTGTCAACACAATAAGCAGAAGCATCATTTGAAAATATAAATCAGGTGTATTATTGTCTGATCACAACGCTCCCATGGATTCCAGTCTATTTTAAAATGAAATCCAAAATCCTTATGTGAATTTCAAGGGACATATGACCTGGCCCTTTATTACCTCTCTGGCCGTATCTCTTAATATTAATATTTTAGCTCTTGTTCACTCTGTTCCCTTGTCACTCTTCCTTGAACATGTCTGACATGCCCCTTTTGTGTTATGTGTTCCCTAAGCCTAAAACCTTCTAGCCCCATATCTTCACGGCCCCCTCCATCTCTGCCTTTAAGTCTTTACTGGAAAGTGTTCTTTTCAATGAATCTCTCTCTCTGGCGCTCTCTCTCTCTCTCTCTCTCTCTCTCTCTCTCTCTCTTTCTCTCTCTCTCTCTCTCTCACTCACACACACACACACACACACACACACACCTTGTCAACCCCTTCCCCATTCATTTTTCTATAAAATGCACTATCAGGAAACTTATAAATATTTTCACTCTTATTAATTATCTTATCTCCTTCCCTAGGATGAAAGCTCCAAAAATGCAGGAATTTTTTTTCTTTCTTTTTTTTTTCACTGCTGTGACCTCAGAACCCAAAACAGCTACTAGCAAGTAGGAGGTACACAATGTATATATTTGTGGAATGAATGAATGGATTAATTAATCAGTGGTGACTGAAATCATTATAAGGTCCTCTTAATGCTCAGAAAAAGACCATGCAAAATTCACTGTGTATGTTAATTATAGAGTCACCATTAACCCAATAAAAATACATATGGAATTTTTGTAACAGAGAGAGAAAAATAAATATATGAACTATTGAAATAAAATGAATAATCCAAACTGGGAACTGAGGGGTTTTTGTTTGTTTGTTTGTTTTTGTTTTTGTTTTTGTTTTTTAATTGGGGAAGGGGAGTAGTACTTTATTGGGGAACAGTGTGTACTTCCAGGACTTCTTTCCTAGTCAAGTTGTTGTCCTTTCAGTCTTAGTTGTGGAGGGCGCAGCTCAGCTCCAGGTCCAGTTGCCATTGCTAGTTGCAGGAGGCGCAGCCCACCATCCCTTGCAGGAGTCCAAACCCAACCTTGTGGTTGGGTTGAGAGGACGCGATCCAACCAACTGAGCCATCCGGGAGCTCAGTGGCAGCTCAGCTCAAGGTGCCATGTTCAATCTTAGTTGCAGGGGGCGCTGCCCACCATCCCTGGTGGGACTCGAGAAGTTGAACTGGCAACCGTGTGGTTGAGAGTCCACTGGCCCATGTGGGAATTGAACCGGCAGCCTTCGGTGTTAGGAGCACGGATCTCTAACTGCCTGAGCCACCGGGCCGGTCCGAAATTAAGGTTTAAGGACATTAGTTGAGTATAAACCCAGGACTTCAGTTTCTCTGAATCTCTTCAGTCCTAAGTCATAACTGTGTATGAAATAAGATGTCAGTTTATAAGTGTAAACAAATTCACCATTTTATAAACAGCATTTATGCAATGTACCACCACAGAAATATTACTTCTAATGACTGACTTTAAATGGCACAATAAATTAAAATATTAATATAAATGTGTTAAACTTGATTCACTGGTTATATTAACATGCACAGGTCCTGAATAGTTAGGTTATAGCTATGATAGGTACATAATTCTGTGTGTTCATCTCATGAATTAAAGATACAGTAAAAGACTACAGTCACAATTCAATTTGGTGTCAAATGTATAAATAAACATGAAATAATGTTATCTTTTTTATAGTAATGTACTATATCAAATTTTGGTACCAAGTGGAAATTTAGCACAATGTTCAGGAAATATCGATGGTAAATATATTAATAACGATATGTTTCATAAATACAGACAAAAACACAAAACTGAGTCTGATGCATTGTTGACATGTGCAGTTTTATTATGTAATTTTATTCTTAAAATTAAAATAAATATAGCTCATTTTTGGCGTCAAAGTAACTTGTTTCACTAAAATTAATATTCTCTTCCTTGGAATGACAATAGTTGAAAATGATTACATTTGGTAGAACTATTTTGGAACAATTTATTACTTCTCATTGTGATAAGGACATTAAGCAAAACTTATCTTTGTCTAACGGAAATAATTGTGAATATCAGTTATTTTGTTGTAAGATGACAGTTTTTCTTAGGCCAGTGAGGTATGCAAGACTAGACCTTTATAAAGAGTATCTCTAATCCTTTTAATAACCTAAATAGACTAAAGTTTGTCAAGCAACTTGCCTGAGTGCCCATAAAATTAAGGCAAGGATTTCAACAACAAGGTACAATTTTAATTATTAAATTAGCAAAGAGATTTGTTGATTTTGTCTCTTTGGTGATGGTGGTGGCATTGTTTTATTATATTGTTATCTTCCCTTTTTTATTTGTTTTTAATAAGAACCTCCTAATAAATGATAAGGGTGCAGTGAAATCGGAATTCCATACACTTACTGGGAGTCTAAAGAAATTCCAGTTTTATTTTGGATACATTGAATTGATATTTCTTTCATTCACTAAACATTTCTCCAGTGCCTCCTATGTACCAGACAACACAAAACATAAAATAACATTGGTGAATCCATAGCAATCATACAAGAGACGTGATATTTGATAAATATAACTCATACGATGAGGAGGAAAAAAGTCCAAGAATTTATACACAGCAATTTGACCTCCGTTTGCAACACAACAATAAAAAGTGTAATTTACTCCAATCTAAATTTGCTTTCAAAATATGGAACACCAGCTGGAAGGGAGCTCAGATGGCTTCTGCAGTGGGATTGGAAATATTCTTCTGAGCATGCCCAGAACAACTGGTTAAAAATAATTAAATCACTCGCACCATCTGTGAATCATTCTGATTCTTCAATGATTACTTAAGACTCTCATTGTATGGAACATATTCTTAGAACAGATGAATAAAATTAATTCAAGTGTATAGCTTCCCTATCTTTGATTTTCATGAAATCAAAAAGGGTTACAATGTTTTCAAATTTGCTAAGTGATCTGATATTTCTCCAGTCCTCCTTTATGAGCCAGTGGCTTTTGAAATCTTAAAATGTGTTTGAAATTTAGTTTTATTTTCCATAATATGAATGCATTTGTTCACAGAGACTTCAGTATACAACCTAATTTTGTTTTAAAAATTCTGTAATTTTAATCATTTTGTTTATTTAATCTGAATGTAGCACTCAATAACTAATAGGTAGCTATCTAGTAGAGAACTAAATGAAAGTCCAAGACAATTGCATTATCAAATTTAATACCATCTGCTATAATCATGGCCAATTTTTAAAAATGTAAATGGCTACTTTAACACATATAAAACAGAGGAAAGCTATATTTAGTGGTGACTAATCCATGGATAAAAGGTGCATGGATAAAATGAAATCCAAGGCTCCACATCTGTGCAAATTTAAGATGTTTAGATTAATTCATAACTTAGAGGCATTATTAGCTATTCAGCTGGATAGCAAAGCATGGGCGTTTATTGCCAGGGTTAATTAACTGGGCAAGTTTCTAGGAGATCTATGCAAATAGTTTTCCATAATAGTTTGTAAATTCTTAACTAATAGAATGTCTGGATGGCGAAATATAAGTAAATGAATTATTTAACAAATACAGTAATCTATAATGTTAGAACTCCCTTTGTGATCTCTACAAAATTCAAATTTTGTACTGATTAGTATCTAGGCAATCACAAATATGCATGAACATATGAATAATATCATCCACACTCTATTTTAGTTTCTCAGCTCATAGATACACATGACTATTTCTTAGGTGACAAATTGTTTTGAGAGATCCAGACCCTTTCATACATCGGCCTCCCTAATGAGAAACAGCCTCTTTATGTACTGCCACAAAGCCCCCCCCCTCTTTCTCAAACTTGCCAAAATGTCTGTCACTTTAGTCTTTGCAATTGTGGTTTCCTTTTCTTGGGACTTTCTTTCTGGATCTTTGCCTGCTAGTCGCTTGTCATCTTTCAGGATGTAGAGCAAATGCATTCTTCCACATTCCATTTATCCCTTCTATGGTGCTCTGTAATATTAGCCAGATTATTTCCCTTAATAGTACTTACCACAATCTGAAAAGGTTATGTTTATCTTGCCATGGGAAAAGACAATGGTTGATAATCTGCTACCATTAGAATGTAGGTTCAATGAAGGCAGAGACACTGTCTTATGAACTAGTGTTTTCCCACTGTATAGATTCTGCCACACAGATGTTTGTTTTGCTAAGACTATTTTAAATGAATGAATGGGTAGATAGAATCTTCCTGTGGAATTCTCTACAGTTCAGAGATTTGCTCTGATTTTCTTACATAAGTGGTGCCTCAGCGCCAGCCCACCAGTGTCTGAAAGTTTTCCTAGTTCCATAGGAAAGGGAAAAAAATAGGAGGAGATATGTTGCAATTTTCAGAGAGCTAAATTTATAGAAGAATTGTCCTTGCTTCTGTAAGTATGGCTTTCTGCAGTTGTGTGTGTGTGGAGGGGGGATTAAAATAGCCTTTCTTTCTTTCTTTTTCCTTTCTCGCTTTTTTATTATTATTTAATTACAGTGTTCTTTACTAGAAAAAATAAAGGTTGGAATTTGCTGCAGTTCCCTGACATTTTTGGTAGTATTGTATTGATCCATGAAATACAAAGTCTGAGAACCATCAAACCATTAATTTGGAGAAACTTAATCCCATGAAGGGACACCATTCCTGCCAAGGTTCTATGTTGGTTCCTTGAAGTTTTGAGGATGAGGAAAGGAAAGCTCTAAAACTCATGACTGCCTCCTATTTTTATGGCATCTCAGGCAATAAATATTGGTCTCGCAAGCATTATCCTCTGAAGTAAGATTCTGGAATTTCTTCTGTCAGGTGTGAGAAACAAATACAATAACAAATATCCAAACAGGGTGGATTTAGGGTATCACAACATCTGACTAATACATTTTCAATATATGTACTTACATATATGTAAGTGTGACATATATGTTACATATATGAGAAATGTAACAAAACAATATCTGCTTGTTTATAAATATTTTCGTCCTCTAGATTTAATTCCTTTTTTGTTTGTTTCAAAGATATAGTGATTCCAGAATAGCATCATTTTGTTGTGCTATTTGGAATCCAAAAAATAGAATAAATTAGTTACTTTAACACAGAAGCATTACCTTTCCTGTGTTTTATCAAAATTGAAAACAAGAAAATGCCAAACTATAAAAATGCACTGCATTTACTTAAATATGTGTGCTTTCTTTGTATTCTTCATTTCCTAATAGTCATGACAAGACAAATACTTAGTTCTTTGTGATATAAAATGCTTTTACATTCATGATTTTACTTAATTCTTATAATTAAAAAAGTGCCTCTTTGGATACAAAAAGCAAGCAAATTAAATCAGTTTTCTGAAAAGTTTTGAGAAGTGAAAAATGAATGAAGTTTTTTTTTTTTTTTTTTCCATTGGGCAAAACACTTTTGTAGCCACTTTTACAAAATGTTTTTGGAAACAGTAGGTATGTTAAGAGCTCAGTTACTTATCCTTAAAAATTATATGATATATAACAAATTTAAAAGTGATTGTATGAAGGGGGTTTCTTAGAGTTAATACTTGAACATTCACTGGGCAGCCACAGCACAATTTTATGTTGGAATTCTTGCCATGGGAAAAGACAATGATAATTATATTTTGGAACATTGACAGAGAACAAGCTATTTCAGGAGACACTACCTTGATTGTAAAGTAGAATACATTAAGCCCAAGGTGCCCTTAAACTCACCAAACCCTAAGAAAGAACTGAGCATAATCTTTGGTAAGAAAAAAATAATGTTTTTTTTTTCAGTGACTGTCATATTTTGCAAAGTTATTCATAACTTGGCAAAATGTATTATTTTAGAAAAAATACCACTAAACATAATCGTTTCTATACACAGAGCAGCACCCTATTTATACAGAGGTCAGGTGGACGTCATTATGATTACCTGGAACACAGCCAAGAATCAGAAAAGGAGTAGAACGACAGGCCACTGGATTCCCTACATTAATTTGATCAAGTTCATATAGTCCAAAGCTTACTGAAATTTCTTTTTTCTTATTTTGACTTTAAACTTCAAATTTATTTTCGCTGGTAATGACATGACCTACAATTTATTTATTTATTTTGCATTAGTTTCAGGTGTGCAACATAAGGTAATAGTTAGACATTTCTTTATGAGAGTAATATTCAGGTCCTTTTTTGGATTTTCAAAAATCTCACTCTGATTAGAGAGATAATTCTAATAAACTTAATAATCTTGTTCTACTGCCCCTGGTAGATTAGAAGCCAAAAGGAAAAGAAAAAAGAATAAATGACAGAAACATTAAATAATAGCTGCAGCCTGGAAGTGAGGCAAAAAAAAAGGGGGCCTACACATAAGGATATAGGGGCGCATGACCTTGAGAAACTCTTTAACAGAGGGCAACAGAAATTAGAGAGAGAGAAAGAGAGAAACAGAGAGAGAGAGAGAGAGGAAAGGAGATTATTTTTAAAGAGATTATTTCTGTTCATTGTTATTTATTTGATTTGATTTATACTTAGCATGGAAAATTTATTTTAACAGTTTATTCTCAGATAAAATTAAGCTAAGGGCCGGCCTGGTGGCTCAGGCGGTTGGAGCTCCGTGCTCCTAACTCCAAAGGCTGCCGGTTCGATTCCCACATGGGCCAGCGGGCTCTCAACCAAAAAAGGCAAAAAAACCAAAAAACAAAAAACTTTAATCTCTCATGTATTAAATGTAAAAGTATTTAGCACATAATGTCATATGGCATATTAGCTTCCTAAAACACTGCTTCCAGCTGATGTATACATCTATCTATCTACATCTATCTATCTGTCTGTCTGTCTATCTATTTTCCTGTCCATCCATCTAAATATATATTATCTATCTACATATCTGTTATGTTCATGCACCTATGCATATGACTATATATGTATACATATACATGTAAACTTATATGTATATGATTATGTTATAAATATTTGCATATGTAAGTTAACTTTGTAAAATATATACTTACCTATCCTAAGCTCATCGAGATGTTAATTTTAATAGTTTACTCTCCATCTTTTAGTAGTTCCAAAAGTTTTGTTTTGTAACTTCTGTTTTTACTATAGGCATATAAAATAATTGTGAATATTTAAAAGGAAAACAGAATTTGGGGTAATTATCAAAATCATATAATTTGGAATTAGGTTATATAATTTTGTTAATAGTATTATTATTATATCTCAAGGTTATTAGTGTCTCTTCAAATTAAGAGCATTTGCCTCATGTCTGGGCAAAGAAAAAGAAAACTTTATAGCTTTACAAAAAAATGTAAACTGCATTGGAAGAATTAAAGCAGTCATTTCGAAATTGCGAAAGAAAAAAATCTGCCATTTACTTTTTTTAAAATTTACTTTATTTTGATTAAATGTATTGGGGTGACATTTGTTAAAAAAAATTATGTAGGTTTCAGGTGTACAATTCTGTAATACCTCATCTATATATGACATTGTGTGTTCACCACCCACAGTCAGATCTCCTTCTGTCACCATATATTTGATGCCCTTGAGCTTCATCTGTCTCCACCTCTTCTAGCTCAATATCTGCTTTGGCTTGAGTATTTTTCTCATTAGTTATTTTTATTTCAATTAGATTTGTATACATTGAATTCTTAAGGTTAGTCAAAATAGATCTAGCATTGGATGGCCTTACGTAAGAGCACGGTTTTCCATGTCCTGTTAAGGTTCCTCACTCATTTTCAGGAAACTCAAGCTCCCAAGAAAAATGATCTCATCACGTGCCAAAGCAGCCACCAGTCACTCATTGCCAGGACTGTTCAGTCAGTAAGGTGTGCAGTGAAGGCCAACAACAATGTTTTAGGTTATAATGTGACATTTTTTCAAAATACATGCCTTCTGCTTTCTGAAGCATTTTGTCTTGGTCTGTGCTTCTAGAAGTTCCGAGTCCGTAGTATAGGCTTTACTACAGTTTTGAAGTGAAAAGAGCCTGTTAAGGGAAAGCCGATAGGAAGAGGCCATGACTATTCTTAAATAGGTTACATAAAGATTTTATTTACCACTGCAAACTCTTACCTTTTTTGCTTCTAGTAAATGCTAGTTCAAATCTCTGTCTGATTATTTGAAATGTAATACAATATTAGTTTAACAGTTAAATCAATATAAACATAAGAAAACATTAATGCTCTCCATTTCTTCCTACTCCTGATTCTGCTCCTCCTGAAAGAATAAATGTTTACAGTTTAGTATTATCTTTTTGTACTATATTATATGCTTCTTAACTGTAAATATTGTATAAATAGAGATATATTTTATCTCTTTTTAAAAATACTGCCTCATTCTTTATATCATTATTAAATATAACAGTCTTTCAAGGACATTTTTCCAGGCAATGCATACAGATATGATGCATCCTTTCTAATAGCCTTAAGAGATGAAACAAAATGTATTCCATCGTTTCTCTTTATTTCTGGATTATTAGATTATGATAAGAAAAAGTGACCTGTAAACTCTCTAATTTTTACACTTTTAAAAACTTATCTTTGTGAATGTATGATCTTTTTAATGTCCTTGTAACATAAAAGAAGAATGTGCCGTTTCATTTTATACAAAACATAGATTTTAAAAATGATTTTTATTAAGATATAGCTAGCATGCGGTATTATATTAGTTTCCAGTGTACACAATAGTTATTCAACATTTATATACCCAGAGAAGTGATCACCATGATAAGTCCAGCAACCATCTGACACTGTACCACGCTATCACAATATTATTGACTATATTCCCTGTGCTGTATATTACATCCCCATGACTTTCTTGTTTTATACCTGGAAAATTGGATCTCTTATTCCCCTTCATGTTTTCCCTCCTTTTTAAAGTTTTCAATTATAGTTGAAATTCAATATTGTTTTATGTTAATTTCAGGTGTACAGCATAGTGATCAGACATTTATATAATTTAAGAAGTAATCCCCCTGGCTAGTCCAGTACCCACCTGGTGCTATACTTAATTATTACCATATTATCGACGTATTCCCTATGCTTTACATCCCTGTGACTATTTTGTGACTACCAGTTGGTACTTTGTAATCCCTTCACCTTTTTCACCCAGTCCCCCAACCCCCTCCCATCTATCACCCTGATAAATCCAATACCCATCTGACACCATACATAGTTATTACAATATTGTTGACCGTATTACTTAGGCTACATCCCCATGACTACTTTGTAACCAATTTGTACTTCTTAATCCCTTCCCCCTTTTCACCCATTCCCAACCACCCTCCCAGCTGGTAGTGATCAAAATGTTCTGTGTATCTATGAGTTTGTTTCTGTTCTGTTTGTTTGTTTACTTTGTTCTTTAGATTCCACATATAAATGAAATCACATTGCATGTGTCTTTCTCTGTCTCACATACTCCACTCCGCACAATACCCTCCAGGTCCATCCGTGCTGCTGCAGATGGCAAGAACCCATTCCCTTCTAGGGCTGAGCAATATTCCATTGTATGTATGTACACCTCCTCTTTATTCATAATCCATGGATGGACACCCAGGCTGCCTCCACATCTTGGCCATTGTAAACAATGTTGCAATGAACATATGGATGCCCACATCCCCTCGAGGTAGTGTTTTGGGTTTCTTTGGATAAATTACCTGAAGTGGGATTACTGGGTCCTTTATAGCCTTTGTTTTAAAGTCTATTTTGTCTGGTAGAAGTATGGCTACCACAGCTTTTTTTTTTCCATTTTCATGAAATATCTTTTTTCCATCCCTTTGTTTTCCGTCTCTATATTTCAATCTGAAGTTAGTCTCTTGTAGGCCCTCCTGTGTCTTTTGATTCAATCATTTAATTCATTTACATTGGAAGTAATTGTTGGTAGATCTGTAGTTATTGCCATTTTATTATTCATATTTTTGTCTTTTATTTTGTCTTAAATAATTTCCTTTAACATTCCTTGTAATACTGGTTTGGTGCTGAGGAACTCGTTTTGCTTTTTCTTGTTTGGGAAGCTCTTTATCTGTCCTTTGATTCTAAATGATAGCTTGGCTGGGTAGAGACATTGTGGTTGTAGGTCCTGGTTTTTCATCACTTGGAGTTATTCCTGCCAGTCCCTTCTGGCCTGCAAAGTTTCTGTTGTGAAATCTTTTGACAATCTTATGGGAGTTTCCTTATAAGTCACTAGTTGCCTTTGTGTTGCTGCTTTTAGACTATCTTTCTGTATCTTTAATCTTTGCCATTTTAATTATATTGTGTCTTGAAGTGGGCCTCTTTGGGTTCATCTTGTTGGGACTCTCTGTGATTCCTAGGCTTGTATATCTATGTCCTTCTCCAGATTAGGGAAGTTTTCTGTAATTATTTCTTCAAATAGTTTTTCAATTCCCTGCTCTCTCTTCTTCTGGTACTCCTATGATGTGAATGCTGACGTGCTTGATATTGTTTCAGAGGACCCTTAAACTCTCTTCACTTTTTTGAATGCTTTTCTCTTTTTGCCCTTCTGATAGGATATTTTCTGCTACCTTATCTTCTAAATCGCTGATCCAGTCCTCTGCTTCATCTAATCTATGGTTGACTCCCTCGAATGTACTCTTCATTTCAGTTATTTTAGTCTTTATTTCTGACTGTTTTTTTATGTTTTCTATCTCCATTTTTATGTTTCCTATTTCTTTGTTGAAGTTCTCCCTGAAATCATTGAGCATCTTTATAACCAGTGTTTTGAACTCTGCGTCTAGTAAATTGCTTGTCTCTATTTTGTTCAGTTGTTTTTCTGGACCTTTGTTTTGTTCTTTTATTTGGGACATGTTTCTTTGTCTCCCTATTTTGGCTGCCCCCTTGTGTTTGTTTCTCTGTGGGCTGTTACGCCTCCGGGTCTTAGTAGAATGGCCTTATGTAGTAGGTGTGCTGTAGGACCCAGTGGTGCAATCTCCCTGATCACTAGAGCCAAGTGCTCTCTAGGTGTGTGCCTTGTATGCGTTGTGTGTTCCGTCCTGTTATAGTTGAGACTTGATTTCTGTTTTCACATCAGTGGGAGGGATTGACCCTCAGGCTTGTTGGTTATGAGGACTGGCTATGACTATAGTAGAGGAGCTGCTCTGCAAGGGCTGACCCTTCAGAGCAGGATTCACTATAGTGGGGCTCTGGTGCCTGCCCAGTCTGCCTTTGGCTGTGTGGTTCTTGGAGGTGGCTGGGTGAAGCGCTGGCCCATTCTGAAGCTGGCCAGTGGGCCTGACAGCCCTGGGGCCTCCTAGGAGGGGCCCCGCTGCAGGCCAAGTTCAGCAACAGTCTGTGCCGTGTCCGGGGCTACCTGGTAAGAGCCACAAAGCAATCCACAGATGGATGCTGCCCATACTGTGCTTAGAGGTGCCTTGAGAGGCCAAGTCATGAACCAAGGCCAGCTGTTGCTAATGCCAGGCTTAGGGCTGCTCAACCAGAGGTACGGAACTTGCTGAAGCCAGATTCTACTTGGTTGGATTTTGTGAACCTTTGAGAGATTTTAGGAAAGTCCTCAGCATGAACCAAGACAGGCCATTTGTATGGAAAAGCCACTGGAAGTGGCTTGGGTGTGCCTGGAATGTTGGGTGGGGCTTGGCCTCAGGGAATCACTTAAGGCTGGGCAGACAAAAGGTGACAGCCAGTTAGAAGGAGACTCAGATATACATCTGCCTCCCTGGGCACACAGGGAAAGGGGAGGGCTCAACAAAGAAACAGTGGCTTCTGCTAGCTCCAGTCCTCGCCCTGAAGATAGACAATTCAGTTCCTCCCCGTGTTTCCTTTTCACTTTTCAAGCTGCTGCCCCAGTGCTGGAGCTAAGAGCTAGTGAGTCTGTCACTGAGTAAGTCCATGCATGGTCCCTTTATGAGTAGCGCCTGAGACTCCAGCCGCCCTCATCTCACTTAGCCCACAATCTCCACTGGTATTCACAGACAGAAATTATGGGGACTTCTTTCCGTGACACTGAAACTCTGGGCTGGGGAGGGGCTAGGACCCCTCGCTCTTCCTGGGGTGGGGGAACTCTATAGCTAAGATATCCCTTCCAGTTCTTAATGGTCACACGTGGGTGTGAGACCAGCCTGTTCTGTGTCTCTGCCCCTCCTACCAGTCTCGAGGTATAGCTTCTTCTGTATGTCCTTAATTGTAGGGCTTTGGGTCAGCTAGACTTCACATGATTCTTAATAATGGTTGTTCTGTGGTTTAGTTGTAATTGATGTGGTCCTGAGAGGAGGTGAGCACAGTGTTTACCTACCCTGCCATCTTGACTGGAAATCAAAAGCCAGTGTGGATTAAGTTCAGCTGGTTGGTTGAAAAAATTTTCTGTTTGACCCCATTTACCCTCATCTACCACCTCAATTGAAACCTATGTAATTTTACTAACCATTGTCACCTCAGTAAATTTTATTAAAAAAAATTTTTTTTCTATCCCTGTTTTTTGTTTTTGTTGTTTTTTTCTTGTTCTTGATCTTTTTGATCTAACAAATTCTGGAAGGGGCATATGGAAACTACCAATTACAACTTTGATATTGTCTCATTCCCCTTCTATTCCTAGTAATTTTTACCCTACATAAAATGCAGCCAAATATTTGGGGCATAACAATTAATGACTTTTTTGTTTGGTAAGAAATGACTTTTATCATTACAATAGTTCTCTTGGACCCATTTCGCCTGCAGTCATACTTGATTTGATATTGACTCTAATGTTCTACAAATTATTTTCCTGATGTTGCATTAATTATCATTACATTATGTACTATTATGACCTTATTTTTTGATGTTTCTCATAAACAGATTATAGATGGATTGTATATTTTAATCCATTCTGACAATATTTCTCATCTTTTAATGGGGAAATTCAGCCACCTTCACTATTGTTATGATAACTCTTATAATTCTATATTTTTTAATTCCTTCTATCATATTTTATGGTTATTGCTTTATTTCCTATTGTACCTTGTCTACCGTGTTTCCCCAAAAATGAGACCTATCTGGAACATCAGCTGTAATGCGTCTTTTGGAGCAAAAATTAATATAAGACCGGGTCTTATTTTACTATAATATAGGACCTGGTCTTGACTGGTCTAATATAATATAATATAATGTAATATAATATAATATAATATAATACAATATAATATAAAATTATATAATACTTATAATATAAAATTATATAATACTTATAATATAATATAATATAATATAATATAATATAATATAATATAATACTGGGTCTTATATTAATTTTTGCTCCAAAAGACGCATTAGAGCTGATGGTCTGGCAAGGTCTTATTTTTCAGGGAAATACAGTATAATTTTATAATTAGTTATTTCTATTACACTCTACTACATCCCTCACCTTATTGCAGGTAATTTTGAAGTTAAACTCTGCATTACCATTTTACTAATGCTTAGTTTCTTATAACAATTTTTAATTCTATATTTCTCTATTTACACTAAAATTAAGTAAGAATATTGTTCTGCCCACCAACATAATTTACTCTGCTGCTCCTCATTCTTTTCAAACCAAGATAAAATCCTTTAAAAACTAATGATTTATAATTTTAGTTCTTTACTACTGTTGTTTTCCCTTATAGTATTACTTCTCTAGTTCAAGAAGTCATATTATCACTCAAATTACACTTACAATATCATTGTTCTGTTAAATTTAACAAAAACTTTACTGAGTGTATTGTTCACCACTCTTTTTACTCTTTATTTTCCCACTCGGAAATCTCTATCATACTTTGTTTTTCATTTGATTGGGATACTTGAGAAATTGTCTCATAAAAAGTACATAAGGATGCATACTTTTTTAATTCTTGTATTTTCAAAATAGTGTTTTCTACTCATAATGATGGATTCTTTGGGTAATAGTAGCATTATTGAGTCTCTCCCATCTTCTTTCAATAATGTCTAGGTTGTAGAAAACCCTCTTCTAGTTTCCACTGTGTTCTAACTTCCACTATCTTCTAGCTTCCGTTGTTTACACATGAGAATTATGATGCTGGCCCTAGTTTCATTTTTTTGTTGTTTTGTTTTTAACTTTTCTCTTTTTGTCAAACTTTGTAAGATGCTCCCAACCACATTCTTCATAGTTCACAAATTTCACTAGGATATGATTCAAAATATTTCTAAATATGTGTCGTTTATTCTTTAATACTTCTTGGTACCCATGTAACATTTTTAACTTTAGCAAATCAGTATTTTTAGCTCAGTAAAATTTTATTTTATGATTATTTTAATAATTAATTCTCTTCCGTAAGTTCTATTTTCTCTTTCTGATACTTATACTCTTTCCGTATTAGATGTCCTGATTGTATCGTACAACTTTCTTATCTTTTCACTTATGATTACAGTTTCTTTCTGTTTTTCTCTATGTTGTGGGATATTTCTGGTTGTTCATCCAGAACCTACATTTTATTTTTAGCAATGACTATACTCTTTTCCGAGTCATCTGTTGAATTTTTAAAAACCAGGTATCAGGCTTTCTGTGGTCTAGTATTATCTTTTTAATTCTTCTCATTTCATTTTTAATAAAGCTCTCTTGTGTTTCTTCTAGTATATTACCTGTATGGACTCGCAGCTTTGTTTCCCTTCTTCAGTCTCTTGTGTCTTCTGAAATAGTCTGTGTTCTTTTCTCATGCTTAAAGTAAAGGGTGTGAAATTTCCTAGCAAAAATACCAGTCAGGTTTGAGTGTTCCATATAGTGTTGATTGAGAAGCGATAAAAATAATGGAAGTATTTTTTTCTTTTTTCTGGTGAACAATGCGTTAAGATCCCATTACCTTCCAGAATAAGTATTGTGAGAAAGTATCTTGATTTTATTAACAAGAGGTGGGGGTTAAAGCTGTCCTTAGCCATTTAGTACAACCACTGTCTAGTAATATCTTCATGAAGCAACCCAGCATGTACTGATTCCTGCCTGGGTTAAATAGATCTTCAATCAGTTGTCTCTCACAAATCTCCCTACATACATACATGGAAATCATCATATACATAGTTTCTATCCCAAATGATGCCAGAGATTCACATATCTTTTAAAGACCACTAGTTCATGGTCTTTCTCTTTCCACCTATACTTCTTTTTCTATAATTTGAGTCCTGGGTACATATATTCTACTAGATTCTAGTAGTTAGTCATGGCTATTTCAGAGGTTGTCTACTCAGCTGAGAGGGAGACAGAAAACTTTTGTATATGACGTAATATTCCCATTATCTCAACATTTCCATATTGTGTATATGTACACACACACACACACACACACACACATACATATGTATACCGGGGATGCCAAAAAAATGTATACACATGACTTGTATTCATCTTTTGTTATCAGTATATATTGAGTATTACAATTTTAATAGTTTTTTCTTCCTTAAAATATGTATACATTTTTTGACACCTGTCTGTATATGCATAAATTAATACAATTTTAGTAGATAAATCATGCATATATATTTATATACTTCACAATATGTGCTTTTATTAATTTAATCAAAGTTGAATGAAGTTAGAGATTGAGGATATATATACATATATATATATATATATATATATATATATATATATATACACACATATATATAAATTCCATTTTGATAAAATCAATCAGATGTAGTATAACAAATTGATTGAATCTTCAGATTTTGACATTTCAAGCTGGATTTAGTAGCTAGCCTAAAGCACCTTTGTAAGGAAAACTATCAATCTAGATATACTACAATTGTTTTCTGATACATATAGTGCTAGTATTAATACTTTTCAGATGAAAGTAAAGAGTCTAGCTTTGGCATTATTGACTTTCTGTATTATTAAAAATGAACACCAGAGTGTATTTTATCTCATCAGCAACTAAATTTTTAATTGTATTTTCTTTTAAATACTTTAGATTTAAATTTAAATAGTCATGTGTGGCTAAGGAGTACCATATTGGATAATGTATTATAGACATCTTCACTATCACATTTCTATTAAAGTCTCATTCAAAAGCAGAATTACTGCACTTGCATATTCAGACATAAATACTTTGTTGCCACATTAAATAATCTAGAGATAAATGATGGCCAGATTTTCTGAGATATTTTTCTTGTGTTAATTTTATTTTCACGTTACATTAGTGTATGTATGTATATGTATATGTATTCATTTTCACATATGAACGTGTTAAAAAATCCTCATGTATTCCCAAACTGATATATTGGGATAGCTTACTATAAAAAAAGATACATACTGGGCATATAAATTAAAAGTTTTATGTGAAGGGTTTTGGAAGAGTTAGCAGGATTTGAAAGATTTATTGACTGCAGGTCTTCTCAGATATTTTACTTTGCTGATAGACATTGTAGACCTCCCCGAAGGGGCTAAAATTAATATCCAAAAATTTCTGTATAAGAATATGCCAAATAGTTATTTCTTTTTTGTTCACAAATAATGAGTTACATTAATATCTGAGAGGCAACTTAAGAATCAAGATATGTATGTGTAATAGCATTTAGCTAGTGTTCATTACATTGGAGAAATGCAACAGTTAAATCAGAAAGACCTTTTAAATCTCTGTCAATAAAGACTACATTATGAAATGAAGAAAATATTTCTGTTTGAATTCTGGGAATTCCAAAATGGAAAGTATATTACTATTGTAGCCCCCAGCAATTTCAGTTCAATGTATATTTTTAAAATTATCCTTTTAAACTGACAGTTTCTTCATTCATTTATTTAAGAAATGTTTTTCATAGACTACTGTATGCCACGTATAATGTATGAGTCTTTTCTGCATTTATTTTACACTGTAAGGTACCTAGGGTATTATAACCTTATTTATTAAATTGTCATGTTATTTGACTGGTGATTTCTTAGAAGGTAGGCCATATATGCTGGTGCTTATGTGTTGCTGCTTACCTTGGTGGGAACCAAAGCCCTTTCACTTCTTTCACAGCCCACACTTAGTGACTAGAATTCAACCAAGTTACTAATTTATGGTAATTCATTGAAATTCCTTATTAAAATGCAGATGTTATCAACTGAAGGTTAACACTTTAAACCACTATAAGCCATTAACACATTATTGAGATTCATTTTATCAGTTTAATTAGATGGTGATTTAGCTTGGCTATGAGGAATTACGTAAATTTGAAGGTGTGGCAGGGAAGAATTAACATGTGGCAGATCAATGAGCAGGTCCAGCTCATTGAGACCCTTTGTACAGGGCACTATGCCTACCTGACCATTTAGAAGTAGGATGTACTTAAAAATTGGCAAATCCAACTTCACCTGCATATCTCTCACTGACAGCCTGCCCTGCTCTAAAAACATGTATTCTAACTTTAGAAAATAAATGATATGACTGTAAAGGATGATTTTCTACAATATTTTACTCTGATTGTTTTATGCATTTTGTGTTTTTTTTTTAACAAGAGGTAAATTATAAGCTTAACATTGTTTGTTAATCAAGTACTTAATAATCATTCAAGGGTTGAGCCTCCCCTTTTTTTTGTTTCATAACTTGACATAGGTAATTTTCTAGATGATGCAATTAAGGGTGGGCATACCTAAGAGCAAACACTGTCTCATTACTATTTTCTCTATGTGAAATCATAAGCAATCCATCTGGACTCATTAGATTGTTTGTTCAAGATCTTTTTGACTAGTAACTGAATTAAAAGCACCAAGGATGGGTACTGTCAGAATGCTAGTATTGCTGTGCCATTTATGGCAAAACCGTGAACAGGAAAAAGTAACCCATACCTATCTCATGTGTGTCATACTCTTTTTTGTATGCCTTATTAGTTGAGTCTCTTATTCTGTCTGTGGATTAATGTGGTGGGGTTTTTGTGTTTTGTTTTGCTTTGGCAAATTAGCTTATATTTGCCTTTTTAGGCTTACATTTCTAGAAATGATCGAGGCCAAATAAATAAAAATGGCTCAACTGTCCTTATTGTAATAATCCCTAGAAGGGAATTCAGTTGTGTTTCTCTGAAGACTTTTGTGACAAGGAGAGAGATCTACCTGTGTAAGATAACTCTTTCCCACTACCATGTCATTTATCACCCACTAGAACCCATATAAAACTTATAATCCTATTTAGGATTTACACACTATTGTATTATTATTTTTAAATAATCTATAATATTTAAGAATGTCTTTTTGAGGAAAGATAATCAGATATACATTAAAACATTTTCATATCAGGACTTACCTTAAATCATTAATAAGTAATTGTTTTATTTTGAAGGTTTGGCACATCTTTTTCTTTATTAACACTAACAAAGAAAAAAAAATGTCTCCATCACTGTATTACTTTTTTGTCCAGGTACTAGTCTATTTTTGTTAGTCAGACTTTGAAGACATTGACATATCTTCTATATACCATATTTATACTAGATGTATAGGTAGTTTTAAGGGATATATCATAATAATAGGGCATATAGCACATTTTCTTTCTTCAGATTCTTTGGCCACATAACTCATAAATATGCCAGTAACCACAACCCATTTGAAACTTTTATAGTGAGGAGAGAGAAGTCCTTTCAATCATGGAGGAAAGTGTTTTGGTTTAAAAACTGAGATGTAATGTACCATTTGTTCCAAAATAGGGTTGCCTTCATTTCGTGCAGTTATGTGGCCCTTCAAGAAACAAATTTGATAATATTGTATGTCAACTATAACTGAAAAATAAAAGGTCCCAATGGAAAAGAAAAAATACATTTTCTCAGTCCTCCTCAAAAAAAAAAAAGAGAAATAAATTCTAAGTAATAAAAAGAATGTGATAACTAAAGTCTCAGAGAAACTGATGTTATTTTTTTAAAAACCTTTATGAGTGATACCTACGTAGCTCAGAATCTGAAAACTGTTTTTACCTCGACTGTGGGTGTTACAAATCATAGTTTTGTCCTTTACTAATGCTTTTTAAGCATCAATTGAGTTTTTCATTTCTTAATAAAAATAGGTACTTTGAGGTCTTCTTTCACATCTCTTGATTTTCATTCCCAGAAAATGAGGATAGTGTATTCTTTTGGGTATATATCATTAGAAAGGAATATGAACAGAGAGAAATAAAATGAATTAGTATGGCTACAGCACTTCCTTGCTAATGACTCATGAATATCTATAATGATGTAAGGTGGTAAAGAACATTAACAAAAGCAAGTCCATTTTCAAAAGGTTAAACAGGATTTGTACACATCAGGATTCAGAAGGATATAATTATTCAAGACAGAGTTAATGAAATTCAAATGAAAAGGCAAAATCTGAATATGAGAGCATGGGTTTTGCATAAAGAAGAGAAAGTGAACATGATTCTGCCAATTACACTGATTTTTAAATAACTGTCTGAAATTTTTATTAAACCAAACTGAAAGTCATTCAATGAATATAGCTTTTTCATTATACACCTGCATGACTGTGTCAAAAGGAATGATACATTTTAAGGAGTAGATAGTAAACTAGATCTCCAAATCTCTGACTCTCTTGATTAATTTTTTTTCTTCATTAAATTTTTAACAGTTTCTTATATATGAAAATTATGATACATCTGTCTAAAAATCTATTACATATATATCTGTATATAAAAAATCTATTAGAACTTCATAATAAATGAGAATATTCAAAATGTATAAAACTGAGTTTTCTAGAAAATGAGTTGATCATTTCCCAATGATATCAGAGTTGTTTTGAAATATTTCTATTTTTCATAAAAGTTCACAGGATTATTCCTTAGGTTTCCCTATTCAGCTGATATGTACCACTTAACTTTTCCTGTCTATGATGACTGGGTACTACGTATCAAGATAACAGGAGGAGCTAAATCTTCCAATAGATCAGATTTTATTCAATGTATTGAATGTGTGATACTAACCTTTGTAAAGTTAACTTACAAAATACATCTGAATCATTGCCCACAGTAATTGTAACTGGAAGGCATTTGGAATTGTAAGCATTCGTTGTAATTTAATTTATTTTGCAAAAGAAAAAAATAGAAAGATTACCCATTTATCAGCAGTTAAGGACAGATAATATTGCAGTATTTTTCTCAATAAGATCTTTTCTGAAAAGTGATAGAATATACCTTTCTATTTCTTTGTTTGCTTTCATCAACCATACCAGTTTTAATATTTCTAAATGGATTGGAGACTCTCATCATGTGTCTGAGCACGGAGTGAATAGGAGGTAGCATAGTTAGTCCACTCATTTCCATGAATTTATACGCATTGCTCTAAGACTTACCTTAGAAAATAATTAGTCTTGAAAATAATTACAATAAGCATATTATGAATAGAGCATACCCTAGCTGCAATACAATAAATAGCTAATGATTCTTTGAAGGGTATTACAGTCAGGTTAATAAGGGCTTCATCTTTAAAGCAAAAGAAAAGCAAAAATGGTTTCTAGAACCAGGTAGAAAACTTCAATTATTTGAAGAATTTTAGATTTAAATAGATACCACATAGCATTTTCCTAAAAGAGATTTCCATTAAAATACAGGAAAAAAATGTTATTTTTCCTCTTGATGTGATAATGTGATGTTATAACAAGGAAAATACGTACATGAATCAATAGGCAATAAAAGAATCTATGACATGCACTTGTAGTCCAGTGGTTCAAAACTCAACAAATGAGAAGCCAGAGCACAGTGTGTTCTGGTTCTTAGAGCCTCGGGTTAAGCCTGCAGCCAATGTAGATCTTATTTCTGAGACACCGTACTCTGATCTTCAGAGGTATATAGTCAGAATTAATGATTATTTAAATAAATATCATTTATATGTAAAGTTCCTCTATGCAAAACAAAATATCATTAGCCACAAGCACCAAAGATTTGGAAATTTGAGTTTTAAATTGTATTGTAGGAAATTACATCCAAGGCAGTAGTGCAGTTTATGAGTTTATTTTATTGTATGTAACCATTCAGTTAAGTTCCTTGCTATCTGTAACCCATAAGTACTATAATTTATAAGGCACTGATATGAATTTAAGGCAGTTGAGAACATCTCAAATGTATGTAATGAAGATCTAGGAAACGACATTTCAAAAATGAACCAGAAAGAAGATATAAAAAAGTTAGAATCATTCCATCTAAGAGAAAATGATGATGATAACAGATATCAAAACCTTTTGGAACTCATTGAATTTTTTAAATAAGACTGAGATGTTCCTAAACATTTTGAAGATAAGTCTTGTTCTAAAACAATACTTGGTTAAACAAAAATGCATGCATACCTACACACATACATACGAGAGAGAGAGAGAAATTATTACTTTTCTTCTACCCAACTCTGTCCCTAATAACAAAAACTACTATTCTATAAAAACATACAGGTATAAAATGCATGTAAATAGAAAGATAACTGTGCTATTACATAAAAATGATATAGGAAATATTCTTGTTTCAGGTAACGTAGAACTAACTTACCCTCTGGAATCGAAGCAACTGATGCAAATAAAACAGACAAACTTATTAACTTGGAAATTTTTATTAAGAGCAATAGTTACCAGTCTAATGGAACGTATGAGAGTCGGAGTAAATTTGCAGAACTTGTGTTGTTTACTGGTTAGTGATAAACCTAATGTGTCAGTGGAAATTGCAAATAGCCTGCTGATTTATTTTTCTTTTAAACTGGTGAAATGGTTGATTTGAAATGAGGAGATTAAGAATTTCGATTTAAAAATCTATGGTTAAATCTATGAATTGTCCTCATCAAACTGTAGCCCAAAATTCTAATATTATTTTAAATGGAAAATTAGAAGTGTGTGTAGATTATCATTCCATTGATCACGAAGGAATATGTGTCATGTATTTGGTCAAATATGCACATTAAACCAAACTTTGTGAAAGGTATCATTGTGTAATTTAAGCTACATTGTCTAATTCTGTGAATTCGCAGTGCTGTAAGCAGATGAGAAATCTGAGTTAGAATTAATTTATTTTTGTATTACGGAAGAATTGAGTACAAGAATCCTGTACCTGAGAAATGAAAAAGAAAGCGTAAATGGACCACCTTATAATTTTCTCATCTTTGTGTGGCTTCAGTTTGGGATCCTAAACTCCACTTAATTACATTACTGCAAAAATGCGTATGGCTGTGCAGCAATAAATGGCTGTGTTAGCATGCTTATCGTCAGAACTTCCCCAGAGACCCTGCTACTCCAACCCTCAGCTGACCCCTTCAACAGGCAGGTGGCAGTTAATCAATTCAAAACAAAGTTACAGGGAAACTAATTTCAGTTACAAGAGTTTTGCTGCTTATATTGTAGACAGAAGATAGCAAAGGTCATCCATCTTTTTGAATTTGCACGTCAAATAGTATCTATTTCTTCCTCTTATAAGGAATAGGGAAAGAGGTATTACTGGCCAGGTCCAAAAAGACTCTGAGCTCCAAATGTCCATCACGCCTATCACTTGAATGCTAGATAGGAAAGTATAGATGCAGGGAGGAGAGACGGGTGCTGCCTTAGATCTTAGGGCTTTCTGGGGTTCTTACTAAAATGTGAATTCCACCCTCAGTCGTATTCATCTAGTACCTTCCTTAGCAGCTTAATTTAGCAAGAAGCTAGCATTAAAGACAGGACCTGATGTCTGGAATTTGGAGGAGAGGCCTGCTTAATAGTAAGGCACATACCAGGCAAAAACCCTTTGCCCCTCTTGTACCTTAGTCAATATGGGGTGGTGGGAGGGAGTATGGGAAAGGTTCCTTTGGTATGAATACCACAGATGTAAGAGAACCCCACCCACCCATCCTACCCCATACCAACTGACTACTTCAGGAATTTAAAGTTACATTTTTCAAAAACAGTTGTAACAATTATCCTTTCCTTAGGGTATATCTATGCCTCTTTTGACCTTATGGCTCTTGGTCTTTCATTTTTCTGTTCATGGTGCTAATGTGGATGTATCTCTTATTATAAAACGTTCTAGCACTTTTTGGAAAGAAAGGGTGTATAAATAATAACGTTTTTACTAGATTGACACATTTTTATCCACTTTCAGCCCTCTGTCAGCTATAAACTGGAATCTGTATATACTCAATAGAGGTCTTTTCATTATTAGGAAGCTAACAGAATTGTTCTTTTGTATATCTATACCAGCACACCGTCCATGAAGAATCGGTGATGGTGATGACTGAAGAGACGCCTTTGGAAATTTCTTATGTGCCTTCTACTTATGTGACCGAGATCACTCACGTCTCACAAGCTCTGTCAGAAGTGGAACAACTTCTTAATGCTCCTGACCTCTGTGCTAAAGATTTTGAAGATCTCTTTAAACAAGAGGAATCTCTGAAGGTAAAAGCGAAGCATTTTCATTTAGATTTGACAAGATGATCACAGTGATCATTGGCGGTACCAAAACAGTTGACTTAAGTATATAAAATGAGGGTATTTTGACTTACCTGTGTCATTCTTAAAACACTTTGTAGAATGGTTAGCTTTCGACATCTGGGGTAGAACAAGAGAGGTAAGTTAAAAGAGGTATTTTATAATATTTAACACTGAGAGACCTCCTAAAACGAAGGAATACACAAAAATAATTGTTTGACATACATTTAGGGCAGGAGAGCTTATCAAAAAAAAAAAAAAAAAAAGAAGCTGTAATAGAGGAATGGTTTATTCCCAACTGAAACATCATTTTACTTTCTTCTCCCATAAAAAGGGAAAATTAGACAAGGTTTTAGATTATATCTTGTTGCTTATTGTTTTACTTTGGTATTTGCCTCTTACACATATTCAATTTCAAATTTGTGTCAGTATCAATAGAGCACTATATGGAATATAATTGAATAGAAAACAATAAAATATTTCCTTTAAAGTTACTAGGCAAGGGCTACCAACGAAATCCAGCTGTTTTCAAAGCACCAACGACAAGTTCTGAATTCCAAACGAAGACAAAACATGATGAAGAAATAGGCTCTGAATTTTAGTGAGAAGTAGCTGAAGATAAATGAATATAACATCAAGAAAATGTGTATAATAATGTATGTCTCAAGATAATTTTTATGATCATACATTTCACACTCAAAATGAAATATTACAGTATAGCCAGAGCTTGGTATTTTCTAATGCAAATAGCATAAAATTATATACAGAAGATGAATTTGCTCTCAGCAGCACCTATTAACCAAAGTATTTTATACTCTAAATGATTTGTTGAAAGCTCATTCCATATCACACATTTATCTGCATAAGTATACAAATAGATAAGGCTATTTGTTTGTTTTGGAAATCAGAGTTGCAATATCTTGAGTGACTTGAGTTTTATGTCTTGCATTATATCAAATAAGCTATGAAATTACACACTCAAGTAAAATAAGAGATGCATGGCTCTGTCAAAATACCCCATCCATTCCGGTATGGTGCTGTTTCATACTCTCTTTGAAGTAAAAGTCAAATCGCTGATGAGTACAGTGAAGAAAAGAAACACAATCAATTGATAAAGGAGATGTGCCAGCATTCCTATCATTATTCACATGAACTAATTTCTCGTGACAGCACAGTTTGTAAGTTCATCATTGTCATTCAACATGTAAATCACTGCTAATGAGCTAATATTCATTCCTTTCCATGTTCATGAACACATGGGTCAGGAGAGCAGTGACCCTACTCTTATTAAGTTGCCAATTGAATATCTTTGTCTTCATACATCTTAACCCTGGCACACGCAGAATGATCGGCCCCTGGCTATACCCATAGCTAATCATTCGTTCTTCCAGATATATTTTATAATATTAGAGCTGACACCGATTTTGGTGGTATCGATCACTATGTTTTGTAAAAAGGGAGTGCAGGTTTAATTTAATAGGGTTATTGAATCCTCATTAGCTGTCGTTTTGAGCATAATTCCATCTCACTCCCAACAGATCTGCAGCAGGCAAAGAGGCTTCCTGATTCGTGGGCTTTTTGAAGGGGGATAGTTTTGATCTCAGTCTTTTCAATGAATATGTATTTCCTCTTAAAGGCATTCATCTTTGTCATTATCCAGTAGTAAAAATAGAAAGGGAGCACATAAATTGTACAGCTGCTGGTTGGGAAGGTTTGGAATTAAATTGTGGTTGATTTTATTTCTGACAGATTTGCATGACTCAAATTATGGAACTGTAGTAGGTATTGCTGTGGTTTAACATACATATTTCTTGCAAGGGCAATGCAACACAAATAACATGATGAGTTAAAATAATTATTTTCTGAACAAGATATAACTAATATAGCACATATGATTTTCATAGATATATTGAATTGGAAAGCTACCTAATCATTTTGACAAAGACTAAGCAGATAAACACCTATTTACATGTGGAAATCTGCATTTAATAGTTAATACACTAGCTAAGGCACAAGTGCTGATGAATGAGGGACTTCTACCTAAGTAATATTTATCCTCATATCAAAGCCAATTTAGCATTGTGAATCAATTAACGGTGATTGTTTATGTGTAAAAAGGTAACATTCATTTCAAACAGAATAGTACCGTAATTTTGACAGAATCAGTTTTTTTGAAAGTTTTGATCAGTATTAGGAATACTTTTGAAGAAAAAAGTCAAGTGTCAATATCATTTGATAAAATAGAATTACTGTGTTAAATCATCAAATCTTGCTTTAGAATATTTCATGTGAAAGTATGCACATAAAACAGAGTAGAATGGTGGTTTCCAGAGGCTACGGAGAGGAAATGGGGAGTAGCTGTTCAGTGGTGTACAATTTCATCTGTGCAAGGTGCGTGAGTTCCAGACATCTCTTGTGCACCATGGTGCCTATAGTAACAGTAATGTATTGTACACTTAAAATTTTGTCAAGAGGGTAGATCTTACGTTAAGCGTGCTTATCAGAATAAAAAAAATTAAAGCAATACAGTATGAACACTGACAGTTTGAGTATCACACGTTTCAAGTTTCCAAAAGTTGTGCCCCTGAGAGCTTTAAATATTAAAACTCTTGTCATGAAAGCAGAAATGACTCATTATGAGGTCCAATACAAAGGATTTACCCTAATGCCTCCATATACCTGATTTTACTGAAAGCTTCAGTTCCACTGGTGTGTGAGATACTTTTAGGGCCTCACCTCTATCCCTTCCTCACTGAGCGCCAATTGCAACTTCCTAGGATTCTGTGCCTTAGGCCTCACTGTAGTCCCCAGAGCCCATACAATTCAGGAGATTAAGGCTCTACCTCCCCACATCTCCCAACAAACCTCAGCCAATGACAGATAGCTTTCAGTGGATGAATACTGCTGCTCATTCACATCTTCAATTGGCGTAAGTCTGAGGCATGTGATACCCTTTGACCGGAAGTTCAGAGTGCACACCATGCCCAGTGCAGAGGACTGGGGGAGCAGGATTGACACCCCACTGTACACAATAGATATCTTCCTCATATTATACTCTTCCCTGGCTTTATTTTTACCCTCCCCACTCCTTTATCAGTGTTTACTTGCATCATTAGCAAGTAAATCATTTCCATGCATATTCTACTCTCAGGATCCGTTTCTAGGGAGACCCAACCTAGCACAAGTTTGAAAGAAATAATGGCATCTGTACCGTTTATTCGGTCAGCACTTGCCAACATAAATCCTGGAAAACACTCCGTGCAGCTTGGTGTGGAATTCCCCAGCGACAGTGCTGCTCCCTCACTAAGGAGTATGTTATTTGCTCAATTAGGCCTTAGCCTTGATAAAGGTACATCTTTAGGGCAAAAATAAGAGCATGACTTAGAATAAGGATGACAACTAGATTTTGCCAAAAGGTAATGGGAATCAACTTTTATACAGTGCTTAGGCACTCTTTTAATAATGTACCTATATTGACTCATTTTTTTTATTATTAGTTCCAGGTGTACAAAAACAACATAATGATCAGACATTTACACCCCTCACAAAGTGATTAACCACAACAAGTCTACAACCCGTCTGATATCATGCATAGCTATTACATATACTAACTTATTTAATCTTCCCCACAACTCTGTGAAGTATCGAAAATCGTTATCTCCATTTTATAGGTGAAGAAACTGAAGAAATAGAAAGTGAACTGACAAAGCTGACACAACTTTGGAGCAAGGATTTGAACCTGAGCAAAGTAGCTCATGATTTATGCTGTTAACCACTATACCCGCCACCTGTCACGGTGCTGTTTCTTAGGTGCTATGTTGAGCATAGCAAGGGTGAATTTTGCCAAAGCATGGTAGAATGCTGAGGTCTGCCATGCCCAATGCATACGAAAATGTCTTGGTTTCTAATTCTAATGGAAGTCATGCCAGCTGAAAAAGATTCCATTAAAGGAAGGAAGAAGGAGAGGGAAGGAGGGAGGGAAGGAAACAAGGAGAAAAGGAAGGTTGAAGAAGAAAAGAAATGGAAGGAAAGAAGTCAGACATGCATCACTTCAGTTACCTCATCAAAATGGATGATAGTACGGATTTTCTGGTTGAGGCGGATAGAACATTTTGTGTTTTTGGTAGCCAAGAGGGAGACAGGAAGTGTGTACGTACGAAGAAAGCTCACAGATGTTGACGGGACGCTTGGGCCCAATGTAGACTTTGCATAGGATTGAGAAGTAAAGGCAGCCTTTGTTCAATCTCAACAGCACTGGAAAGAGCTTGTGAGCTTAAAAAGAGGGAGATTATAAAGCAAACTGGTTCAATCTTCTTTGACTGGTTCAGCTATTATGCATGGCTCTTGAGACCGAAAACGAATTGTTAGAATAAGCTGCTAATCTAAGGAGTCAGGATTCATTCATTTTAAGATATTTATTAAGCTCTTACTCTGTACCAGGCTTTGCTGTAAGTGCTTCAAAAACAGTAAGCAGAACCGATGGACCCTGCCCTCGTACAGCTTTTATTAAAGCAGCAGAGACAGATTATGAGCAAACAAAGAAATAATAAATAAGTACGTATTGTATATTTAAAGATGAAACGTGTTATGAGAAGAAAAGAAAACACAGAGTGGTCTGTGGGTGTATAAGACAATGACAGGGGCAGGAGTATTGGGGATAGTGAAAGGTGGGATTGCAATTTGATGTACAGTAGAAAGACAATGGAGCAAAGATTTGAAGAAGGGAAGGGAGTCAACCTGGCTGTTTGGGCATTTTATTTTATTTCAGTTTTTTTTAATTAGTTTTAGGTGTACAAAATATCATAATGATTAAACATTTACACCCCTCACAAAATGATAACTTCCCTCCCAGTCTACTACCCCTCTGACACTATATATAGCAGTCACAATTCCAATGACTCTATTCCCTATGCTGTACTCCACATCCTGTGACTATTTTATATATAATTACAGTTGACATTCAGCATTATTCTACATCAACTTCAGGTGTATAGCACAGTAATAAGGCATCTGCACCGTCTATGAAGTGATCCCAACGTTAAGTCCTGTGCCCATCTGACACCCTATACAATCTTTACAACATATTGGTTATGTTCCCCATACTGTATTTCATATCCCCATGATTATTTTGTGACTACTAATTTGTACTTTCTAATCCCTTCACCTTCTCCCCTGTCCCCCAATCCCCCTCCCATCTAGCAACCATCAGTTTTTTCTCTGTGTCTCTGAGTCTATTTCTGTTTGTTTGCTCATTTATTCTGTTCTTTTGATTCCACATGTAAGTGACATCATTTGGTATTTGTCTTTCTCAATCCGACTTATTTCCCTTAGCATAATATTTTCTAGATCCATCCACGTTGTTGCCAATGGTAAGATTTCATTCTTTTTTAGGGCAGAGTAATACACCATTGTATAAATGTACCACAATTTCTTTACCCAATCATCTATTGATGGGCATTTCAGTTCTTTCCATATCTTAGCTACTGTGAATAGCACTACAATAAACATAGGGGTGTGTATATTTTTTCGAATTAGTGTTTTGGATTTCTTTGGATAAATACCCATGAGTGGAATTGCTGGGTCATAAAGTAGTTCTATTTTTTATTTGTTGAGGAACCTCCATACTGTTTTCCATAGCAGCTGCACCAATTTGCAATCCAACAGTGCATGAGGGTTCCCTTTTCTCCACATCCTCGCCAACACTTTTTTGTTGATTTATTGATGATAGCCATTCTGACTGGGGTGAGGTGGTATCTTATTGTGGTTTTTATTTGCATTTCTCTGATGGTTAGTGACGTTGAGCATCTTTTCATATGTCTGTTGGCCATGTGTATGTCCTCTTCGGAGAAATATCTCTTCATGTCCTCTGCCCAGTTTTTAATTGGGTTGTTTGGTTTTTTTGATTTTTTTTTTTTTTTGGTGTTGAGTTGTGTGAGGCTTTTTTTTTATGTGAATTTTGTAAATTTTAGACCCCTTATGAGATGTATCATTGGCCAATATCTTCTCCCATTTAGTAGGATGTGTTTGTTTTGCTGATGGTTTCCTTGGCTGTGAAAAAACTTTTTACTTTGATATAGTTCCATCTGTTTATTTTTTTCTTTTGCTTCCCTTGCCCGAGGGGATATATCAGTAGAAATATTACTAAGGGTAATGTCTGGACATTTTAAATAGTCAGTGCAAAGGTCTACGTGTCAGGAGCATGCTTAACTTGATCAGTGACCCGCAGGAAATCCAGTGTGTCTGGAAGACAATGATTTGGGGTGAGTAGTAGAACTTGAGATCAGAAGGGCTGTGTGGGTCCAGACTTTGAAGTGTTTGGTAGACCATTGTAAAGACCACCTTTCACTATGAGTGAGATAAGGGCCAGTGTAGGTTTTTGAGAAGAAGAGTGACATGATCTGATTTATACTTTTAAAGGATCACACTGGTTGAGAGTCAAACTGCGGGGAATGAAGAGTAAAAGCAAGGAGAACAGTTGGAGAAGAGATGCCAGTGGCTTGGGCTAGGGTAGGAAGGAGAGATTTTTAGATTCTGGAAATGTTTTCAAAGTGGAGATAGCAGATTTATTTCTGTAGTCACACAGAAACTTGAGCTTGGATGTATAAAGACCCATTCTCAGCAGATTTGAGGCTCAGTTAGGAAAATTTAGGTGTGCTGTGAACTTGGCAGTGGGTCCCTTGAGGGATGTAATATTTCTTCTCATTGATATTTTTGCCTCCCATCCTCCAGTCTGGCCTTGAAACGGGCACAAGTACTGGCCGTGGAGGTCTTATCACCCTGATCAAAATCTTTCTATTCTGGAATCTATTTCATTGCATATTTAATAATATGCACAAATTTGCACAAATAATATGCACAAATCTAATAATATCAGTCACTTGAGTGAAGCCAAAACTAATGCCATGCAAAAACTGACTTTTTCTATTCTAATATTAGGAGAAGTAGATAATGAAACAAGGCACTACATATACAAATCTGAAGGAAAATAAAAGAATGACTTTCTGGCCACATCGTAATACAGGGGCATGGCTAGATAAAGGGATAGATATTTCACGGATTTAATAATATTCTTACAAAAGGATATTGCCATTGTTGTAAATTACATAGTCACGGATCACAGAAAATATCAAAACAAAATTTGATTACAAACTTTGAAAAAATTCTACATCAATTTTCTAATAGAATAGTTTGGTGCATGGAAAAATACGACTTTCATTAATACTACCATGTTGTAAGAAGTGATCTTTTGGACAATATACAACAATTTGAATAATGTAATCATTGAGTGATTTCTCTAGGGAAATTTCAAGTTTTTCAACTAACACGTTTATTCAGTTATAAATATAATTCTTTCTTCAAGTGCTTTTATGATTTGGGATATATTTGTTTGAGTTGCTATTTACATTTTTGAATTACTTTACAAATATTAATCTATTCACTGTAATTTAAGTCTCGCTTAAATCATTTGTATAGTACTTCATTTTTCACTTCTGTTATACTGAAGAGATTATAGATATTTGCTGTATTGTAGTCATACCTAGTCCATATTTATATATGCTTTGGTACAGTTTTTTAAAATATGTTTTATACATGTCTCTATTTTGTACAAAATTGTTCATTTTTTCTCTCTTCCATTATATTATCAGGCCCAGCAGTTGTCCTTCTCTAACTCCCTTACTTCAATTTACTCCCGTCTCTGCTAAAATGTATTTAGAGAACTCACTCCTACTCGTTCCATTCTCCCAGCAAGACTATTTTGATAATCCCCACCCTATAAATTCTGGAAATCAGAAACTTCCACATTAAAACTTATGATTCATGAGGCTAGTGGAAATTTCGAGGTTGCAATTAAGTTGCTAGGAGTTTTTCTTCTATTCATGAACTATTCATGCTGTTCTTTGACCAATTGTGATGTTACTTTTTGGTCTGTGATCTATAATTACTGATTTATTACTCATTCAAAGATAGTACATCATCCCATGAAGAATGTTTTGGCCAAAATAAATACTTATATTTAGGAAGTGTTTTTCCCATGTGGACCATAAACTGTGAAGAAAAAATCAAAAGGGCAACTTACCACAGAGCCACTGAAATTAAGTTTTAAAATTTCTTTAGAAGCTCAGAAAAATCTAATTAATAAGTACTTTAATGCCTTTTGATTGAACACTCTTCCCAATTTGATATGTCATTAATGTAGTGCCTGATAGCTGGATGGGACATAAAGAGGTTAAGAATTAGATTTATATAGGGTGTTGCTTTCATCTGTCAGATAAAGACAAATTCCAGAGAGTGAAAATGACCTGGAGTTTGAGCTGGTACTCCAATTTATCTTTCTCAATTTTAAGATAGATCTACTCCCCAATGGTTGCTGTCACAACAGCTACTAATGGGTTTCTATAATTCTTTTTTTTTCTTAGAAATGAAAGTTGTGTGCTCTTCGGTGAACCAAGTTACAATGGGTCTCAAGGCATTTTTTGTAAGCTCAAACTGCTTAAAGCTATTTTCACCTTCCTAAAATGTGAAAACAATAGTGCAGGGTTTTGCAAATCTACATACACACACATGCATTTAAGTCTATGTATACCCATTGAACTGCAGGGCTAAATTTATTAAGATGGTGATACTGAGTCAACATCAGCAAAAGATACAATTTCACCATTTGCAGTGATTTGTAAATGGACCATCTACTTATCTATCTATCCCCTATGCAGACCAATATCCATTATACTTAGGACTGCTAGGGGAAAAAAAAATCTTGTTCTTCTTGTTCACTACTGTATCTACAAGTCCTAGAAAAGTACCTAGCACTCAGTAGTAACTCAGTGTACATCTGTTGAATGAATGAATGAATGAATGAATGACAGTCTTGTAAGTCCAGATTTGGACTCTGTGATTGAATGGGACAGAGCAATATCAATCTGTCAATAACAAGACTGAAAAAACGATTCCAAATTTCTTTTACATATTATACCTAACTCCATGAGTTAAATCATTAAGACATGTGAATTTTAACAATCTACGCATATATACCAGCATGGAGATATTTGATCTAGGTTTGTGAATACTGCATTTGTTTTTGACTAGCCTTATTTTATTTTTTGCCATAATTTAATTTTTTTTCAGTTACAGTTGACATTCAGTATTATTTTATATTAGTTTCAGGTGTACAGCATAGTGATTAGATATTTATATAATTTACAAAGTGATCTCATGATTAGTCTACTACCCACCTGGCACTGTACATATTATTACAATATTATTGACTGTATTCCTTATGCTTTACTTTACATCCCTGTGACTATTTTATAACTACTAATTTGTACTTCTTAATTCGTTCACATTTTTCACCCAGCCCCCTAAACCCCACTCCCATCTGGTAACCAACAGTTTGTTCTGTGTATCTATGAGTCTGTTTCTGTTTTGTTTTTTTGTTTGTTTGTTTTTTGGGGGTTTTCTTGTGCATGTTTATTGTGTTCTTTAGATTCCACATATAAATGAGATCATATAGTATTTGTCTTTCTCTCTCTGACTTATTTCACTTAGCATAATATCTTCTGGGTTCATCCATGTTGTTGCAAATGGTCACTAATTCAAAAAGCTATAGGCACCCGCTATGTTCATTGCAACAATATTTATAACAGCCAAGATGGGGAAGCAACCTAAGTGTCCATCAGTAGATGTTTGGATAAAGAAGCTGTGGTACATATATACAATGGGGTATTACTCTGCTATGGAAAAGAATGTGCATACTAAATTTTAAACCAGTCATTTATCAAAGTGTATGGCAGGAAACTCACATATAATTCAGCTGTTAGTAGTATTTTTCTGAGTCACTGAGCTTGTATTATATGCTTATGACAAGCAGTAGGCTAAAGAGGTTGGCAAAGCACTGGATTTGAACCTGAAACACTTCGATTTAGGTACTGTATCTGACTCCTAATCGTTATGTCCTTAGGCACGTCACGTGCTTTTCTAAATCTCAGGGGTTTTTTTAGCTTTGAAATTTGATCATGCTAGTATCTATCATAGCCTTCTCAGCAACACTATTGTGTCGAGTGAAATTATGTCGGATTTTGTAGAAAAAAATTTATAAAACTGTGTAATTATGTAAATTTTAAGATTTGTAAATCTCATATTACTTCATCAATATTCAAAAATCTTAAAAAATTTTATAAATTAAATTTCCATGTAAGTAATGCTAAAAGCAAATTGCCTTTAAAAATGTGGTAAACCTTATAAAATCACGTATTTACATGTACAAAACTTTTTATAAAGTGTTAACAACAGCATATAATATACAGAAAGGTATTTCTAGATTTAGCATCTAGGCTAGAGGTAAAAAGAAGAGTTTAACGTAAAAAAATAAAATGCATATAGGCTAAAAAAAATTTTGCTTTCCACAAAAACTTCTGTTAGAGAATCTATATACTTTCAATCATATTCCTTTACTGTGTTTCCAAAGCTACATATTTCTTATTCAGGGGTAAAATTTTCCATTATTCTATTGATTTTCAATGCCAAATAAATAACATATATATACATAATATGTTATATAAGTGTGTGTGTGTGTGTGTGTGTGTTGTGTGTGTGTGTGTTTTCTTTTTTAGGTACAGTTTGCAAACTGTAAAACATTTTAAGTTTCCATGCAACATGGCCTTTACAAAGAATAGGATGATGTTTTTTAGTTTGTTTAAGAGTTTGTTGTTGTTTTTTGTTTGGAATTTTGTTTTTAATGAGATGCATTGAATTAATTTTTTTCAAATTCTACTTAAGTAACTTAAAATTCTTCGTTCTGAGTTCAGAACCCTGACAAATTATTTAAAAAACATTGAAGCTCTAAAAGAAGAATAGTTTAATCAGTAGTGTTACCTTTTTTTTTTTTTTTGAGTTTTGAGCTTTGTTACTGTTAATCATTTGGCTGTTTTTCTTTTGCTATTTAGAAAAGCTAGTCTGTATTCATTTTCCTGTTTAAATTGGTGATCATGAACATGTTAAGACTGAAAAAACATTCAGTTGAACCTTATAAATTGATGTTACATGGGTCAAAATAATCAAATATTGGCGATTGTATATAGTTCAATCTAATACAGTGACCTTTATTTCTGAATCCTAATGCATATCATTAAACATTCAAGAAAAAAAATCAAGAACTTTGTCTTGTAAATCACCTTAACGGACACCAATTACTACAAATTTCCAAATTTAATTTGCCGAAACTTAGATGAAAGATTGAAGAATGTTCTTATCATGAAGGAAATCTGTGGGATTTCCAACAAGGTAAGGAAATGAGGTGGAGTGATAGGGTTCTGTTCCGATATCGTGTTTTTGTTTTGTTTTGTTTTTCTTAAATTTATGCATTTAGGTTCAGAACAATTATATGAAACAGTGGTTTTGCTTTTTTCTCCCTCATGTAAAACATGGAAAGCATGTTCTCCCAACATTAATAGCATTAATCATTTAAAAAATTGGCAAAATATTACCAAATATGTTTCCAATTTTTCCAAAATTGTGTACTGTCATTTGTATTAATTTGTACAGATTTAATTACATTCTGTCTTGTATAGTAGTTATCAATGAACTTGCTTGATCTCATACCAGATTTTCAGTTTTTTATCAAAATAATAAAGGGCTCATGATTGCATATTTAAACAGGAAAGGAGTATAAGGTGAAAAGGAGAAAGAAAACCATTCTGTTCACATTTTTCAATCCCATTCCTTGGCGGTAATCAGTTTTTTAGGTTTCCCTGGATTGCTATGTTGCCTGAGAATTTTTTTTCCTTAAAACGTACCTCCCCCTCTCTGCTCAGTGACACAAACTTAAAACCATGTCCTGGTTCTAAAACAATTGGCCACATAGAATGCCACGTGTCTCATTCTTAATGAAGAAAAAGCATTTACTTTGACACTCGGTTAACTATGTGTAAGAGCCAATTTTTTTCTCAAGATTTTCTGTAAAATGATTTACACAGTGTGCACAATTAACAGAAAATGTGGCTATCACAAAATGACTTGTGAAACTGTTTTCAATTTCGTTGGTGCTGATGGATTAGAATTGTTTTCCAGGAACACTAGGAGCAGTGAAGTGCCGGTTTGCATCGTTCTTTTTTCTTCTTGTTGAATGTTCTGTGGCATCTGGGAAACTTGGGCAGACGTTATTCTGAATGAAGGACGAGGTCTGTTGTCAGGTATCTGAGGTACTGAGAGGAAAGCACGGAGAAAACTTAGCCAAGAAATGCCGATGGACTGTTATTCTACTATTTACTCTAACAGCTAAATGACTGGTAAAATAAAATCAACAGAGAGATTTCTGAATAGCTCACATCTGTTGGGGCCTGAATGCATATTGCAATGGATCAGAAACAATGCAACAGATCTTAAAGGTTCAGTGATTCCATTCACATTGGATTTTCATAAGCAAATTAAGATTCAGAGCTTCAACTCCCTTTTTCACTTCAAATCAACAAATATGTATAAGGTCTAAAAACTGTGCTTAACACTCTAAATGAGAAATATATATAATATTAGATGATGTAATGCAGAATTGTACACCTGAAATTATGTAATTTCATTAACAATTGTCACCCCAATAAATTTAAAAAAAAAGAAATATATATAATATGTGGTCCCTGCACTCTAGTAATTTGTAATATTAATTGAAAACATTTCATAGTTACACAAACAAGGTAGAAAGTAATAAAGGTAGGAAAGCATAACATAGCCAAAATATATAGAAGACATGAGTAGAATTCATGCAGAGGAGAAAGCAATGTAAAAAGCAGACACGGAGAATAATTTTGTAGAGAAGAAAGCCTTTGAATATAATTGGACTTTAGACGATACTAATAGGTATCACTTATTTATTATGTGCCAGGACATATCCTAAAATTCTTTATTTATGGTAATTTCTATGGTAATCACAACAACCCTATGAGAAAGCATTATTATCATACCCATATTCAGAATTATCCAAGTTGAAGATGGTGATTTGGATCCGAGTGGGGTCAAATGTTGGATACATTCTGAAGGGGAAGCCCATAGAATTTGATGGCCAACCAGTTGCATGTGAGTTGGTGGAGAGAGGATTCAGGTATCACACTACTAAGAATTTTGGCTTGAAAAACTGGAAGAATGGAGCTGCCATTAACGATAGAATGAGGAAAATTATAGGAGGATCAGGTCAGGGTGCAAGGTTGAGTACATGTTTACTTTTGACATGTTAAGTTTAAGATGTTTATTAGATATCCATGTGGATATCACAGGGGCAGTTGGATATATGTAAGTCAGAGTTCAAGAGAGAATTTTGATGAGAGAGATCATTTTCGGAATCATTGGGGGTAATTTGTTAGCTCCTCTTCCACAGTTGCTCACAAAGCATGGGTCTTTTCCTGTGTTACTTTCTCAGCCCTCTTTCCTCTCAGCCTGCCTCTGTAGACAATCTTAGCCACTCCATGACCTACATATCACCTTGACACAGATGGATCTTATTGATGAGTTGGGAAACGGGATACGCAAGATGTCACAGATTGATTGCTCATCGTGGCCAACAGAGTGGGGCGTCTAGCAGATGTAGGAACTGAGACATTTTATGACTTCTTCTGCTTAACATTTTCGCTGCGACGTTCATCTATAGTTGAATGATATTTCTGAACCACTGACTGCAGCATTTGACTTTACCCCCGAGCTCAGTGTTCCAGAAAGGAAGTTTAGGAAAGCAGATGTACATTTGTCTATATTTTTGTGTTTTTCAAGAACGAATAACACTAGGACATTGTTGTACTTTAAAGTAATCATTTATTTTAAAGAATATAGCACCTTAACTATATTTACTTAAAATATAAATACTGTAATTATTTTCTGGGGATTTTTGACACATTTTGGAGAACAGACTTGAAATCAATTAATGCAGTGAAAGGGTAAGGCTACAGCAAAGTGTTTGTGGGCCAAGAAAAGTAAAAGGACTTTGTCTTTCTGGCTCACTGTTATATCCCCAGTACGTAGAATGTGCCTGGCACATAATAGGTTTTCAGCAGACATTAGTTGAGTTAATGAATGAAGACAGAGATGTAGCTCTCAGAAAAGTAGAGCGAAACCTGGGACATGGCACAACTAGGTAAGTAAGACTGGGGAGACCATGGCTATGCTTCATGTACTGAATGCTGCATAGGAGGAGAGAAGAAGCACTGAAGAAACTATTAGTGAAGCAATAAATAGCAATTTCCTTCAGGAAGTAGATATGGGAAAAATGTTATTTACAGGTGTTTATAACCATTTGCACACATAAGTCATTTTGAGAATTGAAAACTGAGGGATCATTCGAAAGCGGTTTTATATATATAAATATATATTTTATATATATAATTTTATATATTTTTATATATTTTATATATTTATAAATATATATTAATATATATATATATATTATATTATTTATAATTTATATATATATTTTATATATTTAATTTTTTAAATTTTAAGATAGCTTTTTTCCTACTGAAACAGTTTTACTAAGGGAATATTGGCCACATTTGAAATAATTTGTAAATAATTTTGTAAATAATTCCTAAATATTTTATAGCAAACCTTACAATAGAAGACAGAATTTGAGATTCTTGTCTGTATATGTATCTTACAGTCGACGTGTTATTTAAAATCTTACCTTGGTAAGAATTTTAAAGTCATGAAAGTGTGTTTGAGCTTACTTATTGGTATAAAATAGGACTAAAGAATCCTGTAAATTACAGACATTTTCCTTTTTTAATTATGTGCTGAAGTATTAAGCAAGTGCTGAATTGAATTTTATGTTTTATCTTTGTGAAATGCCCATTTATTTTCATGACTACAGAGAAGGACCAACAGAAATGATGCTATTTTAAATATTAGAAATCATACTGGCACTTTTCATACTAATTTTGAAACAAAGAACTTAGCTGTAGGTACGAAATGGCGTTAAATATCCAATAAGTTGTTTTGAAAGTTCATTTTTATCAGACGTGCTTAACAATAAATTCAGTTTATCAGATATGACTATCCCCTGCTCCAGCTCTGTTCAATTTCTACCGTATCTACTTTGACATTCATACAAATAGCTTTACCATTTAGATGGGTAAAGGCATTTCTGTAATGAAACACTCTGACAGCAAGGGAATCGTTGTCACTTTACATTAAATGGAAGACAAACTAAACAGCAGTAATCTGCCCGTTATGATGGAGAACAGAGCATACTTAAATTAAGAGTTGCTTGAGACCTTTATCTCAACCTGATTAGTTGGCAAATAGGTCCCTTGCTTGGTTCCCTAGATACATTGTCTGTAGTCTCTCATTTCCCTTTTCAGTCTGTTTAAGGCATTTATGGCACAATACTTGAAAAAACAAAGTACTTTTAGGTTCAAATCGTTTGTGTTATGAATCCCCTTTAAAAACTGATTCTCTTCTTAAAGAGAGACCCATGTTTTAAAATATCGTTTATCTCAAAGTTGAGGCCTACATTATTCTGTGTTATCAATTAATTCTTATTTGAACAAGCTTTTCAGCTAGAAGTGTGAACTAAAGCAGCATAGTTCATAGTCTTCTGTTTTTTTCCTTATTTTGCATATCTGGACTTCATCTTTCAATTGTGAAAATTACTTCACTATCTATTTTTTCTCTATTAACAGTGTATAAATAAGGGTCTTATTGAATTTATTTGATACGTGAATCAGAGTTGCAAGGATGCTATTTTAAAATATTAAGGACTTAAATTATATAAACCCATGTACAAACAAACACCTTCCAGAAATTAAAATTATCTTTTGCAGAAAAAGTGGTTAACAAATAAACATCTTACAGAATTGAAATGAGGGTCGGGGAGGTCAATTCATGGGGCATGTCAAAATTAAGAAAGAAGAACTAAAAAGTAGGTATTTCATCATTTTTCCATCATATTTTCAGGTAAGATAAGGAACTATTCAGGGATAGAAATGGAAATAATAGATTCTATAGTGATCCTAGGGATTTTTCTATCACCATAGCAACTAGAGGAACTATGGTTTCATTTTTAGAGGGTCAGAAACTGTAAAGATCACTTATTTCTAGACGAACTAAAATAGTGAAAAGCTATAAAAGATCTCATCTCTGACTTTAAACTGTGGGAACTGCTACAGAATGTTCTTTGGTGCATATACCATTTTTCTGTGTGCAATGCCTCGGGGACAAGAGTATGTGTAAGGACTTTAAAAAGGATTTCCTGGACTCTAGCCAATTTTGAAAGCATTCTTTGAGAATGCACCGGAGGAGCTATTATCTAGATATCCAGGGAGTATGACATCCCCTGCCCCAGTTCTTGCTTTTTGCTTTTCTCATTTAAGATAGAAAGTTTTCTTGCCTTTGTAACACGCTGCCCAGGATTGCTAAAACCATTCATAACTCGATTTTGAGCAACTCGACCACTTTGCAGAGAACTGGGGACTCTGCAGAGATTCGGGTTAAAATCAGGAAGGTTGGCAAGCTCAAATCCTCAGAGAGAGAAAGCACACACACACACACACGCATCAAAGCCATACTTTTATTCTAGTGGGTAAAATTGTCTTTCCCGTCTCTTGAATTTCAGCCTCCTAGGAGATTATAGCCATTCGTTTTAAGTGTTTGGGCTCCTAATGTACAGACAAAGGTGGCTGGTGGCTCCAAGGTGAACTTAAGTAATCAGCCTGTCGGTAAGCTGGCCACTAGGTGTCAAGGGGAGAATCTTTCAGAGTTCTGGGTCTTTGTCCTTGGGTTTGCAGCCACGCTAAAATGGAGTCCATGACGCCACCACCATCAGGGTTTGAGACTCCAGTGCAAGGTCAGTCGAGTTAAACAACAAAGAAGTCATGTTGGCACGTCTTCCTAGCAGCTGACCTAATCAGGCCCTTGGGATAGCCCTAAATGTTCCACTCAAGGCTCCAGGTCACCAGAAGATGGTCATGAAACTTTGCCATGTGAATTACCAAAAAAAAAAAAAAAAAAAGGAAAGAAAATGTAGACTCTGTAGGGTGCCAGATGGGCACTGGATTTATCAGGGGGATCACTTCATAGACTGTGTAGATGCCTGACCACTGCACTATACACCTGAAGCTGAAGCTGAATAATACTGAATGTCAACTATAATATTATAAGTGTGTGTGTGTATGTGTGTATGTCATCACAGGATGGGGAGTACAGCATAGGGAATAGAGTCAATGGAATTGTAGCAGCTATATAAGTTGTCAGAGAGGTAGTAGATTGGGGAGGGGGGTAATCACTTTGTGAGGGGTGTAAATGTCTAACTATTACATTGTTTTGTACACCTGAAACTAATATAAAAAATAAAAACAATAAAAAAAGAAAAGATAAGAGACATGCTCGACTGCACTGACTTTTAGGACGTGACTAATATATATCAGTCCATTCTATCTTTTTTAAAAAAAAAACATTTTTGTTATATTATCAGTTTTCTTTTTATTAGTAGCAAACATTTCTTCAATAAAGAAGTGTCTTATGTCAAATACAGCAAACCATAATGTAGCGCTAAGCTATTTTCAATTTTGTAGTGAAAGAGGATGACAGTGGAAGACAATCTGCTCTGCCCAGATTTATATTTTCACAATTTCCAAATGCTGAAATTGCTCTTGATGAGATCACCAGTGGCCTCCTAAATTGCCGAAGTTCACTTCCCCCTCCTGTTCTTAGCTGCATTTTATTTGTTGCTAGCTTCCTCCCTCCCTCCTGATATTCTTTCTTCCCTCGGTTTTGAAATACTTGGCTCTTCTGATTCTCCCCCTAGGTCTGATGAGAATTACTCTTTGGGTATATTCGTCTCTTTCCTCTGCCTCTGCTTCCCATGGAAGTTCATCTTGAGGCAACCTTTCTTCTCACTCTTTACTCTAAAAATACTTTTTGTGCAATTTGACCAGCAATGACTGGCAACTCTGGGATGTAACACCCGTAGAAGACAGTTTCAACCGACATTCCTCCAGATAAGTACTCTCACAAGGTATTTCTTTGTTGGCATGGCCTCCACTCTTTTGTATGATACTACTTGACCTGTCAGATAACTACTCGTACCACAGAGTTAAATTGAGTTGCTTAACAAAAGTAATGAAGCCTTCCAATCACAAGGTACACAGACTTGAAGAGAACACCTTGGAAATTATAAACAACCCCTCTCTGAAATTAATTCACATTACCCATAACCATTGCATCTTATATTTTCTTTAGCTAATTTGCAAGACCTGGGAGCACCACTGCTCTTTTTCTTTGGTTACCACTACAAGATTGACTCTTACCCCTCACAACTTGCGTTATCTATATTCTCCCCTCTTTCTACAGCTTAGTTCTCTCCCAAGGCAAGTCTTCCTGCAACACAGACAGAAGTCTTAGAATAAGGCAGGAGAATCCCCTAAGATCTACCCATAACATCTCTACTGCTGCCCAATTTGACTTGTGGAGTTTGCTTCAGAGCCTGCCTTCTGGGAAGCTGCAGGCTCAGCCATAGCCACTTTCTATCCAGCCTTGTCTCCATCTCATACCTGGTTAAAATCTTCCCCGGTTTTGCCTGAAAGTAGGCAAACATATTTCTATTATTGATACTTGTTAAGTTTTTTATATTTCTATTTCTCTTGACAGGAAACACAAGATCTCTGGATCAGAGAACATATCACTAATTACTCAAGAACATGTTTACACCAATTCCCATGCCCCAAATCCCCATAGGAAAATGCAATGAGGGCCAGATGTTTGTCATGCGGGCATTGCAGTACAGGAGAGAAACCCCCAAATTATGAGTATCAGAGCTTATGTAAGTAAGCTGGCATATGAGAGAGAGAGAGAAGGGGGTGGGGGGAGAGAGAGAGAGAGAGAGAGAGAGAGAGAGAGAGAGAGAGAGAGAGAGAGAGAATTTTGCTGTGGAATGTAAATAAATCCTCTCCAGGGAGAGGGGAAGGTAGCAGTCTCTTGTTCTTGGAAGGTAGGTTAGAATATAAGCAAAGGTCTCCAGACTGATAAGTTTGTAAACCTCTCTGGAGCAATGTACTAGTCTAAACTCCAAGGTATGTTCCCTGTTCAGTCATTTTTTAACCCAATTCCCAATTTGCTGAGAAAGCCCAGACTTTGCGGAAAGGTGAAAATATGTCTGGCCCAATAGTAGTTGCCATCTCATTCCTCTTCTCAAAATTGAACGCCAGTTGCCTATTAGATATGTGCTGTCTGATGCCCCAATTGCTCTCAATACGATTATGTCAAAAACTGAACTCATCACATACACACGTACACACACAAGCAGGAATGTACTCGAACCTGTTCATCCATCTGAAATAGTTTCACTCAGTGATACCACTATTCACCTGGATATCCAGGCCAGAAACCTGGGAGTTGTTATTCAAGTCTTTCCTTTTCTTCACCCAACACACAGTCATTGAGTTCTGTCGCCTTCTTCCTTTCAAACTCCCTTTTCAATTCAGTGCAGTAATGAATACCAACTAGATATTTGATTACCTTAATGGATTTTTGTTAATTTTGTAGATGTAATAATGGTATTATATGTACTTTCCTTGAAAAGAGTTGCTATATGTTGGAAATATATGCTGAAGTATTTATGGATAAAATATTATCAATTTATTTCAAAATAATCCAGTTGAGATGAGTATGTGGGAGCATAATGAAACAACGGTGTCTATGGCTTCATAAGAGTCAACACTGGACAGTGGGTTCATGGGGACTATTTGTACTATTTTCCAGCATTTGTATATATTTGACATTTTCTATAATACTTTATAGATCATGGTTTCCCACTGGTTACTGAATTAAACTCAGAATTTTCAAAGTGTATCATTCAACATCTCCAGTGTCTGTTTGCTGACCCATTTTCCCCTAATCCCCTAAATTTCCAAAATATCAGCCGAATATGCATGCACATGCTCCCTGTCTTAGCATGTGTGCAACATGCTAACTATAACATTCTGCCCCCTTTAGCTACTCAACTGTGTCACCTCCAGTTTGCACTTCCTTCATGAACCCTTTCCTGAGCTTGTGACCAAATACGATATATAATTCATTCTTCCTCTGAACTTCCAGAAAAGATTTGGTACCACTTAGAGCACTCATCATATTCTTTCTTGTAATACAGTTGGGGCTTCTACACTTTTATTTTTAACTTCAGTCCTCCAAACCACACCCTCCCTTACTACCAGAATCTGATCAATTTAAAACTTCTCAAAAACAAACAAATAAAACTGTGATTCACCTACTTTTGCTGTCTCTGTATTGAGCCTTTTACATGGAAGAGCTCGATAAACGTTTGCTCAAATGACTTGTGTATAACAATTCAGATTTAAAAAAAAATTTATACTAGCTAAGCCAGCCAAATGTGTAATTTTTAGCAATTTTTTTGAAAGTCAATATTTTTAAAGAATTTCATCACATAATGAGTTTTTGGTTTGTGATATTTTCCCCCTTAAATACAATCTAGATAAAAATTTATGGATTTAATTTATGTCATACAGTTGTTTCTTCATTTATTCAACAGAAATGCATCAGTACCTACCCTTTGCCATGTATAGGTTTGAGCTCTGGAAACCCAAGAGAGAGCAATGCAGATAACATCCCTGCATTCATGGGGGCTAATCTCGTGGTGTAGAGAGACCACTAGATATATAATTTTATGTTATGTTAATAAGTGCCACGAAGAATAAAGGATATACAGAGTGACTGGGGCTGCTATTTAAAGTAGAGTGGTAGAGAAGGCTCCTTTGATGTGAGAAAGAACTAAGGGAGCCAGCCATATAAATCTGTTGGAGGAAAAGAATATTTTGGCAGCGAAAACAGCAAGTGCAGAAACCTTGAAGCAAGAGTATGCTTGGCATACTTGAGGGACCCAGAGGGGCTAATGAGGCTGAAATATTGTGAACTTGGAAGAAACTAGGAAAAGATAAGATTGGAATTGGAGGTCACTTACAACCAAGTCATAGAGCTTTGTACTAGGTCATGATAAAGATTATTGCTGTGATGAAGAGCCATTGGAGGGTTTGGAGTGGAGGAGTAATATAATCGGATTTATGTTTTAAAAGAATCTCTTTGGTTCTTGTCTGGAAAATTGGGAGAAGGGCAAGACTGGAATCAGGAGGATCATTGAGGTAGCTGTTGCAATAATCTAGGTGAGATATAATGACAACTTAGAGCTATAGCAAGGGAGGTAATTTGGAAATTCTCAAATTCTAGACATATTCTGGAAAGAGAGCTGAGAGGATTGTCTAAAGATTTGAATACTGGAGGTTAAAAAAGAAAGCTCAAGGATGATTCCAAGGTTGTCCATTGTTAATTGATATGTCATTTACTGAAATAAGGCAACCATATGAAGAGAAGGTTAAGGGAACGCAGTTCAGTATTTGGTTAGGGCCATATTAAGTTTGAGATGCTCATGAGATATCCAAGTGTCAAGAAACTAGTTGGATCTTTTGAGTCTGGAGTTCAGGGTTGAGGTCAGGGCTGTAGATACAATTTGGGAGCCACTGTTGTATAGAGGGTATTTACAGTCATATGACAAAGGAAAGAAATGTGAGAACTAAGCTAGAGCACTCAATATTAAAAGATTAATAAGAGGAGAAGGATTCAGCAAAAGAGCCTGAGAGGCAGTAGATAAGAAAGTGGAAGAAAAACCAGAAGTATTCAGGTTACAGAAGCCAAATGAACATGGAGTTTTAAGATAGAGGGAGAGATCAACTGTATCAAGATGAGGACTGTGAATTACCTATTGAATTTCGGCATGTTGAAACCACTAAGCTTCAGGACTGATGATTTTAAGAAATCAATGATTAAGAATTTCTGGGGTGGTCGGATGGCTCAGTTGGTTAGAGTGTGAGCTCTGAACAACAGGGTTGCTGGTTCGATTCCCACATAGGCCAGTGAGCTGCACCCTCCATAACTAGATTGAAGACAATGAGCTGCCACTGAGCTGCTGGAGCGGCGGCCAGATGGCTCAGTTGGTTAGAGCGCGAGCTCTTAACAACAAGGTTGCCGGTTCAATTCCCATCCATGGGATGGTGGGCTGTGCCCACTGCAACTAAAGACTGAAAATGGTGACTGGACTTGGAGCTGAGCTGAGCCCTCCACAACTAGATTGAAGGACAACTCCCTGGAG
>NC_138046.1:102645498-102652998 GCF_964194185.1 Rhinolophus hipposideros
GTTGGGCCATTGGTAAATTTTAGCAGTTTAGATTGCTAACACCAAGTACTCCATTATTCAATAAGCATCTAAGCCTAAAGCTGAAATTATGACAGTGTATAAAATTTCAGGATATTAACTTTTCTGGACATGTAAGACAGGCCTTGCATAAGATTAAAGAGCTTCTTCTTTTCTAGCAACGCATTCATGCCAGGCATGCTTTCAGTGTTTTACATACATGGTTTCACCCTCAGGAGAACCATACTTTACAGATGAGGAACTTGAGGTTTAAAGAGAACAAATAATGTCCCACACTCACATACAAAGCATATGGCAGAGCCTGTATTTTGACCTAAGTTACAGATCTTTATCTTCTATACCCATGGCCTCTTGTGCATTTCACATAAGATTTCTTAGGCTCAAGGATTATAGTCTCCCCGATGTCATTCTTCAGTAGTAGCAACAGGGAAACATATAAACACTTTTTAAAAAAATCTTGTGTCTGAGACTACAGTGTTTTAAATAGATACTTAAAATTTACAAGGTGCTGTCTTCATGTTCAATATCTGTAGAAGAAATAGACTGTGATTCTGTAAGATGCTTGGCAAAGCCAAGTGGTAACGGATATTCTCAAATGCTTGAGGGATCCTGACTCATTCTTTGGCAGTCAAAGTCCTACTCATCTCTCAGGACTCAGTGCAAATATCAGCATTTGGAATCCTTCACTGGTATCAATCAATTATTTCATTCTCTATGATCCTATAACTCTCTGTTTATGTACTTCTTTTACAAGTGCTTATCATGAATTTATATGTCTTACCATAGCTATGTGTAGCACTATACAGTCCAGTAGAGTGTTTATTCCTATAGGGCAGAAGCTGTGCTATGCACCTGTCACCCCTAAGCCAAATAGTATAATTACATGGTAGGTTCTCAATAGTACACTAATTTTTTGATTGATAAGTCATTAACTGTAAATGTAAACTGCTCACTCAAAAATTGTAGTATTTTGGAATCAATAAGGTTCTTGTTTCTTTGGTTAACAAGAATTTCATTTCCATTTTATTCAACAGTATATTTATGTATGGCAAGTTTTCGCATATTTACTTTCATTTTTCTTTCTTTTTTAAAATTTATTGGGGTGACAATTGTTAGTGAAATTACATAGATTTCAGGTGTACAATTCTGTATTACATCATCTATAAATCCCATTGTGTGTTCACCACCCAGAGTCAGTTCTCCTTCCATCACCATATATTTGTACTTTCACTTTTCTATAAGACTGAATTATGACTTTGAGTGTGGTTATAGTGATATATGAATAATATGAGATCTTGATATGTTCTTCTAATTATGGTATTTGAGGGAAATAAACAGTCTCTCAAAAAGAAAAATATACCTATTAGCCACTAAAGTCAACATAACTTTCTGGTGGAAGTCAACAATTTTTTTGTTTGTTTGCTTACTTGCTTGTTTTAATTTCTGCTATTGGGGGGGGGTGTTGCCATTTTTAAAATTCTAACACTTTAATCTGTTTACTCTGTGAGAATTGCAAATTCTTTCCTGTAAGGCAATTGTCACAAGAATTATTTTCTTATTAGTTTTAGTTTATCCATGGACAGTCTCAAATTCCTTTTGAAAGCATCAGTTTCCTCAAGGGAAAACTGCCCATTACAAGCTAAAGATGTGGTTTTTGAGAGATTTCTGCCTGAAACAACACATTTTAAAATATTCTATCTGGTTTCCTAAAATGGCTAGATACTTAGAAAAATAAATAGCAGTTTACATGGACATTTTAGAAATTCGTAACATTTGAATAATTTGTATATTTGAAGAAATTTAAGCTGTATATTTTTTTCACAAAAGGTGAATTTTGTTTAGTTCTCTTGAAATGCTTTATTTTTTCATTGTTTTCATTTACCTTTCTCTAACAATAAAAGATGTAGTCTAGCATTTAAACTAAGGATTGTCATTCAATGCCCTTTTTTTTAAAGAATTCTGAGGTAATCAGAGATATAGTCCTGTAATCTTTCTGGGTACCTTTCATAAAGTGGTAGCACCATGATTTTGGCATAGATGCCAACTCTCATATTTGTCTTACCCCTTTTTCCTTATCTCTAATGTAGGAGTGACCCAAGGTAGCTGTCTGTTGAGCCCCACTGGGTCTGCCAGTATTGGTCAGCTGCTGCCACAATAATTCTGTCGCAGGCATACCCCAACATAACACTAAGTTATGATTCTCATGCTTACAGGACTACTCAGAGTCAACTGTACATCAGAATGTGAGATGATAGGTTGAATGAATATGTCTGATCCATCTATTTCATTCTCGGGCCCAGGCCCAGTCACACGGCAAGCCTATCCTAGAGCAGAGGAATACACTCTGCTCGCCATGAAGCCATGTCAAGAGTGAGGATATGTAATACTACTACAGAATAGAAGTGGGAATAACAACTTAAAATACTACACTACCCTAGTAGACTATTACAGCGTAGATGAACATTTTTGGTGAAACATTGGTAACTTTCTGAGACAGCCTACCTGCAGCTTGTTGATTCCACTTAGAAATGTATCCCGAATCCATTTTCCACACATTTATCTCTAATCCAGTGTGTTGGGAGTACTTTTATTAAAAACAAACAAACAAACAACAAACCTTATATTATGAAGCAGAAATTTAAAGACCCCTGAGAAAAATGGAATATGGAATCAAACTTGAAGGCACAGCTTTCTTTACCAACTCGAGAGTCTCCTTGTGCTTCAGCACACTTGGAAGTTGGATTTCCGAATAGCATCATGACTTTCCACACCCAGCTGTCTGCTGCTTGAAACTACCATAAGCTGACTATCACGGCTCACAGTATACCCTTGAAGAAGGCCATCTGGTTTATGTCTCTTGGCAAAATTTGTTTAAAAACAAGCAGCTGCATGACAAAGTAAGAAGGAGTCTCTGTCTAGCTGTGTGGTAAATAAGTAGATTTGCAATGCAGATAATAAAGCATTTTCTAATCTAAGCCAACATTTCTAAAAGGGAAACATTCTTTTCTCATAGATAAAAGAAAAATACACAGAATGCAATTACGAGGAAGGCACTCCATCAGATTTATATTTTAGCAAGTTAATATTGGGAAAAAAATAAAATAAAAGCCAATTTGTGATTAGCTACAACTTTCTGGTAACAACTAAGTTGTATATACTGATATAGAATCTAATGCTTGGAATTTTTTTTTTTTAGTTACATACATTAGAATTCAAATTTCTTAAAGATCTATCCTTTGAATCCTAATATTAGTTGGAATTTAATGATTCAGTGAGAAGACTCCTGTCTCTCCTTCTCCTACGCCACTGTGTATCCCATTACACTTACTCAATCTCTAAAACAGTACATGCTACATTTTTTTTTGAAAGCATAATTGGATTTTCCAATCCATTTAAGGGTTTTCCCTTAACTCTGTCTACAGGATCAGTCTAGCCATGGTGAAGAACTGATTTTGATCTTCATAAAAAATTGGGGGTTAAGACTGTCTTAGGTGGTGTTCCTCCAAATGTGAATCCTGAGACAAAGATTTGGGTTCAGGTCGTTTATTTGGGAGGTGACCCCCATAAAATGTGGTAGAGTAGTGGGGAGATGAGAAAGGGAAAAGAAATGAGCCTGTCAAGAATATGACCAAGCCCACCACTGCTGTGGGGCACTGGTGTTTAATTTCATGGAGAAAGTCTGACATATCATAAAATAGGTGTCTCGGAGTTACTTTAGGCAAGGGGGCAAGAGAGCTGTGATGTTTATACCCCCACAGTTATAAGTCATTTTTAAGGGGTGCTCAGATTGGGAGGGTATTAATTCCCTTCTGCAAGCGCTGCCAGTGTGCCCTGAATTGGCCCTGCATTCTCTGTTTCAAAGAAAGCTCTCAGACGAAGACATGTAGTTAATGGCTGTTGGACGTCAGCCAGGGCACATTGGAGCGCCAAGCGCTAAGAGAATGGGTGAAGCTCCAACAGTATCTGCTGTAGGATGGAGGAGAGGGGCATTATTCCACCAAATCAGGCCGACTGCATTTCCTTCCCCAGCTGTTCACACTTCTGCTTATGTGTGCTACTTTTCTCATTCCTGCTTTCTCTGGATCCTGCCTTATCCTCAGCATTTGCATTCTGATTTTTCTGTGACTGTGTCTCTCATTCTTTCTCACTGACTTGTTTGTTTATTTTTTTATCGATGTTGACCTTTGTTATTTGTATGTACTTAACTGTGATTTGGTATTTTAATGATTGAATCTTGCTTTACAATTTTAAAAAGGGCTATTTTTTTTTAAATGTGGGAATCATACTGGTGACACAATTAGAACTAGAAATGAAAGGTCACGTGTAGACACAGTTCTACGTATGTCAAATTCTTGAATGGTATCTAAGACCGGAAATTGTGTTTTTCTATGGCTAGTAAAGAAATTGTTTGGGAGGTTTCTCAAAGGGTTCATTGAAGAAAATTTTATTTGTGTTCCAACGCTATTCCAAGTCTTCTGCAAATTATCCGACAGGCTTGTTTCTAGCATCAAAGGGCAAGTTAAAATTATGATACCTTTTTTATGGTCACAGAATCCCTGACGGAGTCTGTTACTCGTTTGGACGAGCAGACTGCACGCATGGTATCGGTTAGACAGTCATTACTCATGCTAACATTTTCAAAGTTAAAGTCCTTGAATTTCAAAAACACAATTCTTTGGATATCCCTCTCTAGAGAAGCCAAAAATAAATTAGTTCTCACCAGAGAAGAACGAAGACAAATTTTATGCATTAGTTAATTTTACCTCATGATCGGAATTCTTTGCCACATGAAAATCATTTGCTTCATGAGTAGTTACATGAAGAATACTGGGAATGATTAGCGATCCAGAAGATGCAACTTAGATGAAAGAAAAAGAAAGAGCAAGATTTTAAAATGTATAAAGAAGGCAGTTTAAGGGAGACATGAACAAGGCTTGAAGTATTTTAAGGTTGAAGAACACAGGAAAATGAGTTAAGTGAAGCTAAGTGAAAATCCTGCCTTTTTCTGAGAAGAAAGAGGACTGCAACTTGTGCAAAGGTTGTTTTGTTTTGTTTTGTGTCCTACTAAGGAAATACCTGTGGCAAATCTGGGGAATTAGAAAATTGAGATTTTTATAACTGTGATGTTTCAAAGGTCACGAAGAAAATTAAATTGTAGATTGGGTTTAAAAGCACTGAATTACTTCCAGTCCCATTTTTCTCAGGATTCCGTACATAGCCAAAAATGGATCCCAACATAGCTAAAGGGGAGCATTTAGGTTTTTACTCGCCTCAGTATGGACGGCCTCATGGTCCCTTTGAGTTTGGTGACTTACATCAATCATGAAAGGTGCAAACAATTATATTCTAACTAATCATTATTATTACAAACCTCTTATTGGCTGGACAGGACCATGTGTCTTCTTGAAGTTATAAATAAAGTCACTAAGAAATGTATCTTGGATGAAGACTGCCCTTATCAGTCTCTTCAATGGCCATAAAATCAGATTCCTTATCTGTATACTTCAGTAGTTCTGCTTTTCCTTCAAAGCATCTTAGTCTTAAGTGAGGTCTTTATCAATGATATTTTCCAAAAATGTTTTATAGGTAAAACTTTATGAATATTAGAAAATATAATAAACATGAAATGTTCTCCATGAAATAGCTCTCTAAATGATTTTCATGATAACATTTCTGTCTATGATGTATACATCTTTATATCAAAGACTGAAAATGGACAGACCTTAAAATACTTATCTCACAGATGTTCTATTATTAATAAGACAATGGAATTTAAAAGCGAAAAGGCAAAAGAAAAATGCAGTTTAGCTTCAGTAAGTAAACTCAGAAAGTAAAATGTACTGATTACACCACCATTTTTTGTCCTTGGGTGGTTTTTCTACATTAAAGAAACCTATAGACACTTGGTTTCCATTCACTTTTCATTCTGCTTATAGCAGTAGTCTCTTGGACTGTATGAAGATAGTTTAGAACTGAACTTAATTTACATTTCTTCCTCTGGATAGCAAACATGTGAAATGATTTTTGAAATCAATATCTAAAGGATAGATGATAGTGGGTAGAAGGGGAAGGAAGAATTGTTTCAGTTAGTGGCCCTTTTTTTCCTGTGTTTCTCATTAGATGGAAGATATCTATTACCGCTCAACATTCTGGATGGACTTCCTGTAGGGGAAATTTTTTTCTTTTTTTCATTTGTCTCCCAGGACTAAGACATGTGTTTCATGTTGCTAGGTAGTGAAAATCAATTGAGATTTTCATTGAAAATGCTCTCTTCAGTCTAAAAAAAGAATTTTCATGGCAATTTCACTTAGTGAAAAGTGACCCCCAAAAACTTAGCATCTATATATGTTAACGGTGTCATTTTAGTAAATTTACAACATAACAAGCCAAATTTTGCCCACTTCCTGATAGTAACAACAGTAAAATGTAATTTCTATTGGCATGTGTTCACTTTGTAGATGGATCTAGTGAGACTGATAAAATGTTGTGCCCTCATATACTAAAATTTAATGACAGTTATTCTTCTAAAGCATGACAGTGTCCCTGTTAGCTGATTTTGCAAAAGATTCTCTATTATCACATGCCAAGTGTTCACCATATCTCTTCCTTGAGTTTCCTTTAAAGACTTATATCCTGCATTTTGTTCCAGAAATCTAGTAACAAGGTAAATAATCAATGAACAAAAAATGGCTGTTGTTTTATATAATGAATTTTTATGAATACTGAGAAATTTTTCATGGTATTATCATAGTTATATGTCTTCAGGCATGTACTTCTGTTTGCCACACTTTAAATTTCCAACATACTAGGTTTTGGTTGTAGAAGAGGTTCCCCAAGAAACCTAACTCTGAGACAGATTTGCATGCAGAAGTTTTACTGGAGAGCGCTCTTAAGAATAACCCCTGGGAGGGAATAAAGAGAGCAGGACGGGACCAAGGGAGGAGTTGAAATTGTGTTGTAGTTACAAGAGGGCTCTCATCTATTCCTATCTGGAGTTGAGGTGGCCATTTAGAGTATTCCTGAGTGAGGCAAAGGGGTTGGACCTTTGTAGCCTTAAATCCATCAGTCATTGGATATGAGTTCCCACCTACCCTGTTTCAGGCACTATAAATTTGGGCAAGGAAGCTTCTATCTTCTGAGGGAAATTTCTGAGAAGGGCTGAACTGTGATTTGTTAGTGGATAACACTTCTAGCAACTAGGACAATAAATGTTTCACTTATAATGGCGAATTTGGATGGCACACCACAGTGTCCACTATAGTAGTCATTTATCCTTATTGAGGAAACATATATTGTTTTTGTTGTTGTTGTTGTTTTAACATATATTGTTTTTAGGTAAATACTTTATACCTAGTAATGCATTTAGGTAGCATTATAGTCAAGCTATTAACCTTTTTAATGGCTTTATTGAGGTATAATTGACATACAATTAACTTCATGTTTAAATACTACAATTTGATAAATGTTGACATATACGAAGTC